>NC_084663.1:16085149-16388180 GCF_028389875.1 Rhea pennata
GGAGTACATGAATAATGAGCATGCACACAGATGGAGCTGTAGTATCTCCAGAAACTAATGCTTTCCATTACTTCATAGGGATCATAATATAGCAAACAGAAGAATGAACAACTGCACTCAAAAGATACTAGGTCATTGGTTCATGGCCATCCTCCTTGGGCATGTTTTTTAGACAATCTGAATTATGAATTGGACAATTCTCCTTTAAAAGTAGAAAATGTAAGAACTCTCTTTCCTAATGGAAAGAGAGGCTGTACTGGAACAACAGATACAGTTGCTGCCCTTTCCTCTTTCACAGTCTTAAAGAATACTTCATGAGCATATCCACTGCTGCAGGGCAATAAATATGAATACCAAGCACTAAGCTTGTAGTACTCATTCCTGAGGGTAGTATTAATCACCAACATCTTTTTACAAAGAAGTTGCCAAATACCGAGTTACATTGTCCATCTGACTACATCAGGTCCAGCTTCTTATTATGTCCAGTCTTATTTCTATAAATCAGCAACTACATAGTGCAAAGCAGATGGAGAATGAAGAATGTTATGTAGCTAGGCAGGGAATTCCCACTCTTGACAGGTAAAAAGGGAACTCCTATTTCAATCCTTCAGGAGTGGCAGTCCTTTAAAGTCACTGGCATCAAGAAGTTTTATGAACAGTTTTATAAAAGTTTTTTTTTTCCTGTGGTGTGTCAGGACCAAAGAACAGAAGTTCAATTGGTTGTATCTTACTATATGATATACATAATCGCGGTAGTACGTATGGGTCAAGTTCAGACATGATATTAGAAAGCACATCCAACTGGATTCCTTGAACCTACATGACATTATACCAAGTAGGATGTTTAACAGTTACCTATTTCTCACTATTTGAAGACAGCATGAAATTAGTACAAACTGCTAAAAGCTATTATGGTTTCTTCCTCTGATCACTATTCAGAGACAACATTTTTGGAGCAAAGAAGGACAAATGGTCTCTTTCCATGTTAAAATTTGAAGAAATAAGGCATACCTGGTAACTTTCCCTGTATTGCTAACTCATCAAATTCATTTGGAAACTTCACGCCTTCCATTATTCTACCTCCTCCTGTTAAAATGTCATACAGAAGCAAGCCAAATGAATAAATATCAGCTTGCTGATTGTAAATAACATTTCCTCTGGCAACCTCTGGTGCTCGAAACCCTGCAAATAAATCATTTATTAATAGTTATGATTCATACCAAGATGAAGCCATCTTTATCCTTTTAGAAGTAAATACTCATTGATGAAAATATCACAGGAAGTAAACAAAAATGGCACATCATTTCTGGGCTGGCAATAGTTTGCATGTGGCAGATTACCAAGAATACCAGCAATCAGTCTAAAAGAAGGGGACAATATACCAGTTAAGGAGGTACTGCACTGTTACACACAAAAACAATTCATTTATCAATGAATATTTAAAAGGAAGGGTAGGTCTACAGTGTTTACTGAAGGCCTAGTATTTAATACTACAAGTCACACCCTCATATTCTGTTTCCAAGACCAAAGGGCTTTTTTGTATTTCTTGCAGTGTTCAGGGCTTTAAAAATGTTTTCTCTAAAATCAGTGAGTAGTGCCAGTATTCACTGCATTTTTTAAAAAATCAAGACCTTCAAAAAATGCAAACACAAGTGATTTTTGCAGTATAATTTCAGTATCATATCACAATAAACATACTAAAACAAGATTAAAAAAAATCAAGATTAGTGCATGTACTTTAGTTTGTTCTCTTTTTAAAGCTTCAATATACTGCCCAATCTTATAAAAGGAATTAAAGCATGACTAGGAAGAAAGGCCAAGAGGTCTAAATCTGCCATCATAACTTGTAATACAGTGATTCCCACTACAGTGTAGGCTGGAGTTCAAGCACATTCTTTCTTACAGACTCCAAATCCAAAAACATTTTATATATTCTTTTTGGCACAATGCAATGCAAACCAAAGTATTTTTTCCATACCTGGTGTGCCTTCTGAGGTTTTTATTCCCATTCGGCAACAGTACTGGGCAATGCCGTAATCAGCAATTTTTGCAATGACAGCTGAATTGGGATATAGTGTGAAGAGCAACACATTGTGAGGCTTTAAATCACGGTAAATGATCATTGCTGAATGCAGGTACCTATTAATCAGAAAAGCACATACTGAAAACATTCATAATTAAGAGATGTATACCTACACACACACACACACACACACACACTCATATATTATTCATACAACAGCAAATGACAGCTGAATAACAAAACAGAATAACAGAAACGATAAGCTTTCCCATTTTTAGTATGTCCCGTTTGCAGCTGTATGCTATTATCACAGCAGCATAAAATTTGCATTTACCTTAAGCCATCGGCTACATGTAGAGCTATCCTGTGCTGAAGTGTTCTAGTTAAACTTGCATTGTCTTGTTGAAGCAAACGATCAAGAGATCCTTTAGGGGCTAATTCCATCACCAGCATCCGGGGACGGATTGCAGCAGCCAGCAAAGACACTAAACTGGGGTGATGGAGGTGACAAAGCACTGCAAGCTCCTGTAAATGGTAAAATCAGATGAAATAATGCAGGTAGCAAAACTTCCACAGTTCTGAGGTGAACTCTGAGAAGAGTTTGAGATTGAAGTCTTGTACTAAGGCAGCATTTCTTACTTGTCTTAGAAGCCTGAGGGAAGTATGTTTATTGAAAATCTTTACGGCTACCTCTTCTCCTCCATAGGATGCACGGTACACAGATCCAAACCCACCATCACCTTTTCAAAGATGAAATTGAAAATAATATTAAAAACAAAGGGCCTCAACCATTTCTCAAAAATAGCTGAAAAGGCCAAATTAAAAAATATGTGGACCATCTACTGTGTTGAGCTTTAGGATAGTAATGTAAGTAAACAAAAACCAATGTCTTTGCATAGATACTAATGGAAAATTAAAAACTCAACAACCTGATATTCAGAGCATATTAAAAACACATTTCTAGAGAAGAAAAGTTTCTAAAATTTTTTCCATGTATTGCAGAACTGATTTCCACAGTTTTCTTTTACAGTAGCTTTTTGTAAAATAAACTATAAAATAATATTTACCCAAGAGAAATTCAGGAGCTTTGTCAAATTCCAGTTCATCATTGTTCAACATAATATTTCTAGGCAAATCAGCCAATATCAGATCAGGAGCAATTTGAGCTATTGGAATGGTATGCCTTGGCTGATCTGGATTTATCAAAAGGTCACCTAAGAAAAATAAATGAGACGTTGAAAAAAAGCATAGTCACTACTCAAAAAGCATTGAAAGATAAATGGATTTCTGTGAGTGCGTATGACGAACACCCCTAAAATGAGCTTCACACACACACACACACCTATATACACACATACATACATGTGATCGATTACTAATTAAGTATCCCATTCAATTTATTCAGTATCTTACATCTTTAAATAATTTAAGGTCCTGTGCACAATCAAATGTGATCAGCAGTTGCTATTATGTAACAAGGCCAAAATGAGAGGTTATTTTTCTCTCTGTATAGAAAAAGAAAACATTTTATCAGTATGTGATTTGTCTTCATCAATATTGCCTTCTTTCTGTTCACATTGTCCAACTGCAATATCTAGTATCAGTTTTACTATGTGCTGGATTGAATTTCATCAATGAAGTTTCACAATTAGTATCATGACATAAAGACACTTTTCACTATTGCCACTTTACATATAACTACACAGAGTACCTGCAATCTGCCCCTTATTGTACAGTTACATTGAAAGTTCTAGGATAAAAAAGAATAAATTGCTTTGACTCATACTGTAACTATTTTTATTGAAATGTAATGTTTTTAAATAATGTGAAAAGCCCAAAGGTTATAAAGGGGATGTTATATAATATTTATTGATATACTTCAAATGGCGTGAGTATTTACCTTCTTCAGCTTTTTTAAGTAAGTCATCAAGCAGTATTTTTTGGTGTTCTTCACTATCCTCAAAGCTGTACAAAGCCCATTTCTTCAACAGTGTTTCCCCTTCACCACACACATCTATATCCAGCAAACCTGGAAACCATTCTTCCATAAGAGAATCTATGTGATCTACAACTTGTCCCAAAAGGATGCAACCTTTAAAAAGCCAAAATAGGAAAATTACAGCCTCTACCTGCCATACTTCTATTTACAAGAACAAACTCTACATTCCAAAAAGCAAAAGCACAACAAACCAAAGTGCCAAGTGGCAATCAAACTGGAGCAAAAATCAGGCTTGGGAATAATTAACCTTTTCTGCAAGAAGGTGCTGTAATTTTCAAAAAACTGTCTGGATTGTTGTCAAATACTGCTGATTCCACTAGACAATAAGCTTCAGGAGACCAATTCAAGTAGATGCCTTGTCTCCAATACATTCTATTAGGACGAAGAGCTCGCTCTAGGAAAAAAAAAAGATTAAAAAAATCTGATCTCCAATAGAAGTGTCATATTTTCAAATATTCAGAATAATTCATATTATTTTAGATACTTAATTATGATTGTAGATTTATGCACATCCATATAACAAACAAAACAAACACTACACCTCTGCAGGCAGAATACTCCCATAAACACTGAATACATATGTTAACTGGTAATCAGTTCTGTAAGATACATCCACAAACACTAAACATTGAATCAGATGATATGGCACTGCACAGGTAATGAATGTAGGGAGTTAGCTACACATAGATTCAAATAGAAGGTATTTTAGGTAATGTAAGGAAAAAACCTCCATGATTTATTTTGTCCTTCTATCACACACAATATAGTGAAATGTGCACACATCTGAATTCTGTGTTCAGGAGGAGATCAAATATCACTGTAGCAGAGATGTTTATACTTCATATTTGTAGAGCATTAGCAATACATATTTCGCATACTTGTCACATATTTGTAAATCACATATTAAAAAAATAAATATGAATGCAATTGCAAGGTTCAGGAGATAGATCCCCTGTCAAAGCATGGAATTAATGGGAAAAAAATTAAAGAAAAAAAAACGTTTCTGATAAAAGTAGAGTTTCCCTTCATAAGGGGAGAATAGATGACCCTGAAGAAAAGCAGTTTCTTGCTCTGTGAGGAAGACATTCTTTTCTATATTCCTTGTAGAAGTGAATGCCAATCTTGCACGAATACAAAGATTTCTTCAATCTCTAGCATGTGAAAGAGTGAAAGAGGCTGCTTATACCTCCATTTTCTTTTGTACTCTGTTGTGTACAAAAAGATCAGGCCCCATAGGTTCCTGAATATTTCTAGGTTGCCAAAACGGCCACAGTTTATTTTCTCACATTTGTGAAATGGCCAGAAATCAGCTAAAGCAAAAATGTAACAGTAATCAGAGCCTGGACATGCAGGTGTGGCATTTAAAGCAAATGCGCTCACTGTTGTTTCTGAAGCTAAAGTTTTGTACCTCTTCCTGACAGCATATAAGGTGATATTTCAAGCAACCTGTTGATCAGTCTGGACCAAAATCCCATAGGGAAGTATGGCATCTCATAAAGCCTGATGATAATTTCTGAATTTTCACAGTGGGGAAGCTCTATAACAGGTCTGTGATCAGACAAACTGTAAGAATAAAAACAACAGATTGTATTTAGTGACATGCTTTATCAAAACTGCACGATGACATACATTATTTATTATATAAAATGTATTATTTATTAATGAATGGATGATTCAAATGATCATGAAGTGGACTATTTTAGCAAATCTATTTGCTTATTTTCTGTTTGTTTGTGCTAAAGTCAAGTTCTGCTCTAATTTGAATGCAACACAACCTCACTGGCAATCATTACATATCAAAGAACGTGAGTGTGAGGCACATGTAAAGTAGATGAGAGGAATTCAGATAAAATCCTCATATCCCAGCACTCTGAACAGACTAGAAATACTAATCAATACAACCATGTAATACTCTCTCCATTAAACATGTTAGGGAAATCTGTAACTGAAGCAGAGAAACTGTGTGACCTCCTTCAATTAAAGCAAAAGAACAGCATTCAAATTCAGAACTCCTTTTCCGTCACCACATTTAATGACTATATCGTTTAGAGGTAAAATTGCCTCAAAGTAACTTTATTGCCTCACAGTAATTTGACTGGAGTTTTGACTTCAAGCAAGTAGATTATAGGAAATCATAGTCAAAATTCATATTGCAATAAATATATGTAATGTTGGCACACTGGTGATGCAGTGTAAAGCTATATTATAGTCTTCCCACTGTAGTCTCAAAGTATGGTAACTGTAAAATAACTCTATCTCTCATGAAGGAATTTATCATTTATATATTCTATTTACCTCTGTGCTAATATGATGTAAGGTTTATCTGCTACAAGAATAATTTAACACATCTGTGAAGGCATTTACAAAAATATGTGGCAATAAGTCTTGTTTTCATATGTGAAATTGCCCTTATGATTAATTAAGCTAAAATATCATTATAGCCTGATGGGAGGTTTTCATTCTGATTGATTTCTATGGCACATTTGTGGCTTTAGCTCTCTGCTTACCTGCTTGGGATTAGTAGTTGATCTTCTCCTAATGGCAAAGCAATTTGAAACTTTTCTAGAAGCTTAAAGTATTGTGACATGTAGATCTTAGGAAACTTGCTCTTCTTTAAAAGGAATTTTTCCACATCTGAACGCTTTACAATTCCCTTAGGGTATTTAGAACAGCCTTCCACTTTCACTGTCAGAATCTTTAAAAAAAGTTGAACAATTTCAGATGTACAGTCATCAATGGATTGCATTTTTCTGACAAACTTTGTTTCCTGAAACACTTGGTAGTCTATAATTCAGCAGAAAGAATGGATTCCCTATCACAGTGAAATCAAACATTTCATGCTTCAGCAAGAAGACGCCAGTGAATGAATTTAGTCTATCCAAGCCACTAGTGGGCTACCATTCTTCAGTAGCTTTCATTGTTTCACATTGTAAGGAAAATTATTCTGCATGTTAATTTGTGAAAGTTTTGTCAGAAAGGAACCTATGTATAGTGATTTTTCATATCAGCACTTCACACAAGTAGACTGGTACAGACTACTTGACTTGCAAAGTCTTCTCTCACTCCCACTGGCTTTAAAGGCTCAAACTCAATCTTTTGGAACTCCAATTCCTCCACTGAATGCAATGTAAAGTTTCAGAAGCTCAGAAATCTGAATAAACATCTAAGATGTCAATGATGAATTCACTTAAGCAGGCAGTTTGCTGCCCTCGTGTCCTAATATATGATTACGTATCACTTACCTTCAGCTACTGTCTGTACCAAGCACACAGTGATTCTCCTTCCCCCACCCTTACTACTTTAATCAAGCCTTCCAGGTTTTACCTCAATCTATAACAACATATTGCAGGATTCTGCATCCTTGGAGTTTTTCCTGCTATACAACAATTCTTGCCCCAGTGCAGTGTAAATGATATTGGACATTACAGCCTAAGAACATGGAAGTAGAGTCAGACATTTGCTTAGAATGCAAAGGGCAGAGAAACAGCCAGGTAAACGATTCTGGGAGCTGAGGAAAGACTACGTCTTGAAATTGTAAAGAAAAAGTGAAAAAGGATGGCTGTTAAGACACCATGGTTTAAGACAGAGGAAAGAGCTCCGTGCATGTAAATATAAAAAGTAATCAGAGGCTAACCTGTGCCATGATTTTACACAACCACTTAGGATCTACAAAATACAGATCTCTCAACTGCAGTGCTGGGTCTTGAAAATGAAGTAGTACACCTGTGCAAAGAATACTGTCATTAGTAATGTACTTCTTAAACTCTATATGAAGCAAAATAAGCATCTAGCTTTGGGCTGGTCTTTCTTGGATGGCTTGATACGAGCAATCTGAAGAACAAATAATCATTGAATTTATGTCAATATCTCAAGAGAATAGAATGCAATCACGGTCTGTTGAGCTTTACCTTTTTATTTTGTTAGCTTTGTAATCTGAATTCTTTTTCTTCCTTTCCTTTCCTTTTTTTTTTTTTTTTTGTCAAGCAGGTATTCAGTGTGATTTAATATTTATAGTTATGAAGTCTGTATGGTACTGGTACATGCTGCTAAATATATTCACCTAACTGCTATTCTACGAAAGCTATTCTAGTGATTGTATCTTTCTTCAGAAGTTATGTGGTCTAACCAACAGGTCCGATGTTTTCAAAGATGGGTAAGATGTATAAACCTTTAATGAACTGATTCTTTATATCATGAAATTTCATTATGATAAAGATCTGGATTATCAAATTGCAACATTATTCAAAGTTAGCATTTCAGCTCAACATATTGTGACAATACTGTGCAAGGTTAAAAAGTGCATACAAGTGTGTCTGCTGCAGAGTTGCAGCCAACTGCTAACAACAAATATTATACATTGAACAGAATACTTTACCTGATTCATTCAGAAAGTGAATAGCATGAGGGAGCTCATTTTCATCCAGCTGTAACTGGCTTTCTTGTACCAGTTTTAGCAAGCGGTTCTGATCAATCACTGGAAATTCAACTGGGACATTTTTACGTTCCAGCAAAATTTGCTTCTCCAGTTCCAAATAGCTGTCAGGAATCAGCTGACCAACCACAGGCTGATCTCTGATCTGTGTAATTAGGAATAATATCAGATTTATTAATTTATTCATGGGAAATGCAAACTGTGATGTAACCAGGATGTAAGCTGGGAGTCTCCATTCAATAGTAATGGCAATAAAGAACAAAACCACTCATTTGTTGACTAACGTGGCTTCTGAAAGCTAGATGGAACTAAATTTTTATTCAGAATTATAATATGAATGTCTTTCTATAAATTAATATTCACAGAAGTGAATATTTCCATAATATAGGTATGTATAAAAATAAAAAAAGATAGATCTTCTGAAAGGATAAAGAGAAACTTTTGTTTAAAACCAAAGGAAAGTATTCACTGTATGAACACATGATGTCATGAATCAGAGGATAACACGGGACAACTGGCAAATAAAAGAAAAAGGCCAAAATAGTGTACTCGTAGTCAGAAGCGGAGGGAAAAGGGTAGTAGCTCAATTAAAAGTTTCTGCAGTTGAGTGATGATGATCAGTAGTTGGGAGGAGGAGGAGGAGTAAGTCTGGCCAGATTAGCAGCACTGAAGCGAAACACAGTGGGGGACCCAGCCCTAGGCCTGTAGCCAGAGTTCCTTCCCGGATACATTCTTTGACCTTCGGCATTAGCATCTGATCAGGTTCTCTCTCCTTGGACACTAAGGTAGTCATATTAGGGTGAGGGGGGGAGAGGAAACAATTTGCCCACCTTTTCCAAATTGGCTTCTTTCTCAGTTTATAATCTTTCTATCAAAGCAGTTAAATACCAGTGCACTGTGGCATTTTTTTATATATACGCCAATACTACCTTATGTAATCTTGAAAGACTCAAAGCACTTAATTACAACGTTTAATACTTAAGTCACTTTGCTTAACTTCTAACCAGGTATCTTGTAATTCTCCTTTCACAAAATGTCTACAATATATATGGAAATTATCTCCTTTCTTTTTGGCTACCTCTTTTTTATGCGGTGGAAATTTAAACATCAGTGAATACCATAGTCTGAAGAGATGTGGATGTTAGAGGAGCAATTTTTAGGTACGTAGGAGGGAAGCGTTTTCAAAAGTCAGAATGTCTCCTGAGTGCTGAAACAATCTGGTGAGATGTAGGATGTTTTTTTTACATCTATCTGCTCTGTTCCTGTCTTCTGGATGTATAAGAAATGAAATCAATTCATTCCACCTCAACAGGTCACCCTGCTGCCGCTTAGTAATGGTTCACTATTCCTTCAACTGTGGAATGAAGTTAGGCAGATTATAGATGTTGCTAAACTGGTGGTTTCTGAGAGAAGAGGAGTCTGCACTCTCTCCCTCCTTTCTACCATAGCAGCGTGAGGCTAGTCATAAATACATAATTTATTTCTTTAAAATCTTCAGAGCAGTAATGCAGAATAAATTTGGGCTCTGCTGCAATTTATGAAGTTTTGCTATTGATTTCAGTAGCACAAGAGATAACCTCTTCTCTTTAACATGTAATGGCATTGTATGCATGCTTGGCATTGGATAAACATATTTGTTTTTTGCTATAAATTGAGCCTTATCTTTCTATAAGCTCCATGTCTGGGTTAGTTTCTTCATACTTGTCACTGACACTGATAGCGCTGGATGCCGTGGGTAAGGAGACAACAGGGAACGAGTGGTAGCGATGGCTTTGGAGAGAACAGAACTATTGAGTGCAGATTCTCAGTTTAGGAGACTCATTCAGTTTAAGGGTTCCCGTTTCCACTCACAAAACCTTTTATCTGTCCCCTGAAATCTTGCAATATAGCAATACTTACTATTGCAATTAGCTGCTGCCACTGCCATTGAACAAAAATGAACTGTTTGTGATCAGGTATTTCCATGAGAAAAAGATTAAATGGTTCTATTGTTCACAGATAAAACTTACCCTTAGCTGAGATTTTTACTACACTGATTTTTTTAAATAGAAAAAGAAATGAAATCAAAGCTGATGATTTTCCTTCATTATTTCCTTCATTTGTCTAAGGTATGATACATATGGCATGATGAGTTTGCTACCACACTACAAATGTGTTTAATTAGGTGCTTAATTAATGTGTTTAAAATGCATTTAATTAAAACCAGGATGTCTTCAATGTTACAAACAATATCTAGCTTACCTTGAAGTGAAGGCTCTCCTTTATTATGATTTTCCGAAGTCTGATAATGGAATCAGATTCCTCTGTAGCATTCACAAAGTGATAGTCTTGGATTGCAGGGAAGCCTCGCTTATTCAGCAGCTCTCTAGTAATTTTACTCATGCAGGCTGTACGTTGCTTTTCATCAGAAATATCCAAATGAGTGCCAACAAGAATGACAGGAGATGTTGAAGCTCGAGCCTGTTAGCACGATCCATATAGTTTATTAAGTCAATGGTCAATTTTGATGTTATTTTCTTAATGTGCATATAAAATGAACTATTTAGTCAAATCATCCAACAAATTTAAAAAAGCAACCTTTTGTTCCTCTGTCTTCTTAAATATTGCTCTTTTAAATGAGTCTGAGTAACTGGTAGATCTAAATCTGAAATAAGTAACTCATGTTTTTTCAGAGTAATTTTAAACAACATAGCCATATAATAGCCTTGATTGAACAAGATAATAAAACACTATCAGTCTAACATATATTTTTATATACAGAGAGCAGTCTAAATCAGAATAGAGATTCAAACAATTACTATTTTTAAAGGAAACAGTTTAGATCCGGATCTCATTTTTGCAGATTAATAACACAGTAAGAGAGAGGTGCAGCTGTACTGTTCATTAAAAAAACAAAATGGAAAAGTAAAGTGTTAGTTATCATAGGAATAATGCAGCAATGAAATACCAGCAACCACTGCATAGCGAAAAAGAGTATGCTGGAAATGGTCTTCATCAAAACTGAACTGACTGCAATTCTGACCATCTCTACTCAAGTTGTAAACAGTGAAAAAAACATGGTTAACAAGGGTCAGTATACAAAATCTTAATATAACTGCATTGCTCAACCAGGACTAACATCAGACTGAAAGCAATACATGAGTAATGCTCACTCTTGGATTGACTCCACCAAATGAAAATAAAACATCTGTAGCAGAATTAAAATATATAAAAATATAAAAAAATATATAAAATATATAAAAAAAATATATAAAATATATATATAACCCAGATTACCTATTGTAGCCCTAGAATCATTAAGATGCTAAGCAAAAACTTAGCAGCATGATTTCAAGCCACATCTAGTCAGTTTTGAATTAGTGAAATTCTGATTTCTTCAGAATTTACACTGCTGTAATTAAAAAAAGCAAGCCTAACTCGTCATCTCTTTAATATTACTCCTTTCTTTTTATCAGTCAATTCAAAATATTGTCAGAACATGCAAATTATTCTTCTGCACAACATCTTGTGCCATTTCACGTACAAAATGGTGCTAATCATGTCTTTGCATGTCTGCAGGTATTTTCATATCTAGTATTACACATATATGTCTTGCTTCATCTTATTGGTTTTATTCGCTGAAGAGCTCCTTTCCTCCTTCCCTCCCTCAGAAAAAAATCTGCAGCAAATTCACTGTTTACCAACAACTTCCTGGAAAATGGAAAACCATTCTGTAAAACATTTATTGCTTAATACCTTGATATTAAAAAGCCATGGCTTCATAGCATCCACCTCTGCTTGTCCTTTGCTGAGATCATATACAGCAAGATATAAAGCTCTTTGGGTCATAAAGTGAGGATGGGTGCTGTAGAACTCCTCTTGTCCTGACGATAGAAAATACTCATGGTCTAGGACTTCTCTTATGAACATCTCCAGATCACAAAAAAGCAGCAGAACATCACTTGTTCTCAGATCACTACTCCACAAATGAAATTAATGCTTACAAAAAATTATCTAAATGGACAGTAAATCTATAACAACACTGAATTTTAGGTAGGTACTCTGAGGTATCTCACTGACTGAACTGTAATGCTGAAGTAAGAAAACTAGTTTCAAATCAAGAGATGCAAGTTCCAATAAACTGCATAGACATGGTCACTGCAAAGAGAAATTGGAAGGTCACAATTCACCACTGAATTTTCTACATATCAAAATTTTAACTCTTTCTTTTTTAAATTCTTCCCTCCCTTCCTCCCATCCTTCCAGCAACTGCAAAATAATAGAGGACTAAATTCACATGATTAAGTTCTTAAAATCACAGTATGTCTTAACTGAAATTGGATATTTAACTTGAATGTTTCTCCTCTGTGTCTCTGCATTGTAGTATATGCTGTATTTAAATGATCACACAGCTAGTTTCTCACTGTTCTGAATTCATGATTCTAGAGCGCTATGGTTGAAATGAGGGATCAGACCAATCTGGTGATGAGAAATTCCTAAGGCTTTATGTGAAATTTGAAGTATTAACTGAAAATTTCCAGAATTCACTAATTCATAACTAGTCATTTGACTTCTGACATAAGTTTGCATGATTCTACTGTCTACAGTTTGAAATTTTACAGGCTGATTCTAAGCATAAGAAATGCATTACTGTATTAGAAAAGACCATAATAAAGTTAAACAAGCTCTTGAAATACCTGCAAAATCCCAGACATTTAATATTAGCTCTTTCTTCATTTTGCCTTTCCCTTGAATGATCCAGTCTTTCACATCAATGCCTACTGTAGCTTTTGGAGACCCCAATTCTGTTCGTTTGCACTTCATTAGTTGTTGTAGCAGTGTTGTTTTCCCACTGCCAGTATTCCCAACAATCATGAGTTTCATTCTGTTATAAGGTACAGCCTTCTTCAGTCTTTGTTGAAGAAATCTGGCATAAAAGATAGTTTGCAAAACTCACCTAAGTATTTAATAATGAAACCAACAAAAGAACCCAAGGTCAAGCAAAAATCCTAACAGACATCATTTACTTCAAATTTTAAATATCTGTTTGATATTACTGAGATTTTTACAGCCTATTCTAATTTCTGATTCAGAACTCAAGGCTTAATTCACAATGTGTCTTTTTGTTTTGTAATTACTCCAGAATGTGCTCTGTGCAATGCTCTTAGTAACACAAAAAACATGTAAGAAACAATTCATCACACAGTTTATAGAAGCATGAAATAATATGATTATATTATTATATGGTTATAATCTACTTTATGTATGTTTGTACAGTAACAGAGCCACAGTTAAGCTGGGTATCATTTGACAGATCAGCAATTCCTTTCAAAAGGGTATGTTGGTTCCTTACTGCTGACTACATACCCCAAGAAAGCAAAACAAAAATGCTCAAGAACAATATGGCAACAAACCTGATAATGTCTCTGGCTTTGTATCCCACATGTTTGAAGTCTAAATTAAGATGTAGTCCATCCAAAGGAAGATCCCAGATTTTAGACAGCTTTCCCATTTCATCTGGAAAGAATCTCAAATCGGGATTATGACTTAGGTCCAGAGAAGTCAAGTTTTCTAGGAAACCAATTTCAGGAGGAACCTAGATAAAAGAATATTTAATGGACAGCTAAGCATTTAAAAAATAAGCCTTTGTTTTTATGAGCATAAATTCCTTACGTATTTAATAAAACTAGGTGTTATTTTTACAGTTGTACTTTTTTTAAATAAATAGAGTTAACATTCTTGACAAAGGAGCTCATAATGAATTTATGAAAACTGATTATATGACACAGTTGACATAGAAAAGCTTAATATGGTGAGTCTCATTTATCATTTTATTAACAGAATTTTCACTGATATGAGAGGGTGACATGAGTCAAATGAACATTGCAAACCTGCATTAAATTGAAAAGTGATTTCATTTTTTTGAGATAGAATCTCATACTTTACCTCCTTTAACTTGTTATGAGACAGGTGTAGTTTCTCTAGCCTAGACCATGCAGACGCCTTTTCACTCAAGTCCAAGACCCCTATTTGATTGTGATTAAATAATAGCTCCCTTAAGTTTAATGATTTCCAGTGCACTGGCCCAGGCAGGCTTATGATCTCATTTTGGCTTAAGTCTACTGATCGCAAACTAAAAATATGAAAATATAAAAGAGAAAAGTTAGCAAATGAAATAAAACTGAGATTAATTTGGAATATATGAAGTTTTAATAAACAAATAAATGGAGTAGATATTAGAACAGAGTCTTCTGAGAGGAATGTAGATGGGAAGATAGAAAATTACTACTACAAGCAAAAGTAATTAAGAAGATATTATAAATAGATTTTCATTATCTCAGATTAAAAAATAAGAAAATATAAATACAAACGAGTAAAGTATGCTCTCAATCTATGAATGAAATTTTCTAATTATTAAAACAAACTCACAGGTTGTACTAGGTTATATGTTTCAGACTGAAGATTAATGAATCAATTTAAATTAGTGCACATGCATGTTTTGGAGATAACAGTACACTTTTTTCCTCTTTCTGCAACACATAGATATGCATGGCTTTGTTCAGATTAGTAGATAGACACAGACAAATATTGTTCACACTTCTATAACGCAAATACTCCCTAATTCAACTGTGGACAATAGTTGCCAAAGTTTATGCCCAGGTATCAGAGAACAGAATTTGGCTCATGGTTCCAGTTACACGTGAGCACAGGACCGTGAAGCACACTGGTATGTGCAACATCAAATTTACCAGAGTAAATGTATTTGAAACGTTAATTTCAATCTAACATAACACTAATAAGTATTTTCATGTGCTTTATACTTTTCATTTTTTGAAAAAAAAGCAATAGGGAAGCTCCTGATATTATCAAGATTCCCTTTATAGTCTATGGAGCCTCACTTAACCTAAGTGATCTGAATCATTCTCTTTCTTGCTCCTAACTGAGGAGATTAACATCATATGGTATGGATATCTTACTGTGCTTTTCTCAGAATGTTTCTATGAATACATATTTGTGCACAGCTATCTATCTATTTATCTCTCTCTCTCTCTCTCTCTCTCTCTCTACATATGGATAAATTATATAGTTCAACTATGTGCATGCACAAGAACCACATAATAAAGTACCTGGATTACAAATATTTCTTTTTAATAAGCCATCTGTTGGACAAATATGTTGTTTTTATTTCACTGTGGCATGAACAACACCAAGAAATTAATTCAACTCCTTATTGACTTGTGTGGTCTAGGAGACATGGAACCTGAAAGCTGCATCTTTTTCAATACATCCACCGGATTTGCTGCTGTGAGTTTAAACAACAGCATGCTAGTACAGCATTTGGTTAGTCATGTTAATAAGAACATACTCTATTTAAATTTGATTAATATAACCCACTAGTCTTTCTTTTTAAGTATTGGAACTGTCACATACATAGCCTAACAATACTGTCCAAATCTGATTGTTTCTGCACTCAGAAGAATTTGCTTATTCTTTCCTCCCACTCTCCATCTCAGCTTTATTAGACCCACTTTCTTCAGTTGTCTTGTAGGCATCAGTTCTCTTTCTTGACCTGCTCCCCCTCATGGTGCCATCAGCACCCCCATCTGCCCACATTTATCAGACAACTGATCATCCCTTCCAGTTACTCCTCCTACCATCTGATTCTAGTGATCTGTTAAGGTCAGGAACTTCTAAAAAAAAAAAGTGGAAGTTCTGATTTCCATGAGTAATGGTTTGAAGGTAAAGAAAAAGAAATGTCACATGCATTTCTATCACAATTCTATCTAGGGTAAGTGTCATTCTCTGAGAATAAATATCTTGTTATATTTGGGAAGTGAAAAACTGATCTCAGTAGCCTTGTGCAAAAATCTGAAGCTGCAGAACTTGTTGAAAAGGAAAAGTCACCAGTATCTTTTTACAGTGTTGGTATTAAGAAAAAGATAAATTAATTCTGGTCTTCTAAGTAAGAACTGTCAGCTTCAGCAGTCAAGGAAGATATTTTTAATTTGTGTAGTCTGGACTTATCTGAGGAGTAGCATTTCTCCAAATAACGAAGAAAATGTGACTGTTTGACTTCAGTTAAAAGCTGTTAAGTTTTAGATTCAATCTTTTAAAGAGGATTTCCTGAAAATGAGTAAAATATACTGAATTTTCTACTTAACGAAAGCCTTGCCATTAGATTTTATTCATCAAGAACATGACTAACTTCAATAAGTAAAATAATAACTTACTGTGGTAGAAGAAGAATTGTTTCTGGAACATTAATAAAATGATTTTGAGATAATTTCAAACTTGTTATGCTGGATGACAAATCAGGTATTGTTTCTAGAACAGAAAAAGGGGTTAATCCCACTTTTTTCAGCATTACTTTAATTATTTTTAAAGTTAGAATTTTCTAGAATCAGAGACAGATTAAAAGGTCGTCTATCATCTTATATACATAGGTCCTTATACAAGCTGCCAAGGGCAGAATCTGAACGTTACTTTTAAGCTCTTTTAAAACTGAACTCCCAACACGAAAGAAGTGTAGAACAGAATTAAAGTATGGGCTTTTATCACATTACATTCTATTATACTTGTGTCATATCGGCACTAAACACTGAAGTAATCTTCACACTTTACTGTATTGCCAGTATTCCTATCATTCACTCAGTGTGTGGTAGGTCATAAGCACATAAAAAAAACTTTTTGATTCAACTGTGTTTATTCACTGCACATGTAAGACCTACCTTCCAAAACACTATGACAATAAGAGATTTCAAAATAGAAAATTTTATATCCTGAAGAGGGAAATAAATTCTAAAAATAACTTACAAACTCCCACAATATCTTAAGATTTCATTTATATCATCTTTCATAGGTAAATTAATTTTGAAGCTTTTGCACCCTTAAGCTACTAAAAAAATTCTGGGCTCAATTCAATTGCTTAAATACAGGAGTCTAGTGAAATGGTGAGCTGCTTCGTGGTACCTGAGCTATCAGCACATAGCATGGAAATACAACACAGGATCAAAGGAAGACCTGCATTCTCTGGACCAGTAGCCACAAGCCAAGTGGAATACTTCAGGGCATCTCAACTGACAAATGTATTTAAGTGACTAAATAAAACACCTTTTCAGAAGTCAATGCTGGATATAGTGTGATAATAATTGATATGTACTTCAGTACAGTATTGGGCTTTTTTTTTTTTCAAGCTAACTTTAAACAATTTCACTCTGTCTTGAACCTTACACAATGGTATGTATCATCCCAACCACACTCAACCATTTTTAGAGCATCCACTACAAAGACAGTTATGCTGAGTCACACCAAAGGTCCACCTAGCCCTATATATTGTTTGCAATAGTGATCAAAAGCTGATGCCTAGGGAAGAGTTTAAATAAGGATAAGCATAGGTTTCCCTTGACTGTCCTCTGAGACAACTGCTGGTGGCTAAGAATTCTGTGACTTGGAAAGGTTTCTAAAAGGTGGATTCTGCTTCCTTAGGTGCTTACCAAGGGCATTCATCCTGGCATTGAACAGCTCCAGCTTCATACAGCCCGCGAAGAAATTCTCAGCAAGGGTTGAAATATTGTTCTTACTAATGTTTAAAATTTTCAGCTCTTTCAAGCATACAGGTGAACATAAGCAGGAAATTTTGTTTCTATGATAACAAGAAGAAAAAGAAATCCATGTAACACCCAGAAACCATTAACTAAAAAGGAAAAGTAGAGTATCGACCAGACATTGCCATTCCTACACAGATAACTAAAACTAAGAATTTCATCTAAATAAACACTGACCAGCCAACAAGAATACTGGAATATGCAGTAACATGAAATAACGATGACTGATACTTGGGTTATTTTAATTAATCTGTAGAACAAATTTCAGAAAGTATAATAAGGTGTCATTTCCCGATTAATGCCGTTCAAACCCACAGAAAAGGCAGTGATACATTTGTGAGTACATCTGTTTACTAAAGATGTTTTTCTGCAGGATTATGATCACAGAATGATGGTCAAGTAGAAAAAAAAATGAAAATTCCATAGGCGTAATTTAGGATTTATATGTTATGGTACAATGTATTCTAAAAAAGAACAACATTGGAAAGAGGCTGGAAAAAGACAGGGATAAAAAGGACCACACATCATTCTTTTGCAAGGGTAATATTGCTAAAATAATATTAAAAATCCACCTAAAGAGGAATTGCAATAAGATTGCAAATTTAAAATCTTCACTTTAGGGAATTTGATTTGATTCTTTAATACTGTTTGTTTTAGTTACGTATCTTGTTATCTTTATTCTGTGTGGTAAAAAATATCACACTCATTAAAAATAACAAATTAAGGGAGATATATGAGACTATCAGTAGTTTACAGAACTATCAATAATAGTATTTGTAAGAATTCCCTCTATGGTACGAGTTATTTCACTCACTAACAAGTATAGTAAGAAGTGCTGGTAAACCAAAATTTTGTATTTTCTCTAGTTTTGTCATTTAAAATATACTCACATCAATAAGCATAATTTCATGAATCATAATTTCAAATAACTCTTGGTTTTGAAATACAGTCAAAATAATTTACATAACAGAAAAAGTAGCTAAATGTTAGGCAACACAAAGAACCCTTTGGATGAGTAGTACAACAGTAAAAATAATGCTGTTATATGACATTTTCAGTATGTCATTGAAAATGTCTTCTTGTGCCATGCTATTAAATTCTATCAAAGCTAACAGATTAAATTACTTTGTAATTTAACAATTAAAATTACAGTAATTTACATACTTAGAAAATAACAACAATGCTTAATTACTGATTAAATTATCTTTTCTGTGCAATAACAGTATTATTCAAGATGACAAAGACATTATTTTCTGCTATGCTTGTTATACTACTGTCCATTTATTGGTACTATTCTTACCCTTCTAGCAATAGTTGTTCCAGGTTTTCTGCAACATTTGCAAGAAATTCAGGAATGCACACCAGCTGATTGTATGATAGATTAAACTGCTTTAGAGTTGGACATTTGAAGCAAGAATCCAAAGCAAAAGAAGGTCCAATGTCATTTCGAGAGATATCAAGGTTTGCAATACAATTCATTTTCAGTAAATAAATAGGAAAAGATGTAAATCGATTACTGTGCAAATCCAAGTATGTCAAACATTTCAAGTTCTGAAAGAAAAGAATAATTTGTTTTTAAAAAATGATTTTGTAAGTTCTAAAATGAGTTATTTGTTATGCAATTTATTAATTTAATTATATTTGTCTTACTGGGAAAAATAGCAGAGAACAGCAGTTACACTAAAGGAATCCATAATATTTGTATATAAAACATACAGCATTCCATAAAATTAACTCAGTTGCATGAAATTTGACATGAATTGCCTGCAGTTCTCATTTCCATTTATTTAATTACATTACTCACTGTAGTGCACACATCTTAGAGCAGTCCTTTGCAGTAAATGGTTTTAAAAGTTCCATGAATATGTCTATACCTCTAGCTGCACATAAATCCACTGAATAAAAATTAAGTGCAAAATTAAGTATGCAAAAATATATACCCATATTAATGAGTAGTATTAGTATGAGTATATTGTTGGAGACAAGCAATGTATTGTAGATAATCTCAACTCATATTACATAAAATTATGCAGAATTACTTCACAAAGTTGTTGTGGAATGTTTGTAAGAGCATTTTGGTGGAGCTCCAGTTTCTCAAGATGTTCCAGGTGACTAATTAAACAGCTATTCTGGCTGATGGCATCAATGTTCTCCAGCTCGTTTGATGAAAGATCTAAAGATTTAATATATTCTTTCTCTGAGATCAGTGATGAAAGACTGTCTGATGGCCTTAAATGTGGAGAGAATTTTGAGATTCCTTCTATTAAAACAAAAGCATAGGAAAATACAATCATTTAGTAGTATTATTTCATTTATCAAGTAATTAAAATTAAGATCAATCATCTTGGGATCAAAAAGTGTATGAGATAGTGAATTTCTCAATATTGGTTAACATAAAATTCAATGAAGACTTTTATTAAGAGACAAATTTGTAAAACTAGGGAAGAGACAGACACTTTTGGGCTGTACAACAGAAGAAACAGCTTTCCAAAACCAATAAGGACACTCATGAAATTATATTGTCTGCAGAATTCTACACAAATTATTTGTGAAGCCCAGGAAGAAGATATTTCACTACATATGCACTATTTGTATTCTACTCCAGTATTTCAAAATGTATCTTTCTCTTATACACAAATACACAATCTATAAAATCTTTGCATGTTATACTTGTATAATATACTTGTATATACTCACAAGGCTGAAAATCTGTTATAAGTGTTAAATTCTATAATTTACTTACTGGGAGATTCATCTGAAAGCAGTAATTTTCTTCTTTGTTTCACTAATGGTTCATAATCTGAGCCAGGTCCCTGGAAAATTCCAGAACAGAACAAAAAAAGAACAGGTATAGATATATGCTGATATCTGATATCATTTCTTGTGATTGTCATTTCTTTTGGTAAGAACTTCCAGGGGTAGCAAAAAACATCTCAAAAAATAACAATAGGTCACACCTTCAAAAGAATTACTGATACATGCAGTATGAAACAATAATAGATTTTGAATGTATTGGAAGCAGTGCATTTTTGGCAACCTAAAATGACTTTCATTAGGGTGAGGTGAGACGATGCAGATGGATATTTATAGAGACTAACTTAATTCTCAGAAAGTTAAGTCTCTCTATTTTCCTTTTGTAACCAATGGAAATAGGTGAGCTCATTCAAACGAAGATGACACTGATTACACTGATTTGTCCTCTCTGAAATCTCCCTTCACTCATCAGGCAGTAGATTAGCTTTACTAGAGGATAGTTAGTCTTTGTAAATTGGCCCTCAGCTTTTGATTTGCATTTGTACAGTATTAAAATATCAGACTGGAAATTTGAGCAATTTACAAAAACATGTATGTTTTTATTGAGCATACATTTTGCTGCTATAAACTCTCATCTATACAGTGACCTGAATTAGAGGACAGTAATTGCACAACAGTAGAAGGGAATACTAAATCGTAACAGTGAGAAAATGACCCGTATGGTTACAAGACGTTTTCTAACGCTTGACTATTAGTACTTTTACAATACACAACACAGATGGATTTAATAGGAAGGAAATTTTCCTGGAAGGAAAAAGAACCTGACTTACCACAGAGTAGGAATGGCGCGGCAACGTAGGAGAACCTCTTTGCAAGGCTGTTTCCCTACAGTGTAAATCAGCGACTGCAATGGAATTGGACTTCTTTTTTATAAAAAATGAACCTTCACTTCCTACCACAAAGCGGTAACACAGGAGAGGAGAAAAATAAGAAAATGTATTTAAAGCTGAGACTTAGAATTCAACTGTAACGCAGATAACGCAGATGCAGACATACAAAGGAGAGAGACATTTCAAACACGTCAATCTTAGCAGCAGCTCATTGCTTAATTCTGTGTGCAACATGCTGAGAATGCTAACATGTCCTATTACAACCTGACATGCTCCAAACAGGAACTGCAGCTTGTTACATTGATGCTTTATTATTAAAATTTCCAACCAGTTGGTATTGTTTATGTTTACATAGCACATTTTTGTGCTACTGCAGTGCAAAGTATACTTTTATTTAAATTTTATTTTAAAATACATTTGCACTCCTATGTTTACTGAGTACTACCAAAGCCAATCTGGGGTAATCTGCATGCACTTACTATTCCTCCCTTCAGAACTGCCTAAAAATCACTCCTAATTTCCAGGTAATTCCTAAAATCATTCCTGTTGGTAGAGTCAATACTTTTTACCATAATTTACCCATAACTTAACAACTTTTCTATGTGGGACAACAAATAGTACCTATCAGTATCACGTGTCTGTGCTATAGTACTACAGTAATGAAAAAATGGCACCAAATGATGCAAAAGAAGAGAACAAAAAAGAGAATTAACAAAAAATCCTTAGGATTCTGATTCCAAAATACAAATTGTTCATCTGTGATGATTTCAGGTAGCCAGCACTTCTAAAATACAACAGTGACATCTGAATAAACAAAAGGCATGATAAGACCACTTACCGTTTTTATCAAAATACAGATTTTATATGCAGAAATGCTGTTTTTTACAAGTTAAAGGCATGCAGATTTCCTGCCAAGAATGATGCTGGATTGAATACAGAGTTGTCATCTATACTGATGGCAAGTACAGATGACAATTAAAGCAATTGATTCAACTGTCAATTAAATTGACATTTTAATTAAATCAATTGAATTTAAATTAATAGATTTAATTAAATCAATTTAATTATTTTAAAATTTAAGTTTAAATTTTAAAATTTGATCAATTGGGTGAAAAAGCACAGCTGGATCTGGCACAGACCACCCATCCACGGGGTCTGAGAGGCAAATCAGAGTTAGGGAATCACAGTGGAGATAGTATTTCTAAAAAATATCTGTAATATTCACAATCAACATTGCTATCTGTAGCAATATAGGTTGAGAGACTGGAAGGGATAGAGCAATCTAATATCCTTATGATATTTAAGGATATCAACTACCTTGATCAATTAAAGATCTTTGTGACAGACCTTACTTCACCTAATTTGTATGTTAACAATATAATCCTCTATAATAGATGTAGATGGGTGGTCTTTATTTATGGATAGTCCAAGGAACATAGCATTTCTAGATCACAATTGATCTGGTTTATTTATGATTATTTATGATGAGATGAATCGTGGTCTTGAAGCTTTTTTTTTTTTTTTTTTTTTTTTTTTTACCATTGACTATAAATAGAATCTACAAGACTAGCTCAGAAACAGACATCAAAACAGTTGATGTCTAAATTTTTTTGGATGAATCCCACTCTTTCTCTCTATAGGAAAGCAACTCAACATGTGAAGAACTGATCTGAAGTTGATAATCTAATTAAACGTTTTAAGGTCCTAATTTTGTATATAAAGACACATACTTACACACTATGACCTATTTTTCAAAGGGAACATAAAATTTTAGGTAAGATTTTTGCACGAGAAGTGTCTTTAAACTCAAATACAAACAAGCAACTGATTTATGGGGTTTTTTTGCATCCTGCTTATTCCTCAGATGATAGTTTCACAGTTACCTAATTACTTTAAAGGAATTTGTAGCTACTGTCTAGCCCTGGCATGCTAGATTGGGATTATAAAAAGACAAAATTACAAGAAAACAATTACCTTCACTATCAATATCATCATTTAAAGGGAAAACACTGTCCACTAATGGGTCAGAAATTAAATTCCAGTCATAGTTTTTATCCATTCCATCTTCAGAGAAGTTCAAATCAGAGTAGAGTCTTGATTTATCCTCTGAAATATTCTTCATTTGGTATCTTAGTACCATTCTTGCCAGTGCAGAACCTGCATCTAGAAATCAAGAAAATAATATATTCTCAAAGAAATTCATATCTCATTAAAAACAATAACAGAAATACCTGATTGATTTTATTTTCAAGGTTTTACAGTCATTCAACAACCGAGCACTAGAAGAGATCCTCAGTGAAGATCTTCACCTAAAACACTAATATAACACCATCAAGAATTATTTACACATTTAGTGTAGCGAATTCTATGTATACTCACTTTGTTTTCTTAAAGGAGTAAGTTTTTCTGGGAACAAAGGAATGAGCCAGGAAGGTTCAAGTCTTCCAATACCAAATCCTCCAAGACATATACTGCTGTTGGCTACATCAAGGCTAAGCTTCTTTAAGAGCAAGCTGATGATTTGGCTATCTCCTTTCTTTATACTGATGGTTAAAGCACATCGAACATCCTGCTCTCGAGCACCATTGGCTAATAGCAATTCTACCAATTTAGGATTATTTCCTTTCTCACAAACCTAAAATAGAAAAACAATTAAAAAATTATGTGAGGAACCTGAACAATAGCTTAGATTGCGGTAAGAAATTCAACTCAAATTCACATTCATTGTATTTTTAAGATCATGGCTACTTTTCAATTACACAAACCCCTAACTTCAGTTAGGGGTTACACCTTAGGCAGGTGTATACCTGCCTAAGGGATTTGAATACCAACTTCCACTTTCCAAAGTCTTTGACGAAAATATGGCAAATACCTCAGATATGTATTTGTAATTTCTGCCATGAATGCACACAGCTATTCAGCCAAAATGAAGAGTAATGTGTGTATTTTGATTAACGCATAGTGTCTATAGCACCCTCATATCAGTTTAATAGACAAAACAAACTTGGTTGTTATGGTATTTTGGTATCAGATGAAAGCACAGTAATGGTGAGACTTACAACCCCTTGCCTCAAACTAGGAAGCTGCCAGGTCCACTGGTTTATTTGGGTTCAGTCAGCTCTATCCCTTCCAGTCTCTCAACTTATATTGCTACAGATAGCAATGTTGATTGTGAATATTAGAAATATTTTTTAGAAATACTATCAGTTACTTTGATATCTCTACTGTGATTCCCTAACTCTGATTTGCCTCTCTCAGACCCCGTGGATGGGTGGTCTGTGCCAGATCCAGCTGTGCTTTTTCACTCAAACAGTTGTGCTGGCAGAACTCTTTATGGGAACACTTTCTAATTCACTTCAGGCAATACTGCTAGGGTTATCTCGGACACAGCATTTTAACTTTTGACACTGAAGCAGAATTAAGCAGTGATCACACAAACCATAAATGCAGTCACATTTAGCAGGGAGCACTTAGACGCAGGTGTGAGTAACAGCCTCATCTGTTGGCATAGCTGAATCCAGATGGGGTGTTTACCCATAGACTTAGTTTAGAAACGAACGCATTTCAAATACTCAAGCTCTGGATATGGCCACTATCCGCATACGGCTCTTTCCTGACAGTGCAACCACAGTCAATCTAAGATTTTATATTTCTTTAGCTATATTGATAGAAAGTCACAACTCCAACCAGAACAGTTAAATTAATGCAAAAACCTATGACTGTAGTGATCCTGAAGTGCTACACAAAATAGAAGAGCTGCCATTCAAGGGCAGGAAATTTTAGGCAAAGCCCTCAATATGGGTCTAAGACAGAGTTTAAGAGTGGGAGTAAGCCCACTGAAACCTATTTCTCCACAGTGCTGCCTGATGGTCTGTACTTTGGCCTCACAGTGCTTGGGAAGAGCTGAATTCAGAGTATCAGTTCCTGGACTGGGCTCTAATGGGCTTGACACCCTCTATACCTGATTTGTTCAAACTGAATGACTGGGAGTTTGGAAAAATTTGGCTCAAGCTTGATTCCTCACAAATACTCCAAAACTAAGGCTAAGTTAATACCAGACTGACCTTGGGTTTGCACATGCACAGTCCAAACAGTCAGAAAGCATGGACTTTAAAATGAACTCGCATCAGAACTGTGCAGGCATATTCTAGAGTGACGAGACTTCTGTGAGCCTCGATACAAAATGAAGGGTATTTCAATGGATGCCATCTGGGCCTCAACTCATCAGGAGCAGCAACAGTTAACAACACTCACGACACTGGCTGCACTAGCAATTGCTGCCTGTGTCCTGACATATACCGGTAGATGCAAAAACAGAAAGGAACCCAAAAGCAGTTTTAAAGCAATACAACTACATATGTTTTCATACACTACCTGACAGATCAAAGAGTTTGTCTTTGTCTTCTTATTAATATCAGCTCCCAGCAAGAGTAAGCATTCAGCCATAACGCTGTTGTATTCGTTACATGCTTTTTCCAGCATCGTATTTTTTAAATCATCATTCTCAGCTATTTTAGCAAAGCATTTACAACACAGGCCTTGAAACTAAATGGAAAGACAAACAAAGTTAGGATTAAAAAAGCATCATAATTTTTCAGATATGGACAGTCAAAAGAGAGAAGATACCTGTTGATTTCGCTGATTAGTGAAACACATAGACATCTGGTAGAAAATGACTGTGTCAAATGATTCATGTACCATACCTGTCGATTTCGCTGATTTGTGAAACACATAGACATCTGGTAAAAAATGACTGTGTCAAATGATTCATGTACCAGCAGCTTTGCAAAACAAGGTGACAAACCAAGGATTGACAAAATTGTATGAAATCCCTACAATCACAATAAAAAGACATAAGAGCAGTAAGTACACTGTTAAAAATGTCATTTTGAAACAAGTCACGCAACAAAATCAGATTTCAACCAAAAATATGCTCTTAATTTTTTTTGTCTGGCTTTTAAACACACAATAATTCACAAATTGGAGAGGATCGGAACAGAAGGCAGGAACACCTGGTGTTTCTGTGTTTACAAGGCTGTAGCTTCACGCTTTTTTCACTGACCCACTTATGCAGACATTAAATGACATTTTGAAAAGCCAAATTGTGCACAGTAGTATCTGGCTACATCCTGCCTGGCAGTGACACACACGCTTGTGATTTCCTGATAATGTACAGAAGGAACAATCTCCTCCTAAGGATGAAGATGCATCCCCCAATCCCAGTACGTTGCTTGACAAGGCTAAATGAAAAACTGAAAGAGTACATCTAGAAACTAATAAGAAAGGCAATAGTATCCTGTGATTCTACAATTAAATTTGCCCAGAAGGTAATGATCTGGGTAAATTACGTAACTCTTTGTCCAAATCTGATTCAGTCTAAATGCCGTTACGTAACTTCCTTATTCCTGCACATTATTTTGATCTATCTCTACACTGGTTGCTAAGTTAAACTTGAAAGTGTTGGGGTGTGTGTGGGGAAACAGAAGTAAAGAAGGAAGACTATATTGTGATATCTCCAGAATGGCCCGAAAGAGAAGTACTGGAACTCTCACAAGCAGCTGATCTCACTAAAAAAAATTAAACTGGCAACAAATGGGGAAAGCTCTGGAAGCAGAGGAAACAGAACATGACTTAGGAGAACTACCCTTACACATTCAAAAGCAGATGCAAAATCCTTCCCTCTGACATAGTATTCCAGTAATATCCTTCTCAAATACAACCTTCGCATACTTACATATTTATATCTCTCTAAATTTTTTAATCTCAGGTGTAACATTAAGCTCATTGCTGCTGACAGAGCTGGGAAGTAAGATACTTTTTATTACTTTTTACAAAAGGATATCAAAACTATAATGATGGTTACCACAAAATGATTATAGATTAAGTGAATGATAGATTGTGATTGGGAAATTTGTTATAGTTTGCAGATCTCAGAAGTCTTAGATAAACACTCAAACCTATAGCTTATGTACTCTGGACTGAACATATGCCTCCAAGAAACCCACCTCTACTACAACCCTATTGATTCTACTTTAAAGGCTTATAGCAATCTTGTAATAAGATCAGAAACAAGTAATTCAAAGAACTACACTTCAAATACATTAAGATAATTTTCCAAAGTATTGCCTTCTTTCACTTTCATCTTTGTACCAAGAAATAACACATACGTGCATCTGGATTTCAGTGACCTCTTTAAATCGTCGTAGAGTGGAAACCAGAACCGCTGACAGAACATGCATAGTTGCAATACACAAATTCTTTCTTGTAATCAAAGAGCCTAGAAGACTCAAACCCAAACATTGTATGTCTAAAAGAAAAAAGAAAGATCAACAGCATTGATTATTCCAATATTCTGAGTGGCATAAACACATAAACCGAGTTTATACTGCTAATATTCTAGAAAGTTATTTGCATAAGCCACTTAAGGGCCAGACATAACAACAAAGTGGCTGAATCTAGGGACTACGCAGTCCTGCAGCCTCTTTCGGCTGTGTAACCTATAGCACATCCAGGACTGAAGAGTGGGACAGGCAAGTACAGCTCCTGCGGTGAATCAGACCCTCCCATTATCATTCACATTCACATCATTCACATTCAAGTAACAGGGTATCTTCTGCACCTTGTTCATCTGGATACATCTGTAGGGTGTGAAGCACAGTGTCAGTAGCTCCTCGCTGGGTTAAAATTTCTAGTGCACCACTGCACTCAGCTACAGAAGTAAGTAGTTTCAATCCACACTTCTGAATGCTGGGGTTTCCAATGAACTAACAGAGAAATCAATATAAAATCAGATCAACAAGCTGTTCTGCTACAATCACAACAGGAAAGTTGTGTGTTTGTTGTTCCTGAAGTATGTGAAATTACAGCTTATGTGACAATAAATCACAATAATTACAATTTCATACAGGTTCCTTTTCAATTTTCAGTTTCTGTTGCTCATAACCTCCCCAGATTTTCATATTTGATCTTGACATATTCCCTAGCTAGTGTTCTACCAGATAGCATGATTTTGTTTTTCTTAAAGCTTTGTTAAAATCATTTACAAGTTTACATCATTTTGCCAGAATAAAGAAAGTAAAAAAATGCATTTTGTCTCTGCTTAAAGAAATTGAACAAAAATGGAGTTCTTTGAAGTCTGAGATGAGTGGCTCAAAACCACAGTGACTACTGAAAAAGCCTCCCCTTCACCACCTCAGGAGCCAGCCTCATATGGGCAGTGAGGTATGCCTTTGGTGGAGAGGCAGAAAGAGCACACCTACTGAGCTCTCTTTCCCAAGATTTTTTAACGTATTTCTTATAGCAATTCAATAACTTATTTGTGACTATTTTCCCTAATTTTATCCATTTCTAGATGGAGAAAACCTAGATGAGGTCTAAATCTGAAAAGGGGATGTGGGTGTCACAGCATTTGGCAAAGTTGCAACAACATTTCAGTGAAGTCATGCCCATCTCTCTCCTTATCCCTTCCCTTGTTTCTCATTGAAGCATGTTTATTTGTTGTCCTTCTGCTTGATTTTGTAGTACCCCACAAAAGAACAAGCCAGATCAGAAAAAGCAATCAAAATGGTCACAAAATACTAAAGACTGTAATGCAGGCTGAAGTTAAACAACATCTTGCCTCCCCTGTCAACATATTCCTGTATCTCTGAATCAAGAAATGTCCTACAGACAGATGAGCACTATTTTGCAAATACATTATTTGCTCTAACTTTTATAATAATTGTGAGAGAGACATAATTTTCCTCAACTGAAAATGTTTGCCAAATTTTAGATTTTTGGCAATTTTTTGGCAAAATCTAAAATTTTAGTGGTTGAGAGACTGCTAAAAATTATGAATTATCACATCCACTTCAGTTGTGGTCATGTAAAGGTCGTAATCCTTGTAGCAGTGGGATTTGTCTGAAGTTAAATACTTCCTATCGTTAGGATTTAAGGTTAATTTGCTGTGCAAGGCACCCAGCACTTTCTCACTATGTTAGGCCTACTGAAAGAGATGCCCTTCACTTTTCAGACTCCCCTCAAGGCACTACGACCACTCTGTTTGCCAGTGGCTGGAAAATCATACGGAATTGAGCGGTTCAAGGAACGGAAACAACTGAGAAACATTGTTTTATTGAAAGCAAACACACACATATGCATGAAGGCCAGCTATGAGGATATCTTTCTTGTATAAATTAGTCCATTAAAAAAAATCAAAAATATGTTATATGCTTGAAAAAACTCAGCACTGCTTTTATAACTATCCTCTAGAATCACTGTATGAAAGATGATCTAATATACTCCAGCAGAAAGCAGAAAGAAAGAAAAGAAATCCCAAATAATAAATGAAACTGGAGGGTTCAAATAAGACTAATTCTACAAAATCAACAGTCAAATCACTGGGGAAGTTATAAATTACTGCAAATGTAAAATAATGACAACATTTATTAGGATAAAGTTTTAACTGTACCCTGTTCAAAGCATCAAGCACCAATGCGTGAGCTCCCTCCAGCAAACATTGGCTTTTAATAACTTTTAATGTAAGTGCAAAGGCAGCATCTCCCATATCTCTGGAAGAACCATTCTGGTGTTCATTCTTTGTACCTGAAACAGTGAAAAACAAGCTTCCTCAGGAACAGCAGATTTAGTATTCTCACTATTAACCCAGTATTATAATCAAATTGACACATAGGTTTTTATAAATGACTCAGAAGGCTTATTTCTCATCTTAGGACATTTTCAAAACATTGTAGTAACAGACTAGTGTTCCTCCAGGTTTACACTGGTGTGCATTATTGCATTTGAAAGGGTGATTTCACCATATGTTTGCTCACTGCTTACTGTGGAAATGTATAATCATGCCAAAGGTACGCTGCAATAAACTACTTTCTTGAGCTACAGGGTTTTCTTGGTGTTCCTGCTACCTCTTAGCAGGAACTTTAGAATGCCCCTTCCTTCTGAAAAGGAGACACTGTAAAGGAGCCATAAAGTAAGTGCCCTTTTTCCCTTGGCAGCACATCAGAGGACAGCTTTTAACCACAAACGACATAAGAGGAAGGTAAGTAAGGTAAGTACACACAAAAGAACACAGAATGGTCTTTGAGATTTAACTTTCTTGTAGCTATCAGCACTTGCAGGCAAGTGGCACTACAGATAGTAGTATAGAGAAATCCTTTAAAAGTCATGTCAGTATTCAATTTGATTACTATTTTGCTCAGAGTTTACTCTCTAATTAAACCTTCAAATTCCAACATATATTTTGTAGTTTTTGTTTCATTATTCTGTAGAAGGACCACACACCTAGGATCTTGGCAAAAAATCCTTATGTAAATGTTAAAATATATACATGAAGTCTTATTTCTCTTGTTTATTGAAAGAATTGGAAAGTAGTCTGATTATAACTCAAAAAACAGAAGGAAACAGACAACTTGAAATTATTCTGCATATTAGCCAAGTTACTGGTTTCAAAGTTTTAAGTTCTGTAATTATTCATTTAAAACTCCTAACAGACATTTACAAAAAGTTGTTCTGAAAAAAATGTAATACCCTCACGTCTATACTCTCACACTTAAGATCTTTAAGAAAACACTAGGGAAAAGCAACATATACAGCAGTAAATTGATAAAGAAGAGTTAAAGCTTTTCCCAAACTCCATTAATGGCATAAAAGAAAACAGAATACATTTTTTCCCACTGTAGATTTCCTTTAAATATTAATTTCTTTTTTTGGAAAAGGATTTCCTAAACTAGCTGGTCTGGGCTCTTTTTTGCTCTGGAAAATACTCTATTTTGTATCTTTGAATTAATGTCTGTATTTTTTGGTGTCAAGAGGTCCAATTCTGATGTTCCTTCTGAGAGACAGCATTAAAACAATTGCACTTTGCAGTACAATCATGCTGATGGAGTAATCACTATCACTATTTGCTCTCACTTAAGTTTATGTTGAAGGTACGCTATCTCACCAAAGATTTTACATAGACTTCCTGGATTCCTTAGCAGCAATGGAACTAAATCATCACTGATAGAATCAAGGGATTATCAGCAGTGATAATTTTGGTCTATTTCCTTCAATGCCTCAGAAGTTTTCCTCCATCCTGTATGTTCTTAAGGAGTTATAGAAGCTCTGTGTTAAATACAAAACTTGAGTTCATTTTCTGAAGTATCACAAAAGATTGTCTGACTAGATAAGAAAGACTAAAACCCAGCTATCAAATTATGTTCTCCGATTTAGTGAATGACTGGTGTAAACACCAATTATGTTTTCAGGTGACTTACCAGGCATCATAAAGTGTAAAAGGACTCGAAGTGCTTCTAGCTGTACAGAGAGTGATTTTTCATGTTTCTTCATGGCTTTTACAACTTCTGATGCAGCTACTGTCATTATATCCAGATGAGGGATACTGAAAATATTATTTATAAAACAAATAAAAAGAATGCATTTGTAATTTTTTTTATGTGTTTGCTTCCTCAATAAGCACTGTGTGATAGCCCTTTAGAACACTGCAAATTTGATTTTAGCTATGAAATGTAAATTAAGCTATGGTAATTTTCCTCTTCATAGCAAATATTTTATTTTAATGCCCTTCCATCAGTGCAGTATATGTCATCATCTCCATTCTATATCACTGAGAAGTAAACCTTCAATTCAATCTAAAAAAATAACATATGGTTCTAATCTTGAAGAAAAAGAAAGAAGCTAATATAATGTAGCTCAATGTAATTAGTTTTCCTAGAAATTAGTGGCCAAAGTAATTTACTGTTAGGGTAATATTCTTCTTTCATTTTATAATACTTATTATTCTTGTGAATGTCTATGGAAGCTTTGAGAATTTCTTCATTATAATATAATATTATTCATAAAAATTTCTGTGACTAAATCTGAGTCTGTCATTTTTTCACAGGTAGCTTACCATACACACAGGTCTTATGGAAAAGGCTAATGAAACTTGGCAAGACATTTGGAATCACATTTCCAGCCTGTATATTGACATTTACAAGTCACAAGTTAGTTCTCCATTAATTTGCTAGAATATTTGAAAAGCCAATACAAAAGTAATAGTAACACAATGTTTTTCTAACAACAGGCACTAATACTGGGGGAAATTGCTTAGCTCTAAACGGAATTAATGCAGTTAACAGGAGGGGCTAAACGGTCTATTCAAATTTCATTGTGCAAGAATCACAAAGGGCAGAACACAGAGCTTCCTGCCCGTATCCATCTGGGCTTACAAAATTCAGTGGCTTGAACAGGGCCATCAGCTTGGGGTCAATTTTAACTTAAGTGGAACGGTCAATAATTTAAATGTAATTGATTACAGCACTAAATCTCACATACTTTCACTTTGAAAGAAGTCATATTTTTATGTGTGTATTACCTTCCTTCAAAAACATGATTCAGTATTCCGCAGGCACTTTCAGCCACCTCAGGAGAATGAGGATATTTCCTCATTATGTCCAAAACATTCATGTGTATTCCTTTAGCCAAAAGTGTTTTCCTAATATTCTCTACAACACAAAATAACAAGCATCATTTAAGCTACAGTATGTATGTATAAATATACATATGTATACACACACACACACACACATACACACACACATCAAAAACATTGGCCAAAACAAAAATTTGCTCTAGTTTTTCATTTTACCTTTGTTCTCAAAAAAAAAAAAAAAAAACCATAACTACTAATTTATTTTCTATTTTTTGATTCTTTTTTCACCAAACATACACGTTATGAAAGCATATATTAGAACGGGAAAAGGTTTCAGCAGAAGCTGACTTGTGTTTGTATAGTATAGTTTGTAACCTAAATCATTAAAAATTCTAAAGTGTCTAATACGTTCAAACTCATCTACTGTTTTTATTTACACAAAGTTAACTTAAAGGAAGGAGAATGTACTGCTCTCTTTCATTTTAAAAAACATTTTATTCTTGTATTTTTTTCCTGAATTGCACTCTATTATCATGTAGGATAGGTAGAACTTCGTAACTTTCAAAAACCTGCTATCTTTCAAAATAAGGCTTCAAAAATGAAAGTAAATATTATCTTCCTCATATGGTCAGATGCCTCATATGACCAGATGATATTAATCTAATCTATTTAATTTGTTAACCCATTTTGTTTAAATTCAAATACCCAAATAGTAGCATGTGTTATAGCTATAACTATAACCAACAGAGTTCAGAGTGTAAATATTCTATGTTATTATGGTAACTACCACCAATTCCTGTTATTCCCAGTTCAGTACATTCATCTCAAATGGCTATTCAGGCAATACTATATTGTGCCAGAGGGTTTTACTATGTTTATTTATGTCTATTGTTTCTGGTGTAAAAACATTTATTAAAACAAAAAGGATTAAAAAAATTTATTAAAAAAAGGAAAAAAAAAAAAGACAAAATAAAAATTTGCTCTGAATTTCCAATGGGCATCAAGGTCCACTTGTCTGTTTCTTTTTGAAATGCCACTCCTTACATTCACTAGTGGTCAATCCAAACTTCGTTATAAAAGCACATGGAATATTATATTGTTACACTATGTATACGTTTATGAGATCTATTTCTCCATATAGGTACATTTTTTTTCCTCAAAAATAACTGTAAAGAAAGTCTTCATCGTTTCATTTTATGTATTTGGATGGCTCAGTAACCTAGTGATAAAATAATGCTTTCTCACCTAAAGAATGGTATTTAACTGCTAGTCTTTATCTTCCTATCTAGCCAGTGGTTTCCAATTTGCAGTCTACAAACCACTTGAGGTCCATAACCATTTCAAAGGGCTCTGGGAAGGGTATTTAAGAAAAGAAAATCAACTGCCAGTAGGTTTAAATAGTCTACACAAGGGTCCACATCTCCACTGAAAAACTTTGGGGGGGGGGGTCTGCAAATTGAAAAAAGTTAGGAAACCAGGTTAGGGATACAATCAGGACTAAAGCAATCTCAAAAACTGTTATGCACATGCTTAACTTTCTACATGATTTGATACACTGAAGCCAACAGGACTGCTCAAATCTCTGATATTAAGCAAGAAAGTAATATTTGGCAGGCCGTAATCCTCACTCATGAGAGTTTCAACAAATTGTGCTCTTAATGAAATTCAAACATAGTGATAAATATTTAAACAAGCGTACAAAGAGAACACTCTTTCCACGTCTCCTGCTTCAAAAAATAGCAATTGCGACACATGAGCTGGCAAAGAGCTCTTTACTTCCAGATACTTTCTTTGCTACTTGCTAACAATACCTTTTTCTGAGCATGGAACAGACTTCCTATTAAATACAACTGCATAATATTTTAACCATAGGGAACACTGTGCTCACACAACAGCACACTTTTAATAGTCTCTAATATCACAACAATAACTTTCTGCTGAATTGGAAAACGAAAATAATTAAATTCTCTTACCATTTTGTTGTGACAAAATTGCTAAGGTACCAGCAGCTGCTTGAAACACTTCTTTTGAAGAGGAATGCATCAGCATGGACAGCATCACTTCCCTGTCTATTGGGAACCTTTCATAAAGAGAAACAAATCACTGCACAGTGACTGTACGATGGCAGTTACTTCACACCTGTAGTTCAGTTTCCTAAAAAGGTACTAACATAATTAAATAAGCAACATAATTAAATTTTCAGATGATTGTACTTCGCTTCTAGCATTTTGCCAAGGCACAACCTGACAGAAAGACCTTTATAAACAATGTGTATTAGCCTGCTCTCAGTCTTCTTGGAATTACACCTCCTGATGACTTGAGATTCAGAAAAGCATACAGAACAGACTTATTAAGCTCTGAGAAAGAATTCAAGTGAAATGAAATTCTGTTTTATTCATGTCTATGTTCTCCCTGATGAGGCAGCACTCCTCCTACTATATCCTGCCACCAGTACAAGCTGGGGGCTGACGTGCTGGAAAGCAGCTCTGCAGAGAAGGACCTGGGAGTGCTGGTGGATGACAAGTTGACTATGAGCCAGCAATGTGCCCTTGAGGCCAGAAAGGCCAATGGTCTCCTGGGGTGCATTACGAAGAGTGTTGCCAGCAGGTTGAGGAAGGTGATCCTGCCCCTCTACTCAGCCCTGGGAAGGCCTCATCTCGAGTACTGTGTCCAGTTCTGGGCTCCCCAGTACAAGGGAGACGTGGAGCTACTGGAGAGAGTCAAGCATAGGGGTACAAAGATGATCAGAGGGCTGGAGCACCTGCCCTATGAGGAACGGCTGCGAGAGCTGGGCCTCTTCAGCCTGGGGAAGAGAAGACTGAGGGGGGATCTGATCAATGTGTACAAGTACCTGAAGGGAGGGTGTCAAGGGGACGGGGACAAACTCTTGTCAGTTGTCCCATGTGACAGGACAAGAGGCGATGGGCACAAACTGAACCACAGGAAGTTCCGCCTGACCGTGAGGGGGAATTTCTTCCCTGGGAGAGTGACGGAGCACTGGCACAGGTTGCCCGGAGAGGTTGTGGAGTCTCCCTCTCTGGAGATATTCAAGGCCCACCTGGATGCAACCCTGTCTAACATGCTCTAGGTGACCCTGCTTGAACAGGGGCATCGGACTAGACAATCTCCAGAAGTCCCTTCCAACCTTACTGTTTCTATGATTTGTGGGGAAATGAGCATTACTTTTCCGTACATCCTGCCTGATGTCTTAATCTTCACTATTTTCCCTACTCTTTACATCCTATCTTTGTTGAAACTGAAGAGGAAACTCTTTGTGAACTGTACCTATTAGACTGTGTCCTGACTCCATATTAAAATACTCAGAATTTTGTCTCAGTCAAGGTTAGAATGCTTTTCACAGAAGATACTTTTGTAAGTGTGGTTGATGGCCATGCCCTTCTTGACGTATCAGAAAAGAAGAAAGAAAAATAAAAATAATTGAAACATGAGACTCCATATGGCCTAATAATAGGCTTCCATTTTTTTCTCATATCTAAAAAATATAGTTCAGGATATTAATACTGACTGGTTATCTCCATCTCCAATCTTCTCATGAAGGTTGCATTGATATAGAAACAGATTTTTCAAAGCCCAACATGCAGCCTCCTAATTTTAAAACAAGAGAAAACAAAAAGATTAAGAAAATATTTCTTCAGAATATCAAAAATATTTTTAAAAGCTTTAAATAATTTCACTGTTTTTCAGTCCATTGCAAAGGTACAAAAGTCAAAACAGATTCAAAATACTGGTTCCATCACAATTACTCAAGTTGCTTCGTGCAGGAATAGAATGAGCTGCAGTGTATCTTACTCATTATATCTGTGATAGGCCTGAGTTATGAGTATGTGCCACATTCTCATTATTTGATTTTCATTTTGATACCTATTCTAGGCTGAGATTAATTCTTCTGTGGATGGGCCTGTGTTTTGCTGCTCTATAGAGAAATATGAATAGACAACAAGCTTTTAGATGGCTAAAGTTACAGGTAATAAGTTTCAACTAGCTAAGTACATTTGATCCAGAGGAGTAACTGAAACCAGTGAAGGTGAATAAATGTGGGAATGACAAATATTGATCCTAAATCTAATCCATCCTTGTCTGTATGAAGACATTTGAGAGAAAATTATGTTGCTAAACATTTTTTAACATACAATGTAGTCTTTCTATATCCACTGAGAAATTCTTACCAGTACATCAGTGTTTTTTCGATGCTGTTCTAACGCTTTGTAACAGGCTTCCAACCAGCATAATTTTTCTTCGTCCTCCTCTTCTTTTTTTTCCTCTAAGTCTCGATTTAGGAATATTGTTTCAGCTTGAAATACAAAATATTTACAATAAGTTCTTAATGTGAACATAAAACACTTATGATTCAACCTTTCCCTAGTCATGGAGGTGATCACACTGCCTATGTGCGTAAGTCAGCTGAAGACTTTTCCAAAGTAAATGGGGTGTGGATCTGAGCAACTTTGAAGTTGCTAGGAGAAAAATATTTAGTGCCAAGAAGTGCAGTAATTCAGAAGAAATCATTTCATAGTTGTGATTTTCAGCACTTAAGAAAAAAATAAGGTATCAACACTAACATGTTACCTAAGTTTACCAGAACGTATGCCACTTTCTAGTATCTGCTATTTTTTGGAGTTTTACATAACATTTTTACTGACTTCAGCCTGAAACAACTACCCAGACTCTAAGACAACCAGGTCTTCAGCTTTTTGCCACTAGTTAACTAACTTTTCTTTCAAAATAGTGCCTGGAGGGTATACAAGGAAAAGTTTAAACCTTAAAGTTGATTACAGAATTCAAACACAAGCATTGCTTTGCAATTGCTAAAAACTGCCACAGCACAATGAGTACCATCATAAACAGCAATCCCAGCATGAAACTAGCATTGCTATCTCTAGAGATACTATATTAAGGAGGGATTATTCACTATTTGCCTACAAACAAACAGGTTGCTTTGTTAGGATCCATCAGTATAATGCAGCAGCTCTGAACACTGTGAAGTTGATGTAGGGTATGTGGTATGAGCAAAAGTATGTCACAGTAAAACAACAAATGGTAAGAATGTAGAAAATCACCAGTATGAAAATATAAATCTGTCCATTTATTCATAATGCAATTTGTCAATGCATTTAGGAAGGAATTTACTCACTGAGAAGAGCTAAACAAGTGAGAGCTGCAGCCTGTAACTTCGCATTTTCAGAATATGTTTTAACAGCCTTCACAATGACTTCTGGAACCTTATGCAATACTAGAATATTGAAAAAATTTCCTGAAAATAGATGAAAATATTAAACGAATATAAACATATATCTCGACCTTTATACATTTATCTTACACATAAATTTCTGAGCACACAAGACACTAACTTTATCTGTAGTAGATATTAGACTTGTTATTACATGGTCGAACAATATCTATTTGTGGAAAAAAGAGATCAAGGAAAAACAAACTTGGGATCTAAATTTTATGGGTTTTTTTTTTTCCTAATACATGCAAAAGCACCCTGGAGAAGATGGTACAGAAGACGGAGGTTTAGTACAAAATGAAGTGTTCACCATCAAAATAACAAAGATACAGTCAATGTATCATTTGCAGATTTCCTGCCAGGAAGTAAATGGAGTTCTGATCTTGAATTCCTGTAGAAATTTGACTGATCCTATCAAGGAAGTGGTTTAATCCTGTTTTGCCCTTTAGTTTTGTGCTCTTCACTAATTAGATCAAGGCCGTCACTATAAATATGGAGTAAATACATTTCGGAACAGTATAAAGAATTACCTTTTGATGATGAATCTATTTAAAGCACAGTTTTTACCATAGCCTCTGCAGTATTTTATATTGTAGGTTGAATATAAGCAATATTGCAAAAAGTAAACAAATGAAAATAACTTCCCCATTTGTGGTGAAAACAATCGTCATGCATAAAATAATACAGCAGTACTAACTTTGTAAAATATAGCTTGATAGCTATGTTTTCTATTTTGATATTCATTTTTTGTAATTCTTAATGAGTAGAAGTGAGAATCACATTAGCAACATGGAAGGTCAAATTAATATCTGGATCAGTGTTTCTCAAACCCTTTAGATAAGGTGAGAAATTAAGCAGTCTAAAATCGACTATATTTAGGCACCAAATACAAACTAGGCAAAAAAATACAATTTCATGCATGAGAAAAGCTATTCTCATTTATTTCCTCCAGATCTGGTCTTGAGCCTTACAGGTGCTGACTACACTGAATGTCTAGATCTTTCATTGGAGGTAAGTACCTCTCCCAGTGTTTAACAATTTAGTCTTACTAGCCCAAATCAACAGAGCACTTAAGAACATGCTTTACGGCAAGTCCTTTACAGATTCATCATTTGTGTAAAATCTTGGCCTTGACATCATTATGAATGCAACTGGAGACTGTATTTTTCTCCTTGCCCTGTAGTAGAGTGGTAGTGTTAGCAGCATCACTGTTTCTTGCTGTATTTCGTTGGAAATTATATGTTTGTGTAAACATATTACTTATCTCACATAAATTAAGATTCTTAAGCTACGTGATGAGTAATTTTGCTGGGCATGTGGCTGGTGAAACAGGTATCAGTCAGTTAAAATTCTGCTGATAGTCAAATCTAGGATAGTCATTACCAGATTAGCAAGAATACATGGCTAGCATCTACACACTAGCAGATGCTGACTTTACCATTTCACTGCTTGTTAACTCAGGTTTAGGAAGACAGTGGTTATCAGAATAATTTGAGAAGCCACATCAGCTACATGGAAATCTTCCCGACTATTCCACTCATACGATTGACAGAGCATTTCACACCCATTTCCCTGTCTGTGTGGTGCTGTGGACAGCGTACACAGTCTCTCTTCTTCCCATACCCCTCCTTAAGAGGGACTACACAGTCTCTCTCCTATTCCCATACCCCTTCTGAAGTTCTTTATCAAACGGAAGGGCATCTGTTATGCTATAAGAAGAAACAGGTATTACGGCTGCTATATGGCCACTAGTGTTTACAGGTAAGTAAGCATGTATGACAAATGCATGTTTCACTGTCCAGTCTGACTGAGGCCATGAAACCAGGCTGGTATGCACCTGGGCAAGATCGAGGCATGTCAGCAGAGTTGCTGTGTCCCCATAAGTGCTTGGTAGCCCTGTCTATCTTCAGTTGACCCTGTTTTTGAGACCATTCATGGTTAATATCACCTCTTGCCAAAAAGCTGCAAACCACCTCAGCAGCCACAATTTCTTGAAATATTTATTTGGCTTTCTCAAGGCAAACAGGAAGTTGCTCTGGGCTGCACTCAAGTTTGATTTGTGTCCTCTACAGTATTTGCATGAAGAAGGGAAACAGATGGTGACAGGATGGGACAGATTCGATCAAGGAGAGTCATGCACCGGTCCCAGAATCTGCAACTGCTTTGGGCCACCATCTACAGGAGCCAGGAAGTTCCAGGCTTTGGTGGATTTCCTGAGGAAGAACTTGCCATGTAGTGTAGGCTGTTCTGGCTGCTAATTACCACCTTTTTGTGTGCAGCAGGGAAAGAAGCATATTTATTGTTGTCTGCACTTCCTTTAATGTGGTCCTTGGCAACTGGCCAGGTCATCATCTTACAGCAGAAAGAGACAGCACAGAGTTGGGAAGAGGCACAACAAAGTCATATTCGACATTGCCATCATTTCTATCGATACGATGCTAGCCCATGTCATCCCAGACAGCCAAAGTCCTTTTCCCAAGTAAAGGGAAGTCCAGGAACCAGTGCTTCTTTCATTGCTACAGCACAAGGGGCCCATGACAAGCATCGTAGGTGGGTAAGAATGCAATGTAGGTCTTTGAAGGTAAATGTATCACAAGGAGAAAGAACAGGGTCTTGGAGAACATCACCTCCCAGATAATTCTGGAGTACCAATTGTTTCTCACACATGCAGCATTATCACTTCAGAAAAGAAATCCCAGAACGAATTTTCTCCCATTCTATAGTAACCGTAGAAAGTAAGCTTTGCAGATTGATCGATCCCATTCTAATCTTGTGCTTCTTTTGTCTGCTTTTCTTTTTCTTTTTTTTTTCACTCTAGGCTTTTATGGCAGCTTCTACCATTGGTATTACTGCTTCACACAAAAGTATTTCAAGTCAATTTGGCCAAGTGTTACCTCAATACATTTATATCATTAGAAACATGAAGCTGTATACTTCACTGACAATTAACTGGAAAAATAATTCTCTTGTTGCTCTGGAATAGTAATTCTCTTGTTGCCAGTAACTTGTTGCCAGTAGTTCTAACTTCTATACAGTTAAAGCAAGCAAAGTATAAACAACTTTGTGAACTTACCCAATGTAAGTTTCTGCAACAAACAGCAACTCACTTCCTGAACTGTTTCACTATTGGGGAAATTTTTCATCATTTCCACTATAACATTGTAGCAACGAACATTTCCAGACATGAGCACTTCAACATTGCTGGCTAAAAAAAGAAATAGTAACAAAAACCGCTACTGAGAAAAAAATACATGGTGATTGGGTTCTAATATATGATTTCTTTAAATACATTTATGTAGAAATGTTTGATGGACCTGTGTTTCAGTTTTACCTTTGACATTTTTTTCTCAGTACTGCCACAGAAGACATTCATGACTACCAATAGATGGAAATAACTCATCAAGTTCATAGTTTGTACTAACATTTATGGATTTGTTCCACTCTACAGCATGCCATGTAACATAAGCCTTCCCACAAACCATTCTTATGTAATGTCTTTCTTAAAGGTGAATGAAGAATTTTACAAATACTAATTCAGTCTTATAAATAGTGTTTCTAACATCACTGTGATCAAGTAAGTATTTCAAGTATTCCAGTAATACTTCGGTAAATCAAGTATCTCTGTAATATTCCCGGGGCATACAGCTAACAAAAAAACTAGACATTCTGACTTGCATTTATTTGTTTTAACTACATTTGCTTCTCTGAGTTTTCTTACTTTTTGAGGGAACAAGTTAGCAAGTTACCCTTCTGCCTCAAATTAGTTTTGCCATATGCCTATTGTATAATGAGGGTATAGAAATATTCATTTAATGCTCCTGCAGTATTCTGCAAGTCATTATGGATTCTGTATTTACCTCTCACTATGCAGGCTAAATACAGAAGCCAACAAAATATTCACATGGATTAGTAAAAAGAGAGAATGCATCATCTCCCACTGAGCTCAGAGACCCTGAATATAGTAATTTAAGACAAAATAGCATCATGGTAGTTAAAAACACAGTAAATAAAACTATCTTAATCTTGTAGTATACCATCCCAGGGTATGATACAAAATATGAACCAAAGTTCATATTGGAAAAATCCTGGCCCCAATGAATGAATGGAGTCTCCAAGGGAGTCAGGATTGCTATCTGAGATCTATTCTGATCTTTGCTACAAACTTTCTTAACTGCCTTTTCAACAGCTTGGCTTTTCCGTATACAAAGCAAGGGGAACAGTCACAACTGTATTATTAAAACTAATTAGTCCTTTTAAAGCAGCATAAGATCTTCAAAGCAATATACCTCTGAAGACTAAATAAAAATAATGATACCCAGTAAGTTGAAAAAGTTAGTTCTGAGTGAGAAGGATATCTGAAGCATTCTGTTTGTTAATCAATTCCAGTGCTTTAGGATGTCACTGATTTGTTAATATCATTCTCAAATGAAAAACATCTTTTACTTTAAAGGTATGTTTCATAAAACAATTTTGCATCAATTCACAGTAGGTTATCACTTCACAGTGATAATTATAAACATATTCAAACATTCAGAAGACACTAAAATAGTTTACTACAGAGAGAACAATTAAGTGTATGCTTAAATTCTGCAGGAACTGAACAGTGTTAGGTTTGTAGGGGGCCACCATCTCCTAGGACTAGTTAATGAAAAGGAGATGCAATGGGGGTCTCTTATTCTTAATCACCAAAAGCTGGTCTTCTCAGCTCTCAAACTAATCAAGAATCTGAGTGCTCCATGTGGTGATTCATCCCACCTTCTCTTAGAGTAAGGTGAAATTTCCTCTGGAGGTACCTGTTTCTGCCCACCAAATACAGAAGAATCCTGGCTGACTGTGTAGGATTAACCGCTTAGATAGCTAACATTAGATGACTCACCACCCACCCATGGCCTCTGAAGGACAGCTAGGCAGCAAACAATTTTCTTATTCCATCAAAACTTCTCAGATTTAAAAAGTACTCTTGTACTGCATAGAGATAAACTCTCACCCTTCAAGTTTCTCATGACATACAAGCTAGAATAAAGCCTAGGTATGTCTTAGTGAAAGAAGACATATTGAGGTATAAATCCTCGGTGTGCCTCATCTGGAAAAGAAATAAGCACTTCAGGATATGGCTAGACAAAGGCTTTACTATTGGATAAGCTACAGTGCGAACTTACAGTGAATGACTTCCCCATGGTGGCTTTAAAGAAATAAATTTTCCTATGCGTATTGTGAGATGGCCAGAGCAAGCATATAAACACTGACAAGGCTAGCCTACCTTTGCACATTCATGCACAAGCTATCATAGATACCACAGAATGGTAAGGTTGGAAGGGACCTCCGGAGATAATCTAGTCCATCCCTCAGCATAGTCTGTACGGGGATTCAACCCGTGACCTTGGCATTAGCAGCACCAACTGAGCTAAAACTGCCCCCAAACAAAAACAAAAGCTATCTTTGCTTCTCTATTTTCAATCTTCCATACAGAAACGAGAGTACTAACTCCCAAACAAATTCCTACTTTGGATATAAATACTGACAAGTCTTTGTTGTGTCCTCTTCTTGGAGTTGTTACATATTTTATTAGTAACTACCTTTTGAAAAAAGAATTTAAAATATAGCATCCTTTTCCTTAGAAAATGGCAGCAACGTCTGGGCTAAGGTCAATTTACTTCTGGCTTGAGGATTACTTGTTTAACACAAACTGGAACAGCTGGAAGTTTCAGAAAGAGAAACTGAAAAAAAAGTTTTGAGTCTGATGCAAAGTAGGAAATTGCAGTTCAGTTCTTGTTTTGTGGCATGAACTGAGCCAGAACAGTTCCTATGGAGCTGACAGAATGTATGAGCCAGGCTGTGTGAGGATTCGCTTCTGCCAAGAGTGTAACAACAGTATGTATCTCACAGAAGAGAAGGAGAGCAGGATTCTGCTTGCTGAAATTGTGACTACCTGGAAGAAGCTGACAACAGATGCCTTTATGTCAACAAGATTACACAGCAAATCAACAAATAGGCACAGATCATCAAGGGCATATCTCAAGATCTGATTTTGCCCAGACCACTGTTATCAGAGAGCGAGACATAATGAAGAACAGGGAGACAGGGAGAGGTGTCTTGAGTACAGACACCTTTTTATAGCCCTGGCCATCGGATTTGCATGGTCTGTTTTCCCCTTGTGGATAGCCTCTGCCAACAATGTCTGCCTTAACCTCTTTTCTAGCCTTTTTCAAGTAAAAGAACTCCAAAAAGCAGAGCAAGGACTTGTACTTTGACCTCTAACCATCATGAAGATCTTAGTCACATAATACTTTGAGGCAGAAGAAAGTCTCTCTCTCTGTTTCTTATGACAGATTTCATCCTCACTAGAATGGCAGAATATAAAAATTTCCCACAAAAAATTACAAATCAGTATTTCCCAAAGAAAACAGGCAGGTGATTTGTCTGTAACTCACAACCAATCTTATTGCAAGGGTGCTCCCTTTGTCAAAAAGTTGCAGCACTGCCTACATCTTATCTTTAGAGAGGCTTGGAATTTTTTTCATTAATATAGAAAGAAATCACAGACTGAGTAAGCTGATGCAAGCTATGGGAAGCGAATAACTGAAAATGACTTCCAATAACAGACTTACATGGACCAGCTAAGGAATGCAATGAATGAAGTGCAGGAAGAATCACCTCTTCTTTCTCTGGAAATTCTTTAAATATTTTCAATATGATCATATGATCTTTGCTTTCAATAAATTCAGTCAGCTGCTCTTCTGGAACTAAATTGAAAAACAAGAGAGATACAGCATGCTTTGAGGAAATAATGCATATTCTGGTACAATCTAAGAAAACACAATTGATTTCATAAAGTCTCCTTATATTTATTTTCCATTTCACAGAAAGTAAAGTACTATCTATATGTATCTCCTTCCACAGTTAAGACTCTTTCTTAAAAACTGAGTTACTCTATAGAAGCCTTTCTCTACCCTATGTTTTATGTAGCCATTCTGACTTTTAAATGCTTCCTTGTGAATCAATACTTAAAAAGATGTAATTTGGTCTTCTTCACAGAATGAGTATCAGATATTCCCCATTAAGATGGTGTATAAATGAAAGATAGGCTAAGCATAAAGCAAAAACAACTTGATGGAATTCTGTTCTGTATATTTTATGATATTATTTCATTTTTCAGTTTCTTTCTATATGGAGTTCTTTCCATAAAGACTACAGTCATGCTTTAATAAAATTTTACATTTACTGTAATAATGCCTTAATATTTTTTCATCTCTGTTCCCTGTCATTTGGGCTGTCATAACTGTGTGGCCGTGCAGTGAACCAGATAAGGGAAATGATCCAAATTAAAAAGGAGCCCCAATCTTTCAATCTTTTTTTTTTTTTTGAGTAGAATCATTTCCTGAATCTAGATCACAATAAGGCTAGGTAAACATTCATGTTTATCTGAGAAGGTGTCTTAGAGTCAGGAAAAAATCACCAGGTGGTGCCTAGGAACTTGTTACAATAGCATGACCATCAAGAAGAAGGTAGGTGTGCAGGCCTGTATCCTGAACAGTCTACGCATCTGTAAAAAGCATGCACAGAAAATTTAAGAAGCTCACACCCTCATGGAGACTGAAGAGAAAATACAGCAGGACAGAAGCATTAAGGAAGAGTGGAATGGGGGAAGCAAAGCAGAAGATGATTCCAGGCACAGATGGGTGTGAGAAAGACTTAGAAAAGAAGCAGAATAAAATGGTGCCAGACAGAATAAATCTGATGAATTGGAGGTTATCTTTGAAGCAAAGGAGGACAGCTGGCTTGGTGGGAGTGCTAGAACCTCTCAATATTTATTTTGAAACAAGAAACTCCAATGCAAAGCAAGGCTGCTATAACAGGATTTCTGCCCATCACTCACACAGTTCCTGTAAATCCTCCAGAAATTCAAAATATGGTGACTTCATTCTTCAGAAGAAACACAGGAATATTGTACAGTTACATACTTGTATGTTTCAACAGTGTCAGGATCAAAAGCTGAATCATACATTTTTCTAAAGTGAGAAAGTTTTGGTTGGTCTGAGACTTGCGTACACCTTAGCGGCCATACTAAAATTTACTAGTCTGTACACAACCACCTTTTTTTTTTTCAACAACTAAAATCAAATGTTACTACTCTACTCCAGCATCATTGACTAACTTTGAATCTCATATTTCTGGTTAACTCTGGAGACAGACATGCAGGTACATCTTCATTTTTAAAAAATATTCATTGTTCTAATTTAGATAATTTATGATATGTCTAGGAAAACCTATTTTATGCCAACTTATTTGAAGACTGAGATATACAAAACAGAATTTACAATGTAAAGTATTCATTCTTTGCAGTTAGGCATCTGCAATCCCCTTCCAACCTACGTATTTTTCTGACTGAATAACCACAAAATACAAATACCTTTCTCAAAAAGCTTGTGTAATGCTTTACATCCATGTTGCTGGATCTCCTCATTTTTAGGGAAGGTCTGCATGGCATGAAATACCAAGGAAAACACATCCACCTCGTCCTCCAAGAGCAGGAAAGCAATTACATCTGAATAGAAGAAGAGATTACGTGTTGCAGGGATTTGTTCTCAACATTTATAGTGAAACACCGTACTTAACCATTAGGATTCTAAATTCTTTAATACTATCTTTAAAATTTATTACTGTCTTTAAAAAATTATTATCAAAGCATGCATAGTCTAGAAAATTTCATTGTCATTCATGACAATTTTTCAAATTTATATCAACAGCATATAATATTCATAATACCTGCTCCAGCATTTCAGCTGCAACTGATTTTTTTTCTTCTTTTTTTAAGAGAGGATCTTCTATGCTGCTATCATCCTGCATTGGCCTTTTAGCTCCAACTAAAGACTGGAGCTAATAGACTATAATTAAAGTTAATAGACAGACAAAATAAAGAATACTTAGGAGGGTTCTGATAAAGTACAATTTCAAATATTTTTCTTAAGATATCGGAAATGAGAGTTTGAGTGTGGTTAATCAGTTACTGTGAAGAACAACAGCACTCAGGAATAAACTATTATGGAATATCCAGTCAACAGCTTAGGACCCTTACGATGCCTGACAATGAAAAGAAAGAAGCTGCTGCTTACGGTCACTCACTAATAGTATATTTTGCTATTATTGATACACACATTATTGATACACAGTGCAATGCCTTACGAGACCTGTATTATCCAGCTTCAACTGATAAAGTTAGGAATACAGTCTAAGCTAGTCCTCTAAGATCTCTACAGCTGAAAGAGAGGAAAGTTGATTCAAGAGGTAATCAATCTTATCATAAAATAGGCAAATAAATATCATGAATCATCCTCTGAAAGTTACTGTCTCACTTTACTGCCTGCAGCAGAAGCTTGGACAGACAGCTTAGCTTTGACTGCCTAAGGTCGAATCTACCCCGAAGCTTGCAGATAAGGCTGATTCCAAAGACTGTTAGAGTCAATGGAACACATTCCTAATTAAAGAGTAATATATTGCAATATCATATGCTAGCTAGAATCAAACTATCAGAATGTTTCCTTTAGCAACTCTCTTTAATTTCAACAGAAGATCAAGAAACTCAGTACCATGCAAAACATTCTCAGCACCTGGTAAGATCTGCTCTCTGCAGAGCAGAATAACAGATATATGGCAGAGAGAATTTACTGTTTTCAGAAATACTAGCCATGAGTAAAAGTAGCAAGTCAGAATGTCACCAAGTTTACACTTTAATAATAAAAAATAAAGCCTTACTTATTTTATTTAACTATGGAGCAAGTAATTGTGTCTATGTTAATAACAAGTCGGCATAAATAATGGGTCATGTTCTTCACAGCCTTGCAGTTTGAGGAATCATTTCTACCTGGGTAAAAGAGGTGTAAAACAATCCTGTTTTGACTTTTGTATACAAGTTCAAATGACCTTACAGAGTAAAAGAGAGAAAAAGATCTGGTCCAATATATACAATCACACACTTCACATGACAATTCTGTGTTTTAAAAGTTTAGACAAAAGAGGAAGGTAAAATACACCATACCTGACACAAGGAGTAGATTTAATGCTTTCAGTCCTATTGCTGAGAGATTTGCATTTCCTTTGTGGATTGTAAGCATTTTAAGAATCTGACTAAAATTAAAAAAAAAAAAGAAAAAAGAAAAAGGAAAAGGTATTGTGGCTAAAGAAATGATTATATTTATAAAATTTTATCATACATTTAATTAAAAAATAGAAATATTTAAAGAAATCAGCAACAATTTTTTAAACTCATTTTTGTTCTTACTCTCCATTCATTTTCTCAAACTTTTTCAGACTGTGTTTTTTCAATTTACTAATTAAATATCTTCTGGTATTTTAACAATTTTTATACTTCATAAAAATAGTGATGTATAATTTATCAATCTTACTTTTACTTAACTTTTAATTATATATACATCTATATTTAATTCTAAAGGAGGCAAGTCTCATTCAGGATGGAACTACTGTACAGAGAAAGCGACAGTGTAGCTTTCAGCTGACACCAGCTGAATGCAGCTGACAGTGGACAGTACGGGATTGTTTTGTTTGCTGCAGGAGTTAGGTTACAGTCAACGAATGATCCAGGGTTCGCTGGAACAGAAAAGGTAGTTTCCCAGTTAAAGAACCTGAATAGCGTTGCAGAATTCTACCTAGGTTTCTGCAATAGAGCCTCATGTGACGCTGGACAAATCACTTAAAAGAAACTTTTCCCAGACTGACAATTGAACACTCCTTATTTTTTGGGTGGCCCAGCTTGAGACCCCTGGGTATTGCTCTCTGAAATGCTGCAACCAATGTCAATCAAAGCTGAATTTTTAAACATAAAGAGCCACATAATGCTAAGCACACTAAAAAAAAAATCTCCAGTACACATATCAAACTGGACACCCAAAATCAGTTCTTAATTTTAACATCACTCTCTCTTTCTTCAAACTACCAAACATTGGCCACATATCTATAACATCTTCTCATTAAATAAAGTTTTTGAAAACTCTAGACAACACTGATGATCACTTAGAAAAGCTGAGAAGAAAGTTAATAGGCTGGTTTTCAGAGAGCATATAGAAGACACACTGAATGATGAAGATGACACAGAAAATACATAAGCTCTGGTTTTGCACTGAATGAAACATGGGTCCCCCAAAATATTATCATGTAATTAAAAACTTAACAAAAAATGCATAGGCTCACTCAAAAGATGACAAGAAGCTTTCAACTTTTCATTTTCATGACTTTGGAGAACTTAACTTTGCATCTCAGCATTTTCAAATGGAGGGGTCTTTGTATGGATAATATAAAAATAAAAATGGATTGTGCAATAGTTTGCAATTAATACATATCCATGACCTTTCTTAAAAAACAAAAAGCAGCATTCAAAGTTTCATCCAAATTTCACTCCCTAGCTCTGGCAGTGATGTTGCGTATCACTGCAATTTTTTTTTGGTCTGCCTACTATATTATTTCTACTTTTAATCTCCTCTGTTGTAGCACTAGTGTTGTGGCTGTGATGACCAAAGTACACACAAAAAGCAAAGTCAGATGGGAGATACAGTATCTTTTATCTTTTGAAAGCTAGGAGATGGCCAATTTTTTTCTAACTGTATCAGTCTAATAAAAGACATACTGTCTGTTCATATAAACTATGCCTTGCTTACATCCTTAAGTGCTTATGTCTACAAAACTACTCTGAAATCTATGGATTAGGCAGAATGCTGTATGTGGGGTGATCTTAAGAAGGGAAAATAAAATTCAGTTAAATATGGGAGGGAGAGTTGTGTGGGTTTTTTTGAACTAAGAAGAGATACCTCATTCAACCTTCTGTATGCACACTTTGGATTTATTATATATACATCCACATACAAGGATGGATGTTGGCATTTGAGTTCTTTGTCCTGAGGCAAATTCCTGGCCCAGCATGCAGCTCGGACGCACGGACTAAGTAGCAGGGTGATAAATCAAAGAAATTAAAAAGCCATGCTAACCAAGCTGGTAGAGTAGCTAAACAGACACTCTTAAATGTGCTTTAACTTCCTGATTAAAGTGTTGTAGTCTTAAGTATTTCTAATGTAACATAATCCTTATTGTGTGGTTGCAGGGGTGTGCATGCATGTATACAAGTGCAGGAACTGTACACTGGATCAAGATTTCTTTACTTCACTTTTTAAGAAGCAGTGGCTTTGACATGTTTATTCCTTACACCCTTTGTGGATTAAAAAAAAAAAAAAAAAAAAAAAAGAGTCATACTATTCTCTGAAGCCATTAAATGTCTCTCCTTTGTCCACCAAAAACTCAACATTTCTGCTATGGGGACAGAGCACTATTGGTGAGGGAGCACTGCATCTGCTTTGAGCATACAGCATTTTATAGAGGGTGAAGTGCCGATATATGAACAACAACAGCTGGCTCAGTACACTACACAGTAAATAATCACACACTAAGGCACATATAATATAAAGAGGAAATTCGCTACATATGCCCTCCCATTTCAAGCATAATCAAGAGTGAGGAAGTGAAACACTTAATATCTCATCTATTATGTGAAAGTTTAACGTAACAGATTACAAAGTCTAATGAAATTGCTTTGAGCTGTAGAAAGAATACAAATACACTGAGGGAATTTCCTTCCCTCATCCTCAAAGTGACAGTGGCTTTTTGAATTACTTACTACACTATCAGTCAAGAACACCTAGATCAATACCAAACTATCGTTTGTAAGTATGACTGTAATGGGTGAAACTGGCTCATACTTGAGAGAAAGAAGACAAATGCTTATTTCTAGCTTAGGATTTCTGTTCTCCTAAAATATACAGTTATATCATACAACAAAAGTAGAAATCTCTTGTAAATAAAATGACATTTTCTCCTCTACCGTAACCATTTGCTGCCTGGCTACAAACACAGCATGTGTTCAATACAGTATAGATACATCACAGTACTTGTTCCTCCCACCTGTGAGGAATTTGAGATATAATTTAGCTGCCTTGCTTTGTCTTTGACACTGACATTAATGCTGGAGCCTTCTCAACCACTAAGAAAAAGCTTCCCCCCAGCAAGGAAAACTGCCAAGATGTCAGACAGGCAAACATGGTTGGCTACAGTATTAGTAGCAGGAAGGAATGGCATACAGCAATGTTTGCATCTGATCTGCTCTTTCACTTCCTGTAGCAAAGGTTTGGCTTGAAGAGGATTTTCTGTTCAATCGCTCACACTGTGCGGGCTCTGGGGAGACTATAGGAAAGCTCCTCACAATGTAGTTCTTCTGGGACCCTCTTCAGCCAATGGAGAGAGAAGTGCATGTTCAGATCACAATTTGTTCCAGGATAAACTACAAAAGAGATGGCATAAAACATTCTCTGGAGGTAATAGTGTCCATTGACTTCGGGGTAGTTGATGTGACTAGTTTAAACACCTAACTTTTAGACAACTAAAATTAGGTGTGATGAATAACCTTCCTGTGGATTTACATTATTTTTAGGCTTGTGGATACAATGCATCAGATTTGGAATGAAAGCACAGAAGAAACTCCATGCAATACTGCACCTGTCTATTAAAACACAACACCTTGATAATCACAGAATCACTGAGGTTGTCAGAGACCTCTGGAGATCATCTTGTCCAACCTCCCTGCTCAAAGTAGGGTCAACCAGAGCAGGTTGCTCAGGGCCATGTCCAGTCAGGTTTTATTATCTGCAAGCATTGAGATTTCATAACCTCTGTGGGCAACCTGTTTAAGTGTTTGACCAACCTCACACTAAAAAAGTTTTTTTTTTATGTTTAAATGTAATTTCCTATATTTCAGTTTATGCCTTTCGCCTCTTGTCCTGTCACAGACCACCAATAAGAGATGAGTTCCATTTTCCATTTGCATGAGTCCTCTCTTCTCAAGGCTGAAAACCCCACAAAAATCTTTAATCATTTAGAAGCTGTTGTAATAGATTTATATAGTATCTTTCATTGCATATACACACTGTCATGATACCCAAGCATTCTGGAAGACTCTTCATATACAATGTACTTACTGGTGAACACCCAGTACTTCCCAGTCCTTCCCAACATCCTTAGGAGTTATGTTCTGTAGAGTACTTGGACAAACTTCTATTAATTTACAAAGAAGTGACCAACTCACCTGTAAAATAGAAATGTAGCTATTTTAATTCTATATGGAACTTAAATGTTGTCTTCTAATGTTCTTGCCTTTTGGAAGACACATTCTAATGTTATCTAGCTAAATAAGGGATAATGAGTTAACACTAGACAAGATAAAGGACATAAGAAGTTAAAAGACAGAGATAAAACAGATGTGTTAATGACCCTCAGTGCATTGTTTGTAGGAACACATCACCCGCGACATACTTCAACATTGTCTGAGGCTGCAGGACACAATTAACAGTCAGAAGAGATGCTGACAGAGAAATGTATCACATCTGACATCGTATGTCATCATGGGCCAGGGAAAATCACAGATCAATCTACTACTACAGCTGCTCCAGTTTAACTCCAAATTATAAGGGGAAAGGATGGATTTTTAAGGGGGTACCTTGATTTAATGGGGATGATGTAACTGAACAATACTATATTCCGGCCATTCATCCTCAATCCTGTGTAGTTTCAAAACTTAATGAAAGCAGTGAAAGTCTTGAGATTACAAGGAATGAAAGATAAACCAGTGCCAACAAAAACAGCATGTTTTCTTAATAACTACCCACGCTAGCCTATGCAATTGCCTTTATTTTCACATATCTGTAAATAATTCCAAAACTGAAAAAAGGCTCCTTGGTCTTTCATGTTGGAGAAATCTGTTTCCCCTAGTTCTTCCTCCCTGCTTCCCCTGCTCTCCCTCCTTAATGCTGAAGTAATGCTCTTTATTATTAAGAAAGCCTGCTAAGTCTTTGATGTGTAGGCTCGCAAAAGTGAATGAGCTTTAGTGATGATAATCATAGTTAGCAAAATCTGTACAAAGAATTAACTGATGAGTGAAAAATCCTGTTGTCTTGAAAGATAGGAAATGAACTGAGAAATGCCAAAAGTAAAGACAAAGCAGATTTTACAAAAAGGAATTAAAACAAAGTTTCCCTAGCCACATAAATAAAAAGAGAACAAATTAAGTGGAAGGGGGGTCAAGGCAGGACGTAACCTAGGTATGGCTTAAAAGCTAAATGTATAATTATATCAGTTTTCAGAAGAAGAGTTAGGTAAAGCAAAAGGGTCATGACAGGACAGCCAGCAACAACAGGAATGTAAATGGCTACCTCCAAAGCACTGAACTGCAAAGTTCATAGAAACTGCATGACCTCTAATCTTTCTGAATGACTACATACATGAAATTGCAGGTCTGGGAGTGTAAAGGCTCCCACGGAAGACTACAGACGAGTAACGACATCTTTCATGACAACTTTGTTGAGTGTATTTAAAAGGTGATGCAGCTGCCGGGGGACTGGAATTCTGCTTCTGTATTTCAAATACTTGGTCACTGGGGCTATGTTCACACTATCTTCAGCACCTCTGCTTAAATTTGCAGAGCCAAATGTTTCAAGCCAATTATACCCTTAATGTTTGCAGAAGCAGAGCTTGACCATAAGGCAATTTCCATGCTCTTCTCTTCCTGGACAGCAAGTTGTTTTACTCCAGATGAGACTGCAAACCAATAAACAGATACTATGGACATCTGGGGACTGTGTATTCGAGTCCTACAAATCATAGTTGCAAAGACTAATCTTAGTGACCATTAATCCTCCCAAAGATGGTCAAATAGAGTTGCCTAATTTTCCATATTCTGAGCAAACCACAATTTATTAGTGACATGCAAAGAGGTATAAATTTCAAACCTGCACAGTAAAGACATTGTAGAAGTGACCATTCATACATGTATACATACATGTATACATTTTGGCAAAGGTTGTATTTTAAAAGTCCACTTCCTTGTTCCCTAACTGCTTTTGTAAAATATAGAACCTGATGAAAATTACTTTAACCACTTTCAAAAAGTCATTTTTAACTGTAAATATTCCTTACAAAATTTATATTTCTACTACACATTTTTATTTGGGTTGTCACAACTCTAAGTGTTGACAAATATTTACAAGAATTGTGGATGCAGAAAAGACAAAAGCAAACACATGACCTGGTGACATGAGGCCTACTTTACCATATTAAAATCACAGCCTGAGATTACAGATAGTTTATTACTTGTTTAATAATAATACAATAAAGTAAGGATCCATTAAATATCAGAGAGCCTAAAGTCTACAAGGAAAGCAAAAAAAAAAAAAAAAAAAAAAGTTCTTAAAACACTTAAAGCCAGGCCCTATACACAGGAACAGTTGGTGGCAGCACTGAAACTCTGTGGCTATTGAATCAGCCCCTTCTCATTTCTAGCACACAGCGAATTTATACTGCATTAGCTCACACCTTCTGTGTGAGACAATAAAGCTCTGCTGACAGCTCTTTACTGAAGTGTAAACATGTTTTGCTTTATACTGAACTGCTCCAATCACTGCCAGGCAGTAACTGCAGAAAGAAACTACCATATTTACTTAAAAGATATCTATTTTACTTTAAGGCACTATTGACCTTCCAGTCCAGTACCTTCCTACTTGTAAAGAAGTTTGCAAGGTTTGTATCTGTAGTTTGACTTGCACTGACACTTCCAACATTGATCTAGGAAGTTCAGTGGAACAGCAGCACAAGATGCTTTGTAACCAGCTAAGCAGAGGAGGGAAAGGCAATTCTCACCTCAGATACTGCTCTTACTGTGTTGATTTTCTTATATGAGTCAGTTTATTATAATGCCAAAAGCAAAAGAGACTACTGGCTGATTATCCAATTTGTTCAACAAAAAGTATTTAGTAATATAAAGAGACTGCATCAAAATCAGGACTACATTTCTCCCTCTTTGACATAAAATGAGACTTGTATATTCATACGGACTGTAAATGAATCACAGCGGATGAAGCAAGGAAGACAATAATATACTGTGGATTTTTGCAAATAGTGTAACAGAAAGTGAAGGGATAGCTGTCTATGGCATTTTATGAGGAACAAGATTTGGACTTTGCACTGGTTATGAATTTGGCAATCGTATACAATGTAGTAACATAAAGGTACTCCCAAAACTTCTAAAGAGAAGCACTGTGAGATTGCAAAGGTAGGCAGAGAGAAGATTAAAAATGGTTTTAAAAATCTGCATTAAATCATGTAAGAGGAATGTTAACACATCTAAAGAAAAATTCAACAGTCACTATCTTCCTTATGTATTTCCGAGAGTTCCACACAGTCATTTCAGAGCCACTCCTAGTTGCAACTGGATTTCATATTTTGCACTTTCTAGTCTAAACTTCTGGACAGTAATTTTGTAAATTGTTACATGCATAATATGTTTTATTCCCCCTAAACTGATTATGTATCCTTCTGTATTTCTTAGCGATCTGACAATTGAATAGTAAAATAAGTTAAAACTTCAGACTTTGCACAGATATTTTAGTGTTCAAAAGAAAATTGAGAAGACTATTACCAGTATAATCATTGCACACGACAGGCAGGAATACAATTTCATATTTTAATCTGAATTTTATGTTTGTGATCTCTAGCTAAGGTCTATTAGCTTAGGAAATATGCTTTTAAATAATACTATTATCTAGGAGACTTTTGTGACATAATTTATGGTTTGTTTTCTAGTGAATAGAAAACAAATAAGAGATGCCAAAAATGCTGTAATCATACAAATTTGTTTAATGAAAAAGCAAGCAAGTTGCACAGAGATCTGCAGTTTATAAACAGCCTTTGCACTTAACAGTCATAAATTTAATATATGCATGCCAGGAAGGAGCCGTTTCATATGACAACCTGGCAGCAGCACCGTAAGTACGACATGGGCTCGCAGATGTGCCACAGCTAATCTAAACGGGCAGGGGCAAGTCGGGGGAGCAGGCAAGCAGACCACACACTGCATAACCTCCTCTTAGCTAACAGAAAAGTTATTCCCCCCTAAAAATACAGGGGCTGGTGCCACTCTCTCTTAGGACAGCGCTACGTATGTCTGAGTTCATATTACATCATTCTGCATTTCAAAAGTCAGTTCAACATCGGCGAAGTTTAATACCATCACATCGAGAATATATTAGGTAATATTTGCAATTGATAACTCAGGCAACACTGTATTCGCACTGCTCGGTTTCACTGTATTTTCTTGTCTAAACAGGGATACAAGGAACAGCCTCAGCGCCGGGCTGGGGCGGCACCCCGCCAACGAGCGGGCAGCCCCGCGTCCCCCACACACCGGCGGCGTGCCAAGCAGCGGCGCCAACGACGGCAGCCTGCTTAAAGCCACGAAAACATAAAAATACGGAGGGGGAAAAAAAAAAACTAGCAGTAACTTTTATTCCAGGAAAGGACGGAGGGGCTCGGCCTGTCCGGAGCGCACCGGGGCGGCGCAGAGGCGCCTCAACCCGCTGCTTCCCCCCGACTTCGCCCTGCCGGAGGGCGGCCCCGGCCCGGCCCGGCCCCGGCCCCGGCCCCGGCCTAGCCCCGGCCCGGCCCCGGCCCAGCCCCGGCCCAGCCCCGGCCCCAGCCCCGGCCCCGGCCCCGGCCCCGGCCCCGGCCGCGCCGCCTCACGCCGGACCCTCCCGGCCGCGGCGCCCCCTGGCGGCGCGGCGCGGCGCGGCGCGGCCCCGCCGTTACCTGCTGCACGCCCGCCGCTCCCGCGTACAGGTCGGCCACCAGCAGCACCGGCACGTGGACGTTTCTGCCCTGGAAGAGCCTGGGCGCTGCGGGACGGCGGGAGAGGCCGCGTTAGCGCCCGCCGCCGCCGCCGCCGCCGCCGCGGGGGGCAGCGCGGCCCGCCGCGCCTTACCGCTCTGCCGGGCCGCCAGCTCCAGCAGGTCGCTCAGGGTCTGCACCAGCGTCTCCAGCCGCTTCCTCTCCTGTACGTTTTGGAGCCGCACCACCAGCTTGCTCAGGGCTTGCTCCTCCCTCGCCGCCGCCGCCGCCGCCGCCTCCCGGTCCTCGGGGCCGGCGCTGGCCATGGCCGCCCCGCTGCCCCTCCTCGGCGGCGCCTCGCCCCATGCGCGGCCCGCGAGCTGCGGCCGCGCTGCGCTCCCGCCGCCGCCGGCCCCCGCGCCCGCAGCGCCGCCCGGCCGGCGTCACCCGGCTATTCCGAGCCGCCGCCGGCGCCCGCCCCTCCCGCCGCGCCGCCCCTCGCCGCGGCCGGCGGCGCCAGCGCGGGCGGCCCCGCCGCCCCCAGGGGGCGCCCGCGGCGCCCTGGCCGGAGCCCGCGGAGGGGCGGGGCCGAGCCCTTTCCGGTGAGTGACAGCCCCGTTGCCCAGTAGAGTGGCAGAGCTGCGGCGTCGGCTCCGCCCCGTCGCCCGTCCTCGCTATATAAAGCGGCTGGGGTGTGTGGGGGGCGTTGGGAGAGGTCAGCGGTGGGGTGGGCGGCTCGGGCTGAAGGCTAGGTAGAGGGTGCCCCGTGGGTTTTTTTTTGGTTTTTTTTTTTTGGGAGGGGGGGAGGGAACGGGCCACATCTAGCCTGTTATCATGTCTGTGTTGGGGCCCTGTGGGGAGGAGATAGACCCTGAACTAGTGAGCTTCCTCTTTGTCTAGGGGTTGTGTGGGGTTGTGGGTCCTCTCCTGGCTGGGCTGTGAGTGGGGGCTGTGAGGGGGCTCGCTCCCTTCCTTGAGGGCTTCAGTCTGTACTGCGGTGGCTGAAGTGAAAGCGGAGGGTGTTGGTGGCTCTAGTTAACCGCAGAGGAGGGAGATGCGTGCTCTGCGCACCTGAGTGGTTTGGCCCGATGGCCTGAGTTGGGTCTGTGGGTTTGCTTAAAACATTGTTGCGTTTAGAAGTTAAGTTTAACTCCAAGCTTTGCAATGGTGACTTCTCTGCGATAAGGCTCTTCGGCCTTGTGCATGCATTGCTTCGTTTGTGGTTGAAGCAAACTTCCTGTAATCTGACAATATTTCTGATACCTCTTTCTGCTTTTCAGGGAGAAGTATCAGTTAATTGAGTAAATTATCTAGTTAAAATGGGTTTTTTTAGATAAATGTTAGACCTTTTGGAGAATGGTGGTAAAAATATGGATTTATTTGAAATTCTGGCTTAGATTTTGATGCCTGGTTGATAGGTGTTTAGTGTTTATTGACTTACAGATATTAACTTGAGTTTCTCAAAACAAACTCTCTTTAAGAGGCAGAACTGAATGCTTTCAGTAATGCTTCTGAATGTATGTAGTGCTAGTTAACTGTCTCCAGTCTGCTGATGTTTTGGTGCTGAAAAACTTGGACACTGCTGCCCCAATCATTGAGAGTTTTTTTTTTTTTTTTTTTTAGATTTTTGTGCACAAAGAAACTATTGTCTGGGCCACCCCAATTACAGCCTGCTAACTAGGACTGCATTTATTAGGTGGTGAGCTAGCTTATTTTTCTTTGAAGCACTAGAAAGTGAATATGAATGTGGGGTAACTTTATGGAGTAATGACTCATATTTTGAGATGTATGAAATGCATTATGTGTTGACTAAAATGAAAATGAGTTGCATTTAAATAGACTATTTTTACTTGAAAGATGTGCTTTTCTTTCTGCAGAAACAGTAATTCAAGCACAAAGAACATAGCTTTAGAATGTTTTCCTTGATTTAAAGCCTGATCATAGGCTTCCTACAAATTTGAGAAGATTCTTGTATTTTGCAAATTTTATGAATATAACCTGAAAGACTTTATTTCTACCAATAATTCAATTTCCTGAATACCTGCCAAACTTAACTTAACCAGAGTGGAGTTTGTAACCAAACTCACCAGATTCAAGCAAAAGATTTGGTGTATTTAAAGGTCAGTTTTCATAATTTATACTCATTAAAAATACCTATTGTGAAGTTTAGTATCTCCATAACTATATCTTATAATTAATGATATTGATAGATTAAGTGATATATTAATGTTACTTCCAAACTTTAAAGTGAATTTTGTGGTTATTCAGTGCATTCGGTGGACTCTTCAGCTAGGTGTACTGCTGCTCTAGGCTTCTTGTGTTACAGTTTGTTTAGGAATACCCTAGTACAATCATGTGTAGATTGTGCATTTCAGTGAATTTAAATAAAATGAAGTCATGGATTTCATTAAGGAAGATTGAGATACGGAGACCAGAGCTTTCTCCTGAAATAAGGTGTATTCTTTAACTGCTCCTAGGTGTAGGCCACTTGAGGTTACAGGTAAATGCTGAGTTTTTGTTACTTTGTTGCTTATCTTTTCTGATCCACTCTGCCCCTAATAGCTGTCAGATGTTTACCAAACATAAGGTCAAGTTATTAAGCTGACAAGTGGAAAGAGAAGATTAAAAATTAGAGCTGAAATGTGATCTTGACTTGTATTTTAAAAGAGCTTTTTGTCTCTTAGATATCTCACCTGTGATTTCTTCAGCATGTCCTACATAGGCACTCTATTTCCCTTGTTGGTCTCTAAACTCCAGATGACTTTCACTTCCATACACTTACATTTACTTGTCTGTTTTTACCAAATCTGCCAGAATTGCGTAGCAGCTGGTTCTTTCTTGAGACTGGGTGCCTTGGGCATAGAAGGATTATTTCTTCTTTTGTAGCTAGACAAGTAGCCAACAGTCTAGTATGGACATTCATTTATTGCTTAGACTCAGTTGGGACTAATGCTTATTATATCTGTGTGGATAGTTATACACTAGAGATACCTTATATAATGAAGACATAGTATGACATACTGATATAGTAGAGACTAATAAATTGTTCTGCCTGTTAATATATGAGAATAGATCTCTACTAGCTTTTGCATTTCTCTATCACAATGAATAAAGTACCTGATATCAGAGTTCTTCAGGAGACGTGGCATTTTCATGTTTAAACAGGCTGGTCCTTGTATCTCAGCGGTGCAGTTGTCAATGGGATGCCTACTGTTTTAGGGCATCCTGCTTCTTCCAGCCATAGCTTATGAACATTCTCTGGGACAATGTGGAGCTATGCAGAGTATTAACCATAACTTAAAGACTGATTTAGCTTCTGGAGAGAATGTACAACAATGTGGATGTTCAGGTTTGGACTTGAATGCTGTAATCTTAACATGCATACCCCAGAAAGCTTTTTGTTCTTATTTGTCAGCTAATTTCAAGGAAAAAGTAAAAACCTGATCATGCTGATGAGCAATTTTATTATTCAGAAATTAGAGAACTAGTTTGAACACACTTTTGAATTGTAAGAGCTTCTGGGGTGTTCGTCATGTTTGGTCTCTTCACTACCCCCAGTGGCTATTAATAATTTGTCAGTCTATTTCTGTGTATCCCTCCAACAGTTTCTTGGGACAGTAGTGTCCTGTGAGCGAGCAATTCTGTGTACTCTTTGTACTTGTAGATTCAGAATAAAGCTCACCAGCTGGATAGCGGCTAAGCTGCAGCCCTTTGTGCAGCTGTAAAGTAAGATGTTGTGTGTGTAGGCTAGGAGGTGTAACCATGCTCTAACAGTTTCTTTGATGTTAATGTTCAGAACTTGGGAGTACGGTCCTCACACCAATGCAATCTGCCAGATACAAGCCTCAGAACTGTGCCAGTATGATGGTGAGCTTAACAGAGCTTTTCTAATGTTAGATGGCCAAGATTCAAGTTGATTCAATAGTTCTAGTTTAGAAGTTGCTACCCAGAAATAAATTTTTAGAGACATTCTTCAGAATTGTATGGATGGTCATCTCGAAGATGTTGCTGAACACTGTCCAGGGACTACAGTTATTGACTGTATGGGTTGTGGCTGGGTTTGATGGAAAATGTCATGACATTTCTCGCTCTGGGTTTGTTAAACAGTGTTTTCACAGAAGGCTTTCATGGGGCAGATGTTCTTCATATCCTCTCCCACAAGTCATACATCAGGACCAGAGTGCCTGCAAAGGTGAGGATGGTAATTCTTTTTGTCCGTGGTGGGATCCATTACTGTCATCTTCTGACTTGCAGAGTAATGAGTCTGTGGTGATGTTCAGTTCCAGGTAAGTAATAAGTTCTGTATGAGTTTACAAGCAGTTGAATTATTTTGGCAACCAGCCTTTTTTTTTTGTCTGATAGATAACAAGAAGTGCTGCCAAACCAAATACATAGGTAGAAGGATGGCTGAAATCAGCTGCTTCCCTGGTATATCATACCTCTGGTCAAAGTCCCTTCACTACAAAGGTAAAACATAAGCCCCACCAGCTGTGGAGGTATAGGTAAGACATGGCACAGTAGGAAAGCTGAAGCCAGAAGGTGTGCAATACAGGTGAAGGCTTTGCCAGATCCATGAAACCTACCCCAAGTGTTTGTACTTTTCTGTCATGTTGAACTATAAATTGTCAGTTTCTGGAGCAGTTGGTTACAGTTATGAAGCCTTATTGTCTGTTATTAGGACTCTGACCCAAAGTAACCAGTCGGATCCAAGCTGCATGCAACTTAGCTTTATTGACCGTAGCTGACCAAATAAGGGAGAAAGGTACAGAATGCAGGGAAAAACTCCTGGGCATGCACACATGCAGGAGTTCCTGCTGGAAGCTTATAGGATTGTCAGTCTAAGTCCTCAGGGACAGCTGCACACCCATACCCCAGCCATGTTCAGCAAATAGTTTTTGCGTTGGATTCCCAACTGATGTGTTCAAATCTCACATTTTCTGCTTGGACTCCAGCTTTAGCGGTAGCTGGTGGCTTCTTCTATTCTTTCAAGCTAAGGGCCTCTTGGTTTGGGATGAGAGTGGGAGTAATTGTGCTGGTAGTGTATCTGGTGAGAGCTCATTCAGGTGGCATCCATGTGGTTGTCAAACACAGATCCTCTTGGCAGGGCATGGATATGTCTAAAAGGCTGATCCAGAATTTGAAGAAGTGGGGCCACCTAACAGGATATCTGAGGTGCAGCTGGGTCAGCAGCTGCTGGGAAGAAAAATAGTGCACATGTAAGTCCCTCTAAGTATAACAGGAAATGAAAAACATCTACTGTCTGTTCTCTTCACTGGGAAATAATTTACTGCAAGAAACAAGTAGTTACTTCATTTTTCTGTTTGTAAATCCAGAACTGAAAATGTCAGAATACTAGAAGTTACTCTTATATGGGAGCTTGAATTCTATTTTGACTCAAATATTGTCAGAGATCTGACTGACTACTGTAGGTTGGGGGCATATATCTGAATTCCTTATGTCTGAATTCGTTACAGGTGTAACCTGGGAAAATATTCTGTGGTTTCTGGTTCTTCCTTATTCTGTCTGTTGTGTGACAGGGAAAATCTGGTCCTGAGAACTTAACCACTAAGCTGGGCTTAAGAAATATGACATTTCTGATCCATGTTGTGCCTCTGTGTGATCTGTCCTGTGTTCTTCCGTCCTATTCCTTGGCCATAGCTTCAGCTTTCCTACTGTGCCATGTCTTACCTATACCTCCTCAGCTGGTGGGGCTTATGTTTTACCTTTGTAGTGAAGGGACTTTGGTCAAAGGCACTTTGACCAGAGGTATGATATACCAGGGAAGCAGCTGATTTCAGCCATCCTTCTACCTATGTATTTGGTTTGGCAGCACTTCTCCTTGTTATCAGCCCTCCTAACTCTCCCTTCAGGAAAGTTAACTGGCAGAATGGGAATACTGGGAGGTATTACCAGGTCTTGTACTTGATGTGACTGCTGGAAGCTATGGGCCTCAGTAGAGTACTGTGTAAGTAATACACTCTGTATTGGTTTTCATTGTAGCCTGACTAGCTCATGCATCTTGTTGCTTCTGTTCAATGACCCTAAGATTTCCTGGGCCTTATTTCACGGGTGTCAGGATAAGCAGTGATAGCAGCTGTATATTTAAGTCTTGAAAAGTTGAGTTAATAGTTGCAGTGAGTTTGAGAGGCACTTTGCAGAACCCCTAAATGGGAGGGTCAGTAGAGGGTGTGCCAGGAAAGCATGTTGTAATGTCCAAAGTAGACTGAAAGGAAATTGTGTCATTCAGGCCACATGAAGTACTGCCTTAAAATGTGAATTGTTTGATATGGAAGATAATTGAATTTTTCCCTTTGAATAATAATAATTTGAATTTCAAATGGATACATTCTGCCAACTAAAGTGTACCTCAAATATAGAAAGATTTTAAGTGTGGACAGAGGAGTAGAGCTAGCTTATATTTGAATGTAAACCACACTTAAGGATAGACAAAAATCATAACTGTGGAAAAAGACAATTTGAAGGGAGCTAAACACTGTTTTTGCTCTACTGTCTTGCAATTGTGTTTAATTTGTGTGTGGTGCCTGGCCTTAGTGATGTGTCAGGAAGGTGTGATGAGATTTCAGATCCCTCTGGAGGACTGCAAGCAGTTGTAGTGTGGCTGCACTTCTGGTGTTATACACAAAGTGCATGTTGGAGCTATGACCTGTGTGTACCATCTGCTCCTCCTGTAGCTGCCATCCTTCAGAGGGAGCAGACATGTGCTCCTGATGGAGGCCCAGGTAGGCACTCTGGGGAGCTGGTGAGCACTTTGCAGTGACCACTTAGGGACATCAAAGGAGTTTGGGCTTAGCTCCACTGAGGAGAGAAAGGTATTCCCTTAAGGCAGTTTAATTCTCAAATAGCAATGTAAACTTGTAAACTGAGGCTGAAGTGATATGCAAAATCACCTTTGATTCACTGAGCCAGCAGTCTGGAGCATGGCTTAGCTGTTAACAGTCGCAGTATCATAACCAGTAACATAGCATTTGCCCTAGGAGTACGACAAGGAATTTCCTTACCATGATGGTGTTTTTCTTTGACACACTTCTAGGCAATATGTTGTGATAGTGTTTGAAGTGTGGAGCAAAAAAAAACAGTCACCCTGAGTGCTAACAGGTGAGGAAGATGCACAAAGACTTGCAATAAAGCTTGAATATACTAAGCAAAATGTATGCTTCCAGATTGTATTAGTATTCACTATTACCTGATTCTGACCACTGAACAATTCTTTTCTTTACAAAAGTTTGTGTGCTGCAGAGCCTTCCCATGCAGTGTGACTCAGAACTTCTGACTCTTTCTCTGATTTCCTTCCCTTTTGCCTACTGTGACTTGTACTGTTCCCATACAACAGCCTCTTCAGGGCTCTCTTCTATTTCTTTGTACATGACCTATATTCATTTGTTTATATATTCTGCCTTTCATTATAGGAGTTACGAATAATGCCTGTACTTAATGTGAGTAAAAGGAACTTTTTCTGCACAGTAACTCTGGTGAGGTTGTAAGACTCAGTCTTACAGTAAAAAAAAAAAATGTAGCATAGTTAAAGGAGTTCAGGATGTTTTTCAGGATTCCTTGAGCTAAAATGGAGCCTCTTCTTCATGGAGTAAGTCTTGAGTCAGTTATTCTGACCTTTATTTTTTTTGTCATCTTTCTCTGAAGCATTTCTTAGCCTCAGGTCATAGCTCCAGATCAGTCACTCTTCTGATTTAATATAACAATTTTCGCAGCCTCATTATTTGGTTTATAATGAATATTGTGATGTTTCCTAAGAATTACAATGTAATGTCATGCAGGAATGAAGGGTGCCCTGCAGCCTATAAACGCTTTTGGAAAGAATGAACCAACTGATTTGAGTTTACTGTAATTGATTTTTGAATTCCATGTACTAGTTGACTGGATAGGAATTCAGAAAACATACACAAAGTTAACCTTTCTTGTCTGCACATAAAACACACCTTGTTTTCTTATGGGATGAGATAGGACAGTTTGTGAGACCCTCTTTAAGGAGGAACAGTTGAATACAAAAATCAATGTCCTTCCAACCTCAACCATTCTGTGATAGAAACTGACAGGAGCAATGTGCTCTGGTTATCATATTCATGAATGTTAGCCTAGTAGTCTCACAGATAAATCATGTTATAGAATTGATCTTGATGCCGTTTCCATGGAATTGGTATTTTCATAGAGGTTGTGTATGGTTTTGGTTAGCTACCACCAAACCTAGGGGGAAACCTAGTGGCTTCCATATTTTTCTGTTGTAGTCCTCTTTGGGAGAGGTGAGGTAGTATTGATTAATACTGTGTAAACTGGTACATTTAAGGTAGCTGACTATCTGGAAATCTTCAATAACTGGGCATATAGTGAATCTCAGACACTTTCTGAAGCTGATTAACATATGATATGAGCTTGGTCTAGCATTTTTGATTCTGATTGTACCTACTCATGTGAAAGTCCCAAGAAATTTGAATATTAGTGATTCTTTTTTTCCTTTATGAAAGATTGCTATGATGGACTGCTCTTTAAGCTTTCCAGAGGCTGCCCTATCCAACCAACCTAGAACCTTACTGGCTATTCCACTCTTCCTTGATGTATGTTTTTCTTTCATGCTGCTTTCTGTGAAGAAGCAGTGATTTTAATTGTCTTCAGCCTTTTTATCATGTGATTGTTCCCTGGATCTATTTTAAATGCACAGTCAGGTGGTGGATGTTGGGTCTCTCAGGTACCCAAAACAACTGTCCAGTAATGTTACAGCTCCTCTTCACACTAACCACAAGCAAGTCAATGTGAACTCTAAAGATATTTAATGCATCTTTGTTTAGACCAGGTGAGCAAAAGTGCAAACCAATAGCAAATTACTTAGAACTAATATCCTCTCTGTCTCAGGCCCGTACCTCCAATAGAGCAGCACATGCAGTAGACAGTCAGGGTGAGTTTAAAATATAATTACTGAATCCTTTCCACACTCTTCCTCTCCCTGGTGGCTGAGATGGGCCATGAATTCCACGAAGGATAGATTGTAACAAAATGATTAATTTGTACATTAAAAGAAGGGCTATACTTTCATCTTAGAAAGTATACTGAAAAAGTATTAACGTCTAAAAATGTTAAGAGCTAAAACAAGTTTTGTAATTGGATTTTAAAATTGCCTCTGAAACCCCAACTCTAGAAGAGTAAGTAGAAGCAGGCATGGAAAACTCTGCTTCTTTCAGAAAAAGGAATTTTTATTTTCCGCTTCGTGAAATAATGGGAAAATATAGGGGGCACACCTCCTCTGTCCAAGAGTCTGTGTAATCTTGGTTTTAGTCTTTTTTTTTAGCTGCATCTTAAATATAGATGTTTATGCTGAAAGTACTTTGAAACTGCAAATCAAGTTTGACCTGAATTTCAGTGTTGATAAGTGGGCTAAAAATGAGGGTGACCAACAGTTAAATAAGGATGGAGTTTTTCAAGAACTTATGTTTGAAGATTATCAGTGTAGTTTGTTTTGTCGTGTTTGAATTTCTTCAATACAGTGGGGAAATGTTGAAGGAAATTAAGTGAATATGTTTGTCTTCAAAATGTGTACGAATGCTTTCTCTCCTACTCTTCCTTAAAATTGTAGCAGTAGATTTGCTTTGTCTTCCATGGTCTGCTATTGTGGCAGTTCAGGCTCTGGTCTGTACTTTCTTTATTACATTGTTTCACTGATGGGTTAACTGTTCTGCATATTCTAATTTCTAGTGATGCTAAGTTGTCTGTCTTAGATGTACAGCAAGCTGAAAATGACTTCTGTCTGCTGAATGGTAGCACAGGCTCACAGATTACACCAAGAAATCTTACTCACAGAAATAGAAAATTGCAGTAATGTCTCTTAACAGAGAGACCCAGAGTTACTGGGCAAGTCCAGCACAGGGCTACTAAGATAATTAAGGGACTGAAGCATCTCTCTTAAGAGGAAAGGCTGAGAGAGCTGGGCCTGTTTAGCCTGGAGAAGAGAAGACTGAGGTGGGGGAACTGCTGAAGTTCAGCAGAGAAGTATTTGCATAACTGTTTACTGACTGTTCTTAATTTAGTAGTTGCTACCCTGGAAAACAAGGTCATATACACTATGTAGTTATGTTGCTAATCTTGGTTCTAAACTTGCTTATTTTTGCAAAATCCTTCAGACAGTTAACACAAAAACAATCACTTATATAGTCGTGCTTTGCTTGTCAGAACTGAGTATATTCACCTGACCTTTTGTGACTGTTCAGATAATACTTTTGCTTCTGTTTTCTGATGATTTGCATGTTAACCTGATGCTGACCTTTCTTACATGTAAAAAAGGAACTTGCTTTGCAAGCTGTATGTTTCTCAGTAGCCTTTCTCTGATATTATACTGATATTTTTCAACTGTGAGGATACTGTCCTGACTCCCATACCTCTAAACAGACAATGCAGCATTGTGATAACAGAGGCTTTTTCACTAAGCTTAAGTTTTATTAATAGGTAAAATGACCTTGATTTCCTATTTTTGACTTTTTCTTCTAGTTCTGGACACTTGTATCAGGTTTTTAGTGTCATTTCCCTTTCATTACCTAGGCAATGTTCAGCAGTACTTAATCACAAAACAGTTGAAGTTGGTAGGCACCTCTGGAGATCATATGGTCCAGTGCTCTGCTTAAAGCAGGATCAGCTCGAGCAGGATCCTCAGAACATTGTTCAGATTGTTTTTGGAGGTCTCCAAAGATGGAGACTCACAGCCTCTCTAAGCTCTATTCCTTGCCTTGGATAAAAGTTGTGTGTTAACTACTGACAGGATGAGCTGCACAAAGTTCTCCCTTGAACTTGCTTATCTGCTCTATGGCTTTGGGGGCTTGGGCTAAGCCCACTGAAATGCTGAGTTTTAAGGTTAGAGTTGGGGTGAACTAGAGCTCCAGTTGGAGCAGGATTGCACAGGGGCTGCCAAAGGAGGGGGTAGGACACCAAAAGATTTCTCCCCTGGGAACTTTTTTGTTTGAGTCTTTCCTGGAGTCTGAGGCTCAGACTCATCCCCTGCGTAGAGTTAGGGTTCTTCATACTTTCCACCTTTGGTGTTGACACTGACTTGTGTGGCATGATATATTTAGGGATAGAGATCAGGAGACATGAGTTCTGGGTTGGTTGTGAAAGGACTGTGTTGCAGTGTGGTATCACAGACTAGGTAAGGTTGGAAGGGACCTCAGGAGATCATCTCGTCCAACCCTCCTGCTCAAGCAGGGTCCCCTAGAGCATGTTAGACAGGGTTGCATCCAGGCGGGCCTTGAAGATCTCCAGAGCAGGAGACTCTACAACCTCTCTGGGCAACCTGTGCCAGTGCTCCGTCACTCTCACAGGGAAGAAATTCCCCCTCACGTTCAGGCGGAGCTTCCTGTGCTTCAATTTCTGCCCATTGCCTCTTGTCCTGTCACATGGGACAACTGACAAGAGTTTGTCCCCATCCCCTTGACACCCTCCCTTCAGGTACTTATGCACGTTGATAAGATCCCCCCTCAGTCTTCTCTTCCCCAGGCTAAACAGACCCAGCTCTCACAGCCGTTCCTCATAGGGCAGGTGCTCCAGCCCTCTGATCATCTTTGTAGCCCTATGCTGGACTTTCCCCGGTAGCTCCATGTCTCTCTCGTACTGGGGAGCCCAGAACTGGACACAGTACTCGAGATGAGGCCTCCGCAGGGCTGAGTAGAGGGGCAGGATCACCTCTCTCGACCTGCTGGCAACACTCTTCCTAATGCACCCCAGGAGACCATTGGCTTTCTTGGCCACAAGGGCACATTGCTGGCTCATGGTCAATTTGTCATCCACCAGCACTCCCAGGTCCTTCTCTGCAGAGCTGCTCTCCAGATGGTCTGCCCCCAGCTTGTACTGGTGCCTAGGGTTATTTTTCTGTAGGTGCAGGACCCTGCACTTGCCTTTGCTGAACCTCAGAAGGTTCCTCTCTGCCCAGCTCTCCAGCCTGTCCAGGTCTCTCTGAATGGCAGCACAGCCCTCAGGTGTGTCAGCCACTCCTCCCAGCTTGGTATCATCAGCAAACTTGCTGAGGGGACAGAGTGCCTCCTCATCCAGGTTGTTGATGAAGAAGTTGAACAGGATGGGACCCAGTACTGAGCCCTGGGGGATTCCACTAGCCACAGGCCTCCAGCTGGACTCCATGTCACTGAAACACACACACACAAGCATATATGCCTGACTTGGAATTGCAGCTTCTACTTTTTGACAGGAGAGGGAGGGTAGGTGAAGGTCAGGCTATGACTGTTTTTTCTGTGCTGTTGAAAAGGAAAGTGGTCTTCTGGAGCAATTCTTACTCTACTAGGGCAGTTTCTGGTGTTACGTGGCCCCCACTCCTCTCCGTTATTTATTTGCAGGGCTTTGTCACTGGTGAGCCTGAAGAGGCTATGTTAGGTACTGCCTGCAGACTCTCCTCCGTAAGCTGTTTCCAACCAAGTACAGTCTCAGGTCCCTCTTCATATGTACAGGTTTGTCTCATCATAACCCCCCAGAAGGGAATGAAAAGATTTTATAAAGAGACTTTATAACCACCTTTATTTTTGCAGCCTGCTATGATAAGCCCATGCAATATTCTAAGTATTTTTTTCCCCCTGTTAAATCCTTGTTTTGTGTGTTTTGAATGATGTGAATTGGAAAGGTGGTGTTTGAATGGCAGAAGGTGCAGAGACAAGGCCTGCTGAGAGGTGAAATGACAGTAATTTGATTGTCTCTTGGACTTAATGCTGATAAATGGTCCATCTGCTTTTATCTCTTAGCCAGCAGGGGTTTTGTGGTGTTAATGGAGTCACTGCTTCAGAAAACAGTGGTGGCAAGGCAGGTAATCTACTTCCATCTAAAGGATGAGCTTTTCAGCTCACGTTTTAGCTGTCAAGGCTTTGAATTTTAAAAAGCTGAAGTACTGTCCATGAGTCTGTGCTTGTTCTGCCATCTGTACAGGAAGGTGCATCGTCTCCACAGCCTCCAAACATGCCTTTGTGAAAGCAGGTGCTCTACTTGTGTTTCAGCTGGCTTTAAGGAAGCACCTTTCTTAAGAGTTAAATATGTTTCAGAAGGAGTTAGTATTTTTTATTTTTAAAACTTAAATATTTTCATAGTGTAGTTAGATTAAAGTATAGTGAAGGTGGGATTTTATTTAAAGAATGTGTGTATGTATGTGTGTGTATATATATGTGTATATATATATATAAAATATCTTAAATTAGGGTGACACCTAGTGGTGGGTATACATATAATATAGTGTGCATTCTATGGATTTTTTGGTCCTGTGGAAGTTCTAAATTAAATTAGACTTCTTGGACCTTTGTGCCTTTCAGAGGCCAGAGGACATCTGGATTTGGTTGAAAGAAGGCCTGTCCTCTGAAATTCCTGTCCTCCTCCTTTTCTGGAACTTTTTTTCCTTTCTTTCTTTCCCTTCCATCACCTTTTGAAGATGTTCTGCTTTGCCATAATACCACTAAGTCTGTATCTTAATAGAAGGATAAGACTGCTGTAGTACTTCAAGAACTAAACTTTTCCTACTGTTTCCAGCTGAATAGCTGAGGATATGCTGTTTCTCTAAATCAGAAACTTAAGATTTTCAGTATGTTTTCTGAAATTATCCTTCAGACTAAATAGTGCCTGTTAGAGGCAAACTTTTCACTTGATAAAACCTTGAAGGAAGGATTAATTAAAAAAATCAGTGAGTAGGCTCCTTTTCTAAGAAGTTGCAATATAAAGCTTGAATTATCCTTAAAACCAGTGTCTGGGATAATGGAGAAGGCTATTGATCTAATAGTGAGAAAAAAATGAGTTTTGGTAGCAGTGTGTTGGCTTAGTCACTGCTCTCCAAAAACTATCTCTATTCCAAATCTCCCCATCTGCACCTGTAGCATTGTTACTTACTCAGAGGAGGAACGGCATGGCAAGAAGCAGCACTGCTCCCCTGATTGGGTCTTCTGCCTCTGCCCTGCAGGGCCTGAGCATGGGTCCTGCTGCCTTCCCTGGCCAAATGGATAGACTGAGAGAGCTGGAGCATTGTGCCAGGGTTGTCTGATGGGCAGCAAGCAGCAGCTGGTAGGAGGAGGATTAAGGGCCAACTAATCCAGAGGGAGCAGCTGGTCTGTGGAGATGTGGCACATTGCCATGATGCACTGGCAAAGGGTGTTGGCTTAAATAGGATTCCTTTGGACAGCAATATGATAGCTGTTAATCTAATTGCCTAGGGAGAAAGATCAGCCAAAAGAACAACCTCTTTATCTTTGCCAATGGTGTGCAAGAGGGCACAGTGTTTGATACTGGCTCTCAGGTGATTGTCCATTTGGGAGGACAAATTCCTCCAATACTCAGTCAAGTGAATTGTTGACTTCTTCCTTAGATTGGATCCAGGGAGTTGCTGATAACAAACTTAGAATTCCCTATGCAAGTTCGGCAGTTCTGCACAGGGTTCTCCATTGCCATGGAGAAGGCACAGTTGTAACCCTTGCCTATGTGGGTTACATAATGAGCGCAGCATACCTATGTGGCTCTCATTATGAACCTGCTCCTATGCTGTTATGACAAACTATTTGAAGTGCCTTCAGGTAAACCTAAGTTACTTGGGGAGGGGCTGGCAAAATGCAGTTCAAGAAATAAACGCTGCTGTATTGCCCTTGGCTGTAGAAAGGCAAAGGTAGAGGCCGTCCGCTCTCTGAGTGGGGCCAAATACAGACATGATGGAGAGTGGCTGAGAAGGCAACATTATTCTGTGGGTAAGCCTAATGTCGGCAATGCCAAAAAGGACTTTGAATCTCAAGTCAATTGCTTTATTTTATGGGAATATTTAGGACTTGCATAGCAAGCAGATACACAGGGAATGCAGTGTATCATTTTGTAAGTATTTCTGTGGTATACTAAGGCATGCAAGTTTGCAGATATTATTGCTGAAATACACACATCTGCCATACAGTTCAAAAATGTATACTGAATATCTTCAAAATGTTCAACTATTATGCTTAAATTTTGGCTTGTTGACCATTAATCCCTGTTTGTATATTGAAGATAACCGGTGTGACTGTGGTATCTTTCTGTGACCTGTTTCTAGGAGAAGTCTTGAATTCTGAACTCAAAGTTAAATCTTGAATTTTGGTTCAGAATTCAGTTCCAGTTTGTCTAGGCATATGGTAAATATCAATGCAAGGAAAGCTTTCAAGGAAAGGATGATGTCTTTTGATCAGTATTTTTTAAGTGGTTGGACAGGGTCTGGTGGCTATTGCCATCATTCTTTTCACCTGGATGACATGGTAGCACCTCAGTTCGTTTGCATGAGAGAACAACAGGCTGTAATTAGAGGTTAGAGATGTAAAGACTCTATTCCCTAACCTGAAGGAGCTGTACAAGATGAAAGATGGGACCTGGCTGTATTGTGGGCCCAGAAAGGGTGATGCATGAAAACGTGAGTGAAAAGGAATCTATACTTGCAAAAAGGCTGAAATGTATAGACCATGAATATAGTTGGAAAAATAGCCAGTTGGTGTACTTCATAATGACTGGTCTAAGGGAAGATACTTCTCCTTATGTAACTTGTCTTCCTCTAGCTGTAGACCATCCCAGCTGTGCTCCAATACGTAGAGCAACAGCTTTGCTTACCAGCTAGAGGACAGCACTGTCTCTTATCTGGGTAGCATTGTTCTTTTGGGGGTTATTTCACAAAGATTTTTTTTTTTTAACATTTGGAGCCAATTCTGCACAACATCAGTGGTTTTACAGGGACAAGTAAGATTATTTTGTCTATGTCTAGAGCTTCATTTGTCTTTTTTAATTGAATTTTTATAGGTCCCTTTCCTTGTATGTAATTTCTATCTGTCATCTTTTATAAAGGTTAGAAGTAAAGACAGGGACGCAAAAGTGTAAATCCCTGAAGCAGAATTTGAGAATGTGGCACCAAGACAAGTTATAATCCAGTAGCATAAATTCACGAACAAATGAACAGACAGATATAGAGACAGAGAAATTATCTACACTGTTTTTACTAAGGAAAGAGGTCTTTACTTCTTTTATAGGCTGTTATTCACATACGTTCAGCATTTATACCAGATAGATTTTGTCTGGCAGTTAATAGAAATTATCTTTTTGTCTGCCAACTATTATAAAATTTCCACTTCCTACAAATATTTTTATGTATGCTAGATCTGCTTTCAGTTCTTCTGAGAATGCATCTGTGTCCAATATGCATTTTTGCGGTGCTTATAAACCGAAGGGTTTGTTTACTTTAAATATGTAATTAGTTTACATTGTTAAAAATTGTTCTGAGATGCACTAATTACATTTGCAAGTGACTGAAAAGATTGATGAACAGGTAATGTGCATTCCTTTGTCTTTCCAACCACTCTGGTGCTAGATCAAAGAATCCAAAGGTAGTTACTTAGCTATGAAGTAGAAGGTCCTAGGTTAACATTGAAATAATGTATAACATTTAGTAAAAGGTCATCTCTAATGAAGTTTTTGGCTTGTTCATCTGTTTGTTGCAGCCTTTCAATTTTTTTTCAGTTTACTAACATTCTCGAAGTAGAATAAGGAAATACAAGAAGGTAATGCTCTCAGCCATGTACTTTCTTTAAAACATTGGTTGTAATTGGATTAGCCCTTATCAGCAATGATGCTGCTAAGGCTTGCCATCATTTTCTTAATTGAAGTATGAACAACTTCATTGTTTTTTTGTATGGAACTGAGTGTTCCATAACTTCAAATCAGTTTGTTATCGCTGGAAGGGGCTACCAATCAATTTTTCTATTCTGATCATTGCCACAAGTTTAGTCTCAGTCAATTTTGCTGTCTGAATATTTCCCCAGATTACCTACCATATCAAATGCATTAATTTTTATTTTTCAAGATTTTGTTTAAAAAATGTTTCTAGCATCAAACAATGTTTTAGTCTGTTAATTCTTTTACAATAATTTTGTGTCACCAGCAACAAATCAAATGCAAAGCAAATAGCAGGAGTGAAAGGGAATGATTTGGTCTAGCTTCTCTGGTTTATTCCAGCTCTATTATTTTTCAAAGCCTAAGTTAGTATCTGTTTTCCCTTTCCTCCTCTCCCCCAAAAAAGATGGACAGAATATTGACTGTCCAACTTCGTAAGTTTGACAGTTCTGCTAAATGGACTTCTAATTTTTTTATCACAGGCAAATCCTAAAATATTTTACCTTAAATACATCTGTGGACATGCCAGAAGGTACTATGGTAGACCTGAGGTATAAAGTTTATTTCAGGAATTACTTGTATAACACACAAAGAGTTCTGAAACTGAAGAAGTATGGAAGTTCTTATCTACCAATAGCAGAAAGTTAAATTTCTGTCATTTGTGAATTAAATATATCAGTGCCTGTGCAATCTGTATATATCACATCTGTGCTGAATCCAAGATGGGCATGCCCTCAGTATGCTGCAAAAGTGTCTGGAGATAGAGGCTTGTGCTTTGACAACTTCAAAGTGGGTAGCTCTCCACACTGTAATTTGAGTTAGACTAGAAATCTGTCAGTATATCCTAGTTTCTGTTCTCCCACCCTCCCACCCCTTGGAAAACTCCTCTTTGTGCCCAAGACATCTCTGGCTTGCATTTGGCCTATTTGTTTTCCTGTGATCTTCAGCTAAACTGCTGGAAGCGTGAGTGATGTGTGCCCCAAGGCAGGACTTTTGCTTGGGGCCTGTTTGGCAAGACAGTCTTGCCCTGCCATTGCGTCCTGGAGCAGTGTCACTACCTCTTTCAGCCTGACCAAGCATCTGTCAATCCTGGTAGTGATGAGTGATGATCTTTGGATCTTTCCCAGTACTAATACAGGAAAAATCAGAATGGGCTGTTAAATACCATGACAGACCATTATTAAACTGTTTTGGAAAGTGTTATGGCAGGTAAACTTCCAGTAATGGTCCATTTCCAGTTACAGTGCATAACGGCTTATAGTATTGAAATTATAATGTAGTTATCAGAAAACCATTTAAATTATGCTGCTCACACAGCAATGCATTTACTGAAGTAATGTGATACTCAACATGCTGTTGCCAATACTGAGTACATAAAACACAGCACACTTACGTAGCGGCTATGCTGCTTGTGGTGGTAAAATAGAAGAATTTGTAGTCCATTTACAGAATTTGATATTATCTTAGCACTAAGATAAAAACTATGAGCCACAAGAAAGTCTGTCACATTTTATCTTGGCTAATAGTCATCACAGATGTGCCAGATCCTCCATGCTTTTGCTTCTTTCTGAAGAGAGTAAGTGTGTCAAAGTGTTTGGGAGCAAGCGACAATAGGGCCTTTGAAAGCAAGGGAATGACACTGAGCACTTCCAGTAGCACAACTACTTGCTGTAATTGCATTTATCTCCTTGTTATCAGTGCTAGCAGTGGCCAGCTTTCTTGGCTGGCTTCCTACCAACTTTCTTGACTGGCTTCCAACCACTGCAGTAAACAACTTTCCAACTCTGCAAATGAAAGGATTTTACTTCTTTCCCTTGCACTCTGTTATCAAAAGTATAGTGTAAACACCCTTACTCTGTGTTGCCATTGCGTCTAAGCCTTTCTGAGATTTCATTTGTCATTCACTTCCGTCACCAAACACGTCTGTCATGTCATGTGCTAATTGCCCATTCCAGTAACTGGTCTGTCCACTGAGACGTACCAGGATCTGTTAGAAAGAATGTGCAATAGACTATGCAAGATCAGAGGAGAAAACTTAAATAAGTCTTAATCTCCACATATGTTATACACAAGTTTTAGTGTAACTTACTGTTTCTGTAATAGTTGTGTACAGAATTTTGGGGTTAGTAGCCAAACAGAGTTCTTGGTCTGATCTTGCTGAATGGCATTGCTTATCAATCTGTCAGGTTTCTAGATTTTCCGGTTAGAATAATTTGGGGGAGGAAGGCTGCTTTGCTTATTTTTTGTCATGCTGTTCATTACCACACTTCGCTGGTTTTATGCAGCTCCTTGAAATTTATTTTGCTACCTTCCATCTCTCTGCCTTTTCTTTAAAAAAAAAAAAAAAAAAAAAGGGGGGGGGGATGGGGCAGGACAGTGTGCAGTATCTCACTGGGCTGGCTGTGAGTCTAAAAAGTCTTTGAATCTGAGACTTAATACTCGCCAGTTGAAATGATCTCACTCTTCTGTTAGAGAAAATATTACATCATGTGGCTATATTACTTGCCCCATCAAAATAAAATTAACATTCTCCTTACTGCTATTATAACTTTCCAGTTTTGCCTTTAATTGCATTGGTTTGAAATGGTTATCGATAAATCCTGTTCTTATCTCATAGAATCATAAAATCAGTAGGGTTGGAAGGGACCTCAGGAGATCATCTCGTCCAACCCTCCTGCTCAGGCAGGGTCCCCTAGAGCATGTTAGACAGGGTTGCATCCAGGCGGGCCTTGAAGATCTCCAGAGCAGGAGACTCCACAACCTCTCTGGGCAACCTGTGCCAGGGCTCCGTCACTCTCACAGGGAAGAAATTCCCCCTTACGGTCAGGCGGAACTTCCTGTGGTTCAGTTTCTGCCCATTGCCTCTTGTCCTGTCACATGGGACAACTGACAAGAGTTTGTCCCCATTCCCTTGACACCCTCCCTTCAGGTACTTATGCACGTTGATAAGATTCCCCCCTAAGTCTTCTCTTCCCCAGGTTGAAGAGGCCCAGCTCTCGCAGCCGTTCCTCATAGGGCAGGTGCTCCAGCCCTTTGATTGTCTTTGTAGTCCTATGCTGGACTCTCCCCAGTAGCTCCATATCTCTCGTACTGGGGAGCCCAGAACTGGACACAGTACTCAAGATGAGGCCTCCGCAGGGCTGAGTAGAGGGGCAGGATCACCTCCCTCAACCTGCTGGCAACACTCTTCCTAATGCACCCCAGGAGACCATTGGCTTTCTTGGCCACAAGGGCACGTTGCTGGCTCATGGTCAATTTGTCATCCACCAGCACTCCCAGGTCTTTTTCTGCAGAGCTGCTTTCCAGAAGGAAAGGCACCCTACTGGTGCCTGGGGTTATTTTTCCGTAGGTGCAGGACCCTGCACTTGCCCTTGTTGAACCTCAGAAGGTTCCTTTCTGCCCAGCTCTCCAGCCTGTCCAGGTCTCTCTGAATGGCAGCACAGCCCTCAGGTGTGTCAGCCACTCCTCCCAGCTTGGTATCATCAGCAAACTTGCTGAGGGGACAGAGTGCCTCCTCATCCAGGTTGTTGATGAAGAAGTTGAACAGGATGGGACCCAGTACTGAGCCCTGGGGGATTCCACTAGCCACAGGCCTCCAGCTGGACTCCATGTCACTGATGACAACCCTCTGAGCTCTGCCTTTCAGCCACTTCTCAATCCACCTCACTGTCCACTCATCTAGCCTGCACTTCCTGAGCTTATCTGGGCGGATGTTATGGGAGACAGTGTCAAAAACCCTGCTGAAGTCAAGGTACACAACGTCCACTGCTCTCCCCTCATCTACCCAGCCAGTGACTCCATCGCAGAAGGCTATCAGATTGGTCAAGCAGGATTTCCCCTTCGTGAATCCATGCTGGCTACTCCTGATCGCCTCCTTATCCTCCATATGCCTGGAGATGACATCCAGAAAGAGCTGTTCCATCACCTTTCCAGGGATGGAGGTGAGGCTGACTGGTCTGTAATCTCCTGGGTCCTCCTCCTTGCCCTTTTTGAAGGCTGGAGAGATGCTGGCTTTCTTCTAGTCCTCAGGCACCTCTCCAGTTCTCCAGGACTTTTCAAAGATGGTGGAGAGCAGCCTGGCAACAACATCCGCCAGCTCCCTCAGTACCCGTGGGTGCATCCCATCTGGGCCCATGGATTTGTGGATGTCTAACCTGCCCAGAAGGTCCCTAATCCTATCCTCCTGAACCAAAGGAAAGTCTTCCCTTCTCTGGACTTTCTTCCTCATGTCCAGCCTGCAGGATTCCTGGGGGCTGCCCTTAGCAGTGAAGAGTGAAGCAAAGAAGGCATTCAGTAATTCTGCCTTCTCTCTATCCCTTGTCAGCAGGGCCCCTGCCCCATTCAGTAGCGGGCCCACATATTCCCTAGTCCTCCTCTTGCTGCTGATGTATTTGAAGAAGCCCTTCCTGTTGTCCTTGACATCCCTTGCCAGACTCAATTCCAGCTGGGCCTTAGCCTTTCTTGCAGCATCTCTACGTACTCTGACTGCATTCCTATAATTCTCCCAAGAATTATTTGATCAATTTTTATTATTTGATCAATTATCTTTTGCTTTAGTCTTTTTATGTGTTAAAAAAAAAGTGGTCTGAGCTACCTTGAAGTGTGTGCACTGGAAAGTTTCAGATTCAACCAGTTTTGGCATGTCCTATTTTCTGTATCTGTCTTGATGTGATTCAAGTTCTTATTGTGCAGTTAATCAGTTATTGGCTTTGGACAGAATCATAAAGCGAGACTGAAGCATTTTGTGACAAAATCTGCTCCAAAATATCTGTTACAGAACTAGTTTAATTTAAGAAATTGTAATTAGCAATCTTCATTCCAAGACCAATAGAATTTCTTGAAAAATAAGTATATAGGGCAGAATAGTTGTATAGGCAGACTACAGACAGATTTAGATATGGGTCATTGCACAAGCAAAACTTGCCTATTTCATTATTTTCATGTCAAAGTTTTGAATGGCTTAAAATTCAGCTTGTTTTTTTTTTGTTTGACTTATCATAGATGAAGTATATTTTATCCAGTAATATTTGTAAGTGGTTTACTTCAGTTACAGTAGTGCCCAAAGCTAGCTGTGGGCAGTGATTCCTTCTGGTGCTGGCAGAAGGGGCAGAAGGATGACAAAATGAAGTAATCGGATTTGACTAGCAGATCTCAACTTTTATTTATAATTCTGGAGATACTTATAGGAGTATTATATACACACTTATCTATGTGTCCTGAGCTGAATTGTGCCCAGTGCTGGATATGTTGTCCAACAGGGATTCCAAAATCATTTGGTCAGTTAAGGACCATTTTAAGTAAAAAAGGAAGGACATACCTCTTACCGGATTGAGAGGTTCCTCCCTTCTTGCCCCAAAGCTCAAGTTTTTGAAGGCAAGCCTAGATGTAGCTTGGTCATAGCTCAAGGTTCAAATATTACCAGGTGTTTTGCTCTAAGGACTAACAGATGCAGACTCTTCCATGAAGAGATCTAACCCTATTAGTTGCATTTCTTCATGTGCTGGTATGCTAGTATCTGCATTTGCAAATGTTCTTTCTGTTTTGTAATTACATTTGATGTGTGTTTTGATGCTGCAAATTATTTGCATGGGGTTGCTTTGCACCTTTCTTGGCAGCGCAGGAAACTGACGGTGTGATGGCAGAGTGGGTACACTGACTGCTCTAGCCACGCTAGTTAGGGTAATACACAACTGATGGCACAAATGGTATGTGAGAATATACATGATCTCTCTGTATTTTTCTGAACACCTTCTCTCCAGGCTGCCTTCCCAGGTGGCTCTTCCTTCTGTTGGTCAGGCAGGATGCTGAGGAGGTGCTTTAGAAAGGATGAGGATCAATAGGGGGTGCAGGTTGGTTCTGCCCTGCCAGGCCAAGGATGTCTGGAATCCCTCTGATCTTTGCAGCTCATGAGCTCAGCTTACCACCAGGTAGTAGTGTAGAAACCTGAGTATGCATTGTGAGGAAGGGAAAATGTCCTCCCCCAAACCCTGCCTGATAACTTCCTTTTCTATAGTAACTTTCTTTTTACTAATCTTCATCCTTGAAATGGAGCTAAAGGAAACCAGTTAAGCAATATTAACCCCCCTATGTTGGTCTCTCCTTCCCACCTTAGATGTGTTTTAGAAAGGGCATCTGTTTTGAAGACTTTCTAAATGCTCTCTTGGGAGCTTTATGGAGTCCTAGCCTGACAGCTTCATTCTGAATCTTAGCCCAGTTGAATGAGTCAATTCTGGGAGGCCAGAGCTCTGGGCATGCATATGATGGATATGGCTTGGACCTCACCAATTTGCTGTTGCGCAGTGCTCATGAGAGAATGTCATTGACTGAATGGTAAAAAGCATGCCTTAGAGGCCCCCATTCAGAGGATACAGATTCTCCAGTAGTGACATGTTCGTTGCCTCACTGGGGAAATCTGTCCTCTTTTTCAGTCTTATTATTCACTCCTGTCTTAAACTCAGAAAACAAACGTGCCCTAACTTGTTAGGGTTAAACCAATGTATGACAGATGTCTTTGGCACTACAAATTGAAACCTAGTTTGCAGCACCCCAGATGTATGCACAGTGGGTTAAAAGCTTAGATTGTCCAAATTATCTCGATGTAAGCTAAATACTCCCTAAATTCAGTCGGAGACCAAAAAAAGCTCAGAATTCAAATAGAAGGTTTTAAAAGGAATCATAGACAAGGTGCAAGCAAGAGCTACAAAAATGTTTAATATAATATGATAGAAAGTGACAACTGAAAAATTACTATCTTCATATTGTTACTCTTTAGGAAAATTTAGGAATGAATAAATTATCTAAACAAAGTCTGTTTTTAAGGGCAGTATTGTTCCTCCTTTTTAATTTGCTATTTTGAAAATTCACAGATGAGTCTTAACATACGTGCCATGGTAATGTCCTGTTAGTGCAGAGAGCTAACAGAGAGTTGGTGCAATTCATGCTCACTCATCAGCCTTACTGTGCTTCCTAAAATAATCACTTTATTTAGCCTTGTATGTATTGTTTATTTTTTTTGCATTTTTTTCTCATTTCCTCTCTAAACATCAGAGTTTAACTTGATGTTCCATTTTAAATGTGGTTCTGTTTTGAGAACTTCATTTTTCTATTTAATTTCTTGTATTAGGCCAGAAAGTGTTCATTAGGGCAAAAACGCTCCATGAGTACATTACTTATTGATGTTGCTGGAAGTGCTCAGCGAATATTGCTTCCTGATATTACCATAATACTTTAAACTATCTTTAGCAAATTAGGAACACTGTTTATTTGGAAGAGCTCCGTGAACCATACATTTGCTGTCAGGTCTGTATTTCCTGCTGATGAAGATATCGCTGAATAGTAGGTGCTTGTTTTGGAGATCAAACCATGAAAATGTAGCTGCTGCTACTGTTATTCCATGCTACCATGTTATTTTTCACGTGTCGGTTTAGCAAAGAGTGAAAGCATAAAACTGATGAAGGTAGCAGTCTGAAAATGTAAGAAATGTGGAACTCTGAGCAGAACATTTCTTGTAAAGTCAGGATAAGCAAATACTGAGTTGTTGCCACATTTTAATCAAATCTGGTTCTGTGACAAGCAACAGTAGCTAGAGCATTTTTGGAACTAGCACATGACTGTGTGCTGTGGTATTGTCAAGGAGGTCTCATGAATGTCTTGAATGGTCATGAGTGTCCTAAGAATACAGAGGTTTTTCTGGCTTTTTGTTTATGAAAATAATGAATAATTGTGAAACAGTTTCCTGTTTCCTTTGGCTTATCTGTGCTGATTAAAAGGGTTATAATACAATTTCTTCTGCATAGAGGAGCAAAAATTGAGTGAATTTTTGTATATTCATATTTTATTGTACACACAGTGGAACGGTTGTTGAATATCACAGCTATAACTTTGTTTCCATGGTATTGCTCATCACCACTGTGACAGTGACTTAGCTCATGAAAGGTTAAAGGAAATTCTGTAGATGCTACTTGTTGTTGCAGCTGCTGTTTCTGTCACAACTATCTGTTTCAGTGCCTTGTATAGAAATGTTTCCAGGCTTTAGATGCATATTCACAGCTCTAAAGCCATCATGCTCAGTTGTGAATTCTAGCAGATGCAATTAACATCAACGACTCTCAGCAATATCCTTTTCTTTTGCTAATTTCTTTCCTTAACTGTTCATCACTAAGTGGTTATAAAACTATATAGATCTTGAACATTGCATAGTTAGTACTTCCATTTCAAGAATAATATAGTAGAACTGGAAAAGTTCTACCTAGTAAATGGTTGATTTGCTGATAATGATCAAGGAATTGAATGATTTCTGTGTAATTAACAATTCACTGAAACCACATCCAGATTCTTTAGTCTGGAAAAGAAAGAATTGATTTGGGTTATAAATGTATAAAATTGTGAATGGCACAGAGATTGCATAGGGAACTTCTTCCTGTGCAAGAATGAGTAGGTGTAAAATGAAACTAGGCAGTTGTAGGTTCATAACAAACAAAATATAATTCTTTGTATCATGCTATTCAACTATGGAGCTGCTCATCACAGCACGTTGTGGATGGTGAAGATTTGCATGAGTTCCTGAAATGATTAAACTGATTCATGGAAGAAAAATCTCTAGAGGGCTGTTAAACACAAAAATATAAAGATGCACTTCTGGCTCTGATGTTCCTGAGATGCAAATTCCTGGAAGCAGAGCTGAAGCTTGGACTATTCAGATCAAACCTCAACATCTGGCAGGTCTGTTAGTATTCATTTTTATAGTACTGTAATCTGTCACTCGAGGTTTTAATTTTGCCTGCTGTGCAAATGCTGGGGAGAAATTTGTCTTGAAATATCTGTGCAGCTGAGGAAATGGAAGCTATCACCACATGGAGAAATAATACTGGTGGCTCAGTGAGACTAAGCAATGAGGGAGTGAAACAGGAGGGTATGAACTCCCATTTGTAGGGATAAAGGGATATTTACAACATTACTAAGCCTAAAACACCTTTTTTGTTTTGTCAATGAAATGTCAATGTCAACAGTATCTATCCTCTGGGGCAGAAGTGGGAATAAATGTGTGTTAGTCTGTAAGGTTGAGCTGTTTACAAGTAATTCAGAGACTTCAAATTCTGACTAGATGAAATGTATTTGTTAATTTAAGTACAAATAGTTCAGTGCTTACAGCCTTTCTCTGATCCTTGTTTCCTGAAGAATCACTGTTTTTAATAGAAATTTGTCAAAAGTTTCTCTGAGTGAGGCTAATTTCCCGCCTACACAACAATGGTGTGTAGACAGCATATGGTAGACTTGTAGTCTGTTAATGGTTTCATGAGAACACATTCTGCTTATTGTCCCTTCTGCAGAGCTAAAGGTATGTTAAGGACAGCAGTTAGCTGGATGGACATGATTCTTCACGTTCACATAAAACTGGAAACTTAGATATCTCCGGTTAGTGGTTATATGACTTTTGATATCTTGGCTGGCAGCAACATAATGATAGTAACTATGTGAGTTGCTTGGCCCTGACATAAGGGAATAAGGTCTGCTTGACATCTAGTCTATAAAGGACTGTCTCAGCTCATGGTGTACAAAGCTTATGAAGGACTGTCTGAGCTCACCCTGTCTCAGGGTGTGCAAAGCTGAGGCAGATGTTTTGTGATACAGGTGGATATTGGACATATTCTTCAGCAGAGGCAGCAGTGGTATATCCAGCCTCACTGGAGCTCCCTTTAAAGGCTGTCTAGGAGATAGGTCCTAGAGGGGCTGAAGTCTTGGGCAGTAATGAGTGAATGCTGTCTCAGCCTGAAGACAGAATTAGAAAAGTTTTTCTTATTCCTGTCTTCCTTTCCCTGTGCAGTTCACTTCCAACTGCATGTCCCAATCTCTGCCTATATTTTTTACCACACAGTTCCTTTCCAACTTCCTCCCTTGCTCTGATCAACTGAGAAAAGCACCTCCATCCTGGACAGTTTCAATATGGACAGTTGTTGAGCTTCAGAAAAGTGGGAACAGGAGGCTTAGAATCTGTTGGCCAGACTTGGAGACATTCTGGGAAAGACTTGTTGGTGAAGCTGAAGAAAAGCCCAATTTTTCTGCCCTCAGGTTGCCCAACATCTAGGATGTCAGTTGGCCATCTACCTGGTACCATCATCAGGAAGATTGTTTTATATATTTCCTCTTAGCTTTTTGATCCCTAGAGTGTTAGTACAGGTTAGGCAGGAGAAGGTATTGATTTCACTGACATGAATTATTACCCATGCATTATGTTTTAGAGAGTGTTAGTGAGTGAGCCATGTCTTTGAGAACTGCAGAAGCAAAAAGGTCTAATTTTCAGTTGAAAAGCATATGCATGTCCCCAGTATGTCTGTTAATGTGAGCTGCATGTTTCAAAACTAGCTGATGGAAAGCAAACTCTTTTCCATTGTGACTTTCTACATACCTTCATCTCTCTCCCCCCATTCACAAGAACCAGTACTGAAATAAACTGGAGAAGACTTGGGCAAGGATGAGGAGAACATCTATACAGTGTATTACTGAAGTCTCTTTATTCTGAACAGTTAACTGGTCTTCATCAACAAGCCTGATTGCATTATATATAGCAATATCTCTTCTGTATTTTATATCTGTATTTTAACTAGTTGTGACAATTTTGAGATGGAGTATGTGCACTGAAGAAGCAGTAGTCTGCTCAGGTTTTCATGAATGCTGGTAGTTTTTGAGTCTCCTTTTGCATCCCTTATATAGGGAAGAGTATTTGTTCTGAAACGGAAGAGCTGCAGCCAAAGCAAACTGCTTTCTCCAAGCATAGTGACAGTGATACCCTGAGCTGTGTACAGGCAGGCCTAGGGCTAGCACTTTGCCATTCAGAACTTGATTACAGGGTTCTCTGCTATCAACATGAGACATGTGATTTCTGTTAATACTTGCTTACTTAACTGCACTTGTGTTTGTGGTTGGTTTTTGTTTTTCTTTTTTAATCTAGTCTTTAATATTGCAGTGGTTTAGCATATGAGACAATTGCTACGGGCAAATTACAGTGAGTGGCTAGTGAAAATGCTGTTCTTAAGCAAGCATGTTGTGCTGTGCTCATTTTTTCTAGTGCCATTGTACTGTATTATACGGCTATACAAATGGTTGAGGTTTTCACCACTCCTCTTTGATGGACAAGGTACTGCTGGCCAGTTCATCTTCCCTTTGACCTTGTTACTGTGGCTGGGACTGTTGCCTCCAGTGATGTTTCTAGTTAGATGTGTTGCCAGTAGGTCACCAACTAATACTGGTAATGTTTCTAACTTTGGGATTGTCCAGTCTCAAAGTAAAATCATTATGTATTACTTTGTCAGTTAGAAATTTTAATGTTAAGAAACCTGAAACCCACCAAATATCTAACTATCTGGTGTTATAGCCTATGAATTTCATGAAATGTGAATGCTATTTAGGGTCATCAGGTGTTTGAGGCCAACACTGAAGATGGGAAGTGTTCAACCTATAAAATACTTGTCAGCATCAGACAATATTATGGAGACTCCAAGGCAGAATGGAAATAGCTAGCAGCTTGGTGACATATCAGTGGACACGGCCATCTGAAAAGTAGAAAAAGAATAGTTTTATACTAAATAAATGTCAAGCACCTTTTTGCAGTAATTTTGTGTTCTTTTGCCTGCTATTCAAAGGAAAGACAATTGAAGATATCCAGAATCCTAGTAATAGTTGAACAGAATCTAACTGATTGTATCACTTTTTCCACAAGTATGATTTGAAGGATGTGGGAGTTGTAGCTGCTGTGTAAAAGGCAGGTTGCTGGACATGATCCATCCAATAGCAAAATCCAGTAACTACTTAAATAATATAAAATGCTCCTTGAAACCTTCATGTCTTTTCCTGAAGATGTAACAGCAATCAATAAAGACTTATGACAGTACACAAGTCAGTGATACATGGAACTGCTGATGAGAAGCCTAAGAGGCTGTGTAGACCATTGTGAAGCTTTTCTTTTATGCTGAAATGTCTGAAAGATGTTTTGCATTGTTCGTGTTCTTGAAGTATTCCTGTAAACCTGCAATGGTATTACATGACTTTTTTTTTTTTTTTGTTGACTGGCTTATGCCATATTATACTGGATGTCAGAATAAAATTTTCAGAGGTGATACTGTGGAACCTGATTATTTTTTTAGGAGCTGCAGCTATGATATGTGAGCCAGCTTATATCTAGAATAAAAGTGTAGAAACAGCTTTATCTTGTTGAAGCAGGAACCAAGCACAGTCTAAGTAGTATGAAACTGTTGCTGGTGGTTGAGAATTACTGCCACATGACAAGTCATACTGGTGCAGAGCAGTTAAAGTTTTAGTGGTAAGTGTAATGATCATGCTAAAACTACTATTAATGTGAAGAAACAGTATTATCAAAAATACTGGTAATTCAATAGGTAGAGGCCCTTTTTAGTGGAGACACAGGTAGTCAACGTGAAAAATCATACATTTGGGCTTTTTAGCTAGATTTGTATGTGTGAAGCCAAATGTATGCATTTGTGTGCATACTACCAGCTGCAGCATCTTTGATTTCAGAGGACAATGCAATGACATTCTGCAAGGAAAGGCTATCTTATGCTCATTAACAGACTTCAAGTGCACATCTGGACTGAGAGAAGAGGTTTTAATCTCAGAGTTCCTGTTTAAGCTTTCTATTTCCTGCCAAATCCAAGCTCATCACAGAAATCAGTTCAGACAGACAGAGGCAAAGACTCTCATTTTATACAGTTTTATACTGTTGATACTCTGTTGATATACTGTTGATTATCCTTTGACCTGCATACAAACAGCTCACTTTTTCCTTAAACTCCCCTGCCCAAAACTCAGTTTTGTGTGACAGTTCTGAAACCAATGAGTGATTCTAGTTCCTTTACTCCAGCTCTTGCTCAATGCTTCAGGCATCCGGTGCATCTGAAATATGTCTTCAGAGAAGTACCCTTTCTCTGCTTACTCAGCTCTCTTAGCTCTACTCAGCTGCCACCACAGGGGAGCATTTGGCTGAGGATATTGAAGAATTGCTTTACCCATTGAAAACTTAACTCCTTCCTGACTTCCCAGAGGGTGGGCTGTAAGCCATGTTCTTCCAGATGTTGCAAATTAGATCTACAAGTGTATGAAATCTGTGGGCTGGAAGAGTTTTGGAGAGTATATGCTGACACCAAGGTGTATAAGGAAGGGGTCACTTGTTGTAGATGGCTTACTCTTCCTCATCAGATATCTTCAGGAATGGTGCAGAAGAGTTAGTGTCTCAAGTAAAAGTGAGCTTGATATTGTAGATATGTTTGTCAAATTAACTCCTTCAAGGACTCCTAGTAGAGGAGAAGGAAGACAAGATCTTGATGTGTGATGAGGCGGCAGTTCAACAGAGCTTTGTTTTCTCCATTTTGGGGAAAGCTCAGCTAGACTAAGATGCTCAAACCAAGTGGTAGCAGGATCCATGGTCTCTCTGTGGCCTTATTTAACCAAAAGAGACAGAAAAGCAAGTAACAAAGAACTGAGGAAGACATGCAGGCAACACTGGCACAAGATTTCTTCTGGGCACTAATGGAAGCTACAGAGGTGAGAGAGCTGATGCCAGTATATACGTAGGACACAGGAAGATTACGTTGTTGCTGGGAGTAGCATTTGGGTTCTTTCAGTTCCCAAGAAATCAAATTTGTCATTCATGGTCCCTTGCTTTTTATTTTCTGAATGAAAAAATTGCCTGTGTGATATTGCTAAAGTTCACTGTTTCTTTAACCACAGGTCTCTGTAGCAACGTCTGCTGCCTCTGAATATAGGCAGAAATATCATCTCCTCAAGAGTCTCAGGATTCTCTGCTGAAGTCCTGTCTGGCAGACAGTTACTAATGCCAACTTCAGAGTAAACAGTCTTCAAGGTAAAGATTACACCTGGAGTTGGGCCTTGAAACTATCTTTGTTTTTGACACCTGCATCTCTTTTGGCATTTCTAGGTTATGTGTAAATAAACGGCTCTTTGCATTGTTGCGTTGCCCTTCCACTCTGAAGAAACAGTAATAATTTCTTTTGATAACTCTGCCAGGCTGAGGTTCCACTACCCTTTGAGGGCCTCCTGCAGAACTTTTGTGTATCTGGGGAAGCAGCAATACCCAGGATTGGGGCTGTTGGCTTTCACCTCATCGTTTAAGGATTGCCATGATGTGGTCAGCTGGCAAATGCACTCTACAGTCAAGATCTTGCAGGTGGTAGGCTTGTGCAAGTGCGTCTGTGAATGGCTGTGTGACTATATTAGGCAATGCACACTATCTGCCAAGCTGCAGAGTGAGCCTTAGGTAGGCTGATATCTGAGCCTGGGAAGAGGATCCTAGCTGGACCTTGATGGTAAAGGGAGGAATTCTCAAAGACACTGGTATGCTAAGTGTAGCTACTATATTAGTCTTTTCAATGTTTTTCTAAGACTTGTAGGGTAATGGGGAGGTAGCTTTTGAACTGTTTTCTTGGTAGGAACCTCATGGGAGATACTAGATGAGATGTAATTTTTGTGAATGGCACTGATGCAGCTGAGGAATCTGTAGCTGGAAGAGCCTGCACAAACTTATGTTGCATATGGTTATGAAGCCAACACTCAAATTACTCAGCTTTCCTTCACAAGCATGCTGTTGCAGAGGTGCCAAAGATGAATGGGTTTCCTTGCTGGCCCCTAAGAGTCAGTGGTGGCATGACTGCATTGACAACACTCATCTTCATGGTACAGGGTCCTGGAAGATGGCATGTGAGTGTTGACTAGCAGATGTTAGCCTCCTTACAAAGATCATTGAAGAGGTATCTTGATACCCAGGACACTGTTGTGTTCATCCTATGTGTGTACATTAACTGTTCCCGTCAGAACGGTGATGGCTCAGGTGAGCTGGCCTGCCACAACAGCAGCGTGTAGGAACAGACTGCCTAGGCGTCCTGCTTAACCCGGAGTGAAACCTAGGGTTCCCGCAGTGGTTCTGGTAGTACCATCTGGAGGAAAAAGCCAGGGCCACAAACTGGTGAGAGAAGATGTCAGTGGCCAGATTTCTACAAAATGTTACTTCTACTTCTAGTAGGCATCCTGTTCTTCTGAACAAAAGAAGTTGTATATAAGTACATATATACAGCTCATTATAGATCCATTCAGGTACATGGTACTGGCCTGGCAGGCCATTTCACCTGCAGCTATCACCATTCTCTTCTTAGGAGGACACAGAATGTATATGCATAAGAGGAGCAACAGTGAGAATACATATATATATATATATATATATATATATATATATATATATATGTAACAAGAAATATTATTAACATTTGTTTTATAGGAGGAGTTTTTCTTTTTTTTTTTTTATCTCTGGCAATAAACCTTATGTTCCTGTGGTACAGATACATTTCATACCTTTCATGTAACTTAAAAAAAAAATTACAAACTAACAAATTTGGTAAACCTATCTTAACAGCTACGAATTTGCAATTAGTCCCTTTTCAGGAACAATTAGAGCTCCTCCTAGTGCCTTGAGAGTAATACTGTAGGAGGAGCTGTACCATGTATGCTCAAAGCATCTTGCAATTTTCACAAATATAAAGCAGCCTTACTGTTTTCATTATCTAAGTTCAAAACTGTTTCAGGGCTAGGAGTTTAATTAGGAAATGATTGGATAGCTTCCCCTTAAGAGCTATTTGTTGTTTCTCTTTATCTTTTGATGATTATATAAACAATTTGATTATATAAACAGATTTTTAGTATTTGTTGTTTTTTGCTCCACTGCTGGGAAAACAATTACATCTTTGCTTTATTAAAGTCAGACCAAGAAGACTGGGAGAACTGCAGAAATCTTTGCATTTTCATAAGACTGTTAGAACCACTCATCAGTGTGTGCAATTATTTTCTGTGTTTAACTTGCATTTTAAAAACAATGTATACTATAAAGGATACTGGCTGATCAACTGTAGTTAGAATCTAAGATTTTTATGCCACTAAACCAAAATGAAAGAGGGTTCTAGCCTACTTTATTTTGTATTACCCTTATTCTTGCTGGACTCTGAATTGCTTTGTAAAGCAGAATTTTTGTATAGTGAAGACTTGAAAATGCTATGCAAGTAACTTCCATTATAGCGTAACATTAACATTTACTAGAATCTTTATAAATATATTAAAAAGGAATGTGACATAGTCAAAGCATAATAACAAGTTCTGTTTTGAAAGTTTCACTTCCTTGTGTGACTTTCATGATGCCAAACTGCTTTAGGTTTGATGTAAAATCATGTTTTGGTACAATGGTACATGGACTTCTAGGCAGGTGAAAATCTTGGCATTTGTAAGCTGAACTATTCTTCAGATTGATCAAAAAAACCTGTCATTGCACTGGGTACTTTGGCTGACAATGTGTTAGAATTATTCAGCTTTGGGGAAATTCAGATTTTCTGGCAATTCAGATCATTGAAAAAATGTTTGGAAAGACATTTAGCTTCTCAGAAGTGTTGACTGTTTTTTTTTTTTTCTCCTTCTTCTGGTGCAAATTGAGAATGTTTATATAATTAAATATATAATTCAAAAACATTTTCACCATAGATTCATCATCTTGAACCACATTTTTCTGCTTTCCTCTATTCTTGCGAGAGCAATTTTAAGAAGCATATAATTATTTCATCCTTGAGCTTTGCTCTGTGTTGGTGAGTCCGTGAACTCAGCACAGCAGCAGATCAGGCTGATCAGTGGGGTACCAGACCTCAGCCATGCAGCAGCTGATGCTAGGAGCTTGCTGTGAATGGGATGAAGTTTGTGGCTTTCTATCTTTGAACTCATTACAAAATTAGTCTTATAGGATACTTTGCATCAAGCACTGCAAGGCCTATGCTTATGGTACTAAGGTAGGCAACCTGTTTTCAAAGCCTGTTATCTTTCTTGCTGCTGAAGAAGCACCACCCATACCTAGAAGCTGTTTAGCTGCTATCATAAAATGTTACTTACCTAGAAGGATAAAAAATGGGAAATTAAATTTTTCAAACTTCAAATGATATCTCCTTTTCTCCTCAGTCTCACCAGTCATTGAGTCCCTCTTTACTTTTGGAAGGAAGCCCAAAGTTGATGGAGAGTTTCTCAATTGTGGAACTAAACTTGGTGAGAAGAGGAAGTGTCTACTTTGCAGAGACAGTGTATTAAAAGTATTTCTCTACAAGAGGCAAGAGTCTGATAGTAGGTTCGTGACCATGTATATCAAAATAGAATTCAAGACTTTTACTAGCCAAACTAGCCTGTAATGAAACAATAGTTTTATTGTGGGTAGAGGAGTCATTTTCTGATAGATAAGTGGTTTTGTTTCTTGAGTTGATTTTTATCAGTCCAGTGGGAAAAGCTTTCTTATATTGAGGTTAACTTTCTTAATTCTTGACTTGGAGAATTTTCAGATAATCAACTGTAATTTCTTTTTCTGGGTAACAGCCCAAGGTTTACTGTTTTGGAAGTAGTTCTGCATTTTGCAGTATTTATTTTAAAAAATAAAAGTCTTTCTGAATTGTTGTGAGATCACTTATTACAAGAATTGACATTAGAGTTCCAATGGGTTGAACTACTTTGAATACAGACAGCTCTCACCCAAACACGCTTTGAAGTTACTTGTCTGTTTTGTTTGGTGTTTGGGGAGTTAAAAGAACATTAATAATTCTGCAGCATGTCTTTTCAGATTCTGATTCAATACTGAGCATTGGAGAATATATTGTCAGCTTCCTCCTTACTGTTCTGTTAATGAAAGGAAGCTCTCAGTTTGTAACAGACGCTCTTTAATCTCTTTTGATTAGAAGTGGACATGTTGAGTTCTGGTACAAATCTACTCAAAGCCTTATTTCTCAACATGAGCAACACAGGACTAAGAATACCAGATGGTGATTTTTAATCTGGATTTCCTTATTGAATTTATGTGCAACACTTGCAAACTTTGTGTCACTGAATGTCATTTGCTAGTTTTGAAATCATCTATCAACGGAGCTTTATTTATCCTATTGGGAGTAAGTCAGATTTTCATATGATGCTGAGCACAGAAAGTCTGCTGCCTTAGCAATGAGGTGGTGGTATCATCATCATTACTGATTGCGCTATTCAGAGAAAAGCTAACATTCTATTTGGTAGAGTGACCTCAGATATCTCTGATAGATATCTCTGAACTGATCAGAATGTAATTTCTGTAAGATGTCAGTTGGCTTGTAATAGTCTTATCCAAGTGAACAATCAATCGTTGTTGAGACTGGACCCATATATCTCATACATACATTGAATTGGTGCATGTGTTGGATCTGAAGCAGTCAGAATTCTGAATAATTTTATCATAGAATCATAAGGTTGGAAGGGACCTCTGGAGATCATCTAGTCCAACCCTCAGCATAGCCCATATGGGGATCGAGCCCGCGACCCCGGCATTAGCAGCACCACAGTCTAACCAGCTGAGCTGAACCTGCCCCCTGGGTAACCTTGTTTGAATTGTGGCTGAATGCTTTGTAAAACCAGCCACATCCAATATAATTATAATATTTCAAAATTTGGGTATCTGCTTCACCTGTCTTTACTTGCATTTATTTAGGACTTTTCTTAATTCCTTGGAAGCTCTGACTTTCTGATCATGCCCACTTGAAATGTTTCTGGAGAATTTCTTCTCAGGTATGAATTTGAGATGAAAGGAAATAAAAGATCAACCTTCTGTTGTGAAAGAATCCAATACTTGTGGACATGTTCTTTGCCGTGTTTAGAAAAATGAGCAATTTAAGTATTATGAAGAAAGCTTAATTTTTCTATTTGAGGTGTTTTGTCATCACTCTAAGGTCTGATTTGGGAATGGGGCAGGTTTGGCTCAGTTGGTTAGAGCGTGCTGCTGCTAATGCTAAGGTCGCAGGTTGAATCCCCGTATGGCCAGCGCTGAGGGTTGGACTAGATGATCTCTGGAGGTCCCTTCCAACCTTACCATTCTATGATGATATGATTCTATGATATTTGAATATCTTAACTGATGGATTTTTAGCTGCATATGATATAGGATCTCAAATAATGCACAGGAATACCAATACTTTTGCACAGGACTTGTCAGAGAGGGAACACCAACATGTTTATGATGCATTAACACACAACATTATTATCTGAAAAAACATTTATTTTTGGTCATTTTAAAATGACATAATTTCATTCATAGTCTCTTGAATGCTATATAAATACCATTTATAGTAGGTGAAATTCAAAGCCTATTAATACACATAGGCCAGTCATGGTTTTGGTGTTACAATCTGTTGGTAGCACCTGATGCCAAGTGTGCAAAATGAATTATGCTGTTAGAGCTGTTAGAGTGTGACAGTTGTTATTCTTCAGATTAATCACACACGTGAGTGCTTTTGCTGATGTATATATTACCTTGAACAATCCAATGGTATTCAATATTCATGTCATCACCCACTTATTGCAGACAGGAAAAGACTCATTTTTAGCATCCCGTTTTAATATTAGAAAACATTTTTAAGTGGATGTACAAGAGGAAATACGAAAACAAAAATGTAATTGAGAGCATTTTAATTTACATTCTAGTTTTGTCATCCTTTTTTCTTCCTATCCCTTTTTCATCCAGATAATTTCTAGGGTACATTTTGATAGGACTGATAACTGTTCATTTGAAGGCCTGGTGATTTACAGCCATGCAAATATTTCTACTGTGGTCTTTTCTTCCAAGTTTGATAGGCAACATATAGCCCTTTTTCTCTTGGTGAATTAATTGCATTTGTTCTCTTATAGGTAAAGGACTAGTAGAAAAATAGCTGCAGTAGTTACGAAGGTTAGAGAACATAGATGAGTTATTCTACCAAGACCATTTTATATCTTCTGTTTTCTTTCAGCTGTTGAGCTGCTTTGTTTTCTATGTTCCTCCAGCATGGCACTGAGAGGTGTAAGTGCACAAGAATGTGGTGTATGAATAGACCTATCTCCATTAATGTGCAGTGCAGCTTTGTTATATCTTTTCTTTGCTACTACTGCTATGGAAAATGTATTTCTCAGTTGTATTCTTTGGAGGCTTAAAATTAATCTAAACCATCTACCAATGACAGAAGAAAATCTATTAAACAACAGCAGATGAAAAAAATCTCAGAGCTATTTTAAGTGTTACCCACATCAATCTGTATACCAGAAATGTGAAACCGTGTTTTGAATCATCTTGCAGTCCTGATTAGACAATGAATTTTCCAAGTGGTAATCTGTTTTGGAGTGAGATGGAAAAGACTTGTGCTGCACGCCATTCCTGTGCATTTATACTAGGTCAGGCTGTGGCTGTGCATTAAGAAGTAGGCAATGAAAGATACATTTTTTTCAGATTTCTTTAGTTTGCTATCTTTATGCCTTTAACTTTCAAACAGCTGCTCACTCTCTCCATAGCAAGCTGGCATTTTTTAAAACTGGTTTCCTGTATAGACATCTCCATAAATTTTAATTTCTTAATTCTGTATTTCTTGGTTGCTATGAGATTAAAAGAACTGTCGAGACTTTCTGATAGCCAGTATCGAACATTTGACATGTACTGAATTATTGTGTAAATATACAATGACTGGCTGTATCAACAGAGCATTTTAGCACCAAGAAGCTGTATGAAAAAGAAGCATTTTATTGGGCTGCTAAGCAAAATGTATTTGGTGTGCATATGGGGCTTCATATAAAATTGCTGAGAACTGGACTGTTCCTCCTCGAGTGTGTGTTCTGTCAGGACACAGGTGCATGTGTACTGCAACATTGTCCAAATTAAGGACAGGCAGACAAGTCGGACAATAAGCAAGAAAATTCATGTTCAGTTCAAAGAAGGGTTTGCAGATGTGGCTACCCTAGCAACAGTGATGAAAAAAACCTTCAATAATAACACATAATGTAGGTCATTTGGGTGGAGTTCTTAGGCAGTTTGAAATAATGAGATTAAGACTGGATTCAATTTTCTTACATTTTATTTTAGGGATTTACTTTCTTTTGTCTATCCTTGTCTCTATTTTTACTACCTTTTATGTCATGTGTTTTATCTTCTTTTTATAAAGTTAATGATTGATAAACATTGCCAGACAATGAAATAAATATTCAGTATCAAATAAACTGATAATATATCACAACATGATTATAAACATATTTTAGTGAATCTAAAATTCAGTTAAAGAGCCAGACAAGGATCTTGGCACAAAAGGGGTGCATCAGAGGATGAGCTAGCTTTATAAACTTGCAGGTGCTCAACTATGGTGGTGTTAGATTAAGCTAATCACTGCTGAAGAAAACAAGCACTGACTCAGGATACTAGAAGTAGCTTCTGGCTATAGTCTGTGGTTCAGCTGTGGAAAGGCTAAGAAAAAGTATCCTGACAGGCTCAGAGAAAGCAAAAGGAAACATAGTTTCTGTAGTGGTACTGACAGCCTGGTTATTTGGGGTTGGCAGGCCTAGGATTTGCAGCTACAAAGGCAGAAAAGGAGAAACAGCTGCTGAAAACTGGAGTTGAAAGAGTCTGAAAACAAAGAAAAATCAAACCCAAACAAAACTGCCCGGATGATGGAAAGGACTCTTGGAAGAACAACTGTGCATGGCATAAGACTATTCACTGATTTGTCTTGAACAGAGTAGGCGACCCTGGATGACAGCTTGGTCTGCTTGTCTTGTTTCATAGATTAGCTTGCTTGATACAGTAATCGCAAAAGCTGTTCAGTTGAAGACGCAAGCAACCTTTTGCTCTAGGGTTTGCTATCTGCCCTAATACAAAAATTTCCCAGATACTTAATTTTTTTAGTAGTGTTTTGCAAAACAACCCTGAATATGAACGCTAATGTCATACTGTGCACCTCTGCTTGGTGAATAAAGTTACTACTCTAAGCACTGGTTCGGTGGTGGCAGTATGCTTGGGGGGGGACCTTAAGACTACAGGAAGGGGCAAGATATACAGGAAAAAGTAACATTTTTACTTTATTATTTATGTTTTATTTAGTTTCCACCAATTGGTGGAAAATTGAAAATGGACCAAGTTTTCTAACTGCATCACTGGGCAGCATTTTTCCTGTCTGAAGGCTTGACCATTGCTAGACTTGTCTTTTGATGCGCTCCCTGACTTCAGTGCCCTGCACAGGCAAATCACACATGTATGCCCTGAATCCTGGTCTTCCGTGAGCTCTTGTTTCCCACTTAATCCATTTTTTTTTCTCCTTAGAGTCTCTGAAGTCGGTTCCTGTGAGCTGGACATATGAGCCTCCACAGCAGCTGTTTGGTGAACAGGGAATACGCTCATATTCTGCACTCAGTCTGTTCTTTCTTCTGCACTAGAAAAGGCTTTGCCTGCTGTTTGGATGCTGTTTAAGAATCAGCTGGAGCCTGACAGAAAGCTCGTGAACATCTCAGTAGGTCTCCAAAAAATGTCCTGCAGGGTCAGACCAGTGATTAATCTCCCTGGTGTGTCTCTGATGGTGGCTATTGGATGCCACCAATTTATCTGATTAAATAATTTGATATGTTTTAAACTGATCCATTGTTATTTTCATTGATTGTCCCATAGTTCTAGTATTGAAAAATTTGATGGTAAGTTTTGCTTTTAAATTATTCTATGCCTTACTGATTGTGTAAGCCTTGCTCATATGTCCCCGCAGCATTTCTTGTTCTCCTCATAAGGTAGCTGCTCTCTCCCCCATCTTAGTTGTCTTTTTCTTTTCCTTTCCTTACTCTATGCCCTTCCCAAGATGTGGGGACCAGAGCTGCACACAATGCTCAAGATGTAGGCTCAGCAGGCTTTTGTATAGAGTCAAAATGGTGCTATTTGGTACCCTCCCAGCTACAAGAGAAACTGCAGCATCAGCTGTTCAACATTGTGAGGTGCAAACTTCTGAAATATCTTCCTGATCTTGAGGCCATGTCTTGATGGCACTGCCTGGATGTGTAATAGGCACGGCCTCCGAAATTCCCGGAGATGATTCTGTCCCTGCTGTTTGAATTTGTGTTCTGTTTGGAAAGCTGGAAGTATGGTTTGCTCCTCCTGTTAACTGGAGGCAGGCCACTCTTGCCCGTGGGGTTGTTAGTGATCAGAATAGTCCCTCGTGGGTTATGTTGGCAGTTGCAGGGGTCCAGGAAAAGACTCCATAGAATCCTGTTTGTGAAAGCTCTTACCAAGTGGCTGTTCACACGGGTGGGTAAGGAGGGAAAGTTCCCATTTCTAGGCATGAAGATTTGACTGTACATCAACTCCCACCACTTACTTTGATTTCCACATTTTCTTTCAATAAATGTTTAATTCCTTTGCATCACGGGCTATTTTTCACATTAGCAATTCACTTTAATACCAGATTTGAAAAGCAACTAGTAAGAGTGAAATAGTTTGTGATCAGAAACTGAAACCAAAAGATAGTCATTTCTGCAAGATTTTCATTAATATTTATCCGTAAATAGCTAAAGATATTTTATTTAGAAAAGCATCTTATTCCCAGAACCATATTATTGCACAGCTAGACTGTACTTCTCAATTAGCCTTAATGTCTGAAAGAGTCCCTAGGTCCTAAATGTTTTTCTCTCCTGCTATCTGCTGTAGTGTAGCTCTGTTCGCACTGGAAGCACCCGGTCAGATGCCCCTATTTTGAGGCAGATGGCCTCAAAATGGTCCTTAATGACTTGGGGAGAAGATTGGGTATCAGTCTGTATAGCTTTTTAGCCAGTGGTTGTTTGAAAACTTATTAAACATTTCATTGCAGATATCAGTGCTGCAGAATTTCAACTTGTGTAAATGTGATGGGAAGAGAGGGTAGGAATGCCCCTTAAAATGCGGCATGTTTTGGCTCTAATTCTTTTGAGGATGACACTCAGAAGCCCCACGTCTGTACTTCTAGGCAAAACAGAGCCAGGGATCATTCTCTAGCCTGAAGCCCACTAAGTGGACTGCCTTGTCTCTAGGTATATAGCACTGAGTCTCTTCTGAGCCCTGAGTGGTGCTCCTGTGACTCAAAAACATTTTTCATGTTGTTTCAGTTTTAAGGTTCTGAAGTGATGCTATGGCTTTTCTCAGTTTGACAGGCCTCTAGACCTGTAAGGCAAAAAGTTGCTAGCAATTACCCAGCTTGTAGCTCATGATCCTAGGCTATACCTAAAGTGCTACTGCAGATTGTTTCCAGAAGAGCCACCTATCCTTGATATCTATGTCTTCCCAGAGAAAAGATCAGGCTCCCAATAATGTTTCCTGTACCTTTCTTTGCCATCTCTAACAGGATCTTGACAAAACAAGAGCTGCTATCAGGTGTTGCCTTTTTCTCTGTGGTGTTCCAAGAGGCATTCTTCCTGCTGCTGTTAAAGAGGCTGCTGACTCTATATGATCTCAGAAAGTCAGCCACAAATTAACTGTAACCTATGATTCCTTTGGTCTTCCATTCCTCAGGAAAATAAGCTGAGATCCCTTTCTAAGAACTTCTGTAGCATCTGTACACAGACAATCCAAAGATCGAGCATAGGAGGTTGTGTAGGTACTGGTTTGGTGATAGAAGGCTATCTACCACTAGGGTCTGACCGTGAAAATAAATCTGTAACAGCTGACAGTACAACCATAAAATTGCAAAAGCTGAAGAGAAGTTGTATGGTCCCAGCCTCCAGTGCCTGCATCCTTGTAGAACAGGTATTTCTATTTCCTCCCTATAGCTAATGATCAACTTAGACTAGAGCTGTTTTTGGAATGATAGTTTTTCCCAGTAGTTTTATAGATTTAAAGTACATTTGTACACCTTGCACAGGAGCATGAGTTGCCTGTGGCTTTTCAGAGTAAGGCCCTCTTGGCAACAGCCTGAATTTTCCTGCCTGCTGTTCATCTTTATAAACCACCAGGCTCAGTGATGATGGCCCACTCTTTTTTTTTTAATAACCTCCTACACTCCAAAAAAAATCTGGAAGTGCTTCCAGTTTCAGCCTCCAGCTAGGCTGTTCCTCCAGTAGTGCACAGTGATGGCTACGCTCACAGGATGGGAAAGCCTAACTACTTTGTGCCAGGAACTGGAGAGATGGGAGTTTTCTCTGTAATCCTTCATGTGGTCGTAAGGAAAGGTGTTCCTCTAGAGAGAAGTCTATTACTATTACCCAGATGCTCACACGCACACAGATGGGCTAATAGGCAGTTTCTTCATGGAGCAGGCATGCTAGACGGCACCAGGGACGTAGCAGTGATGCTAGCACGCATCAGAACGTTTACCCTTCTTTGTTCAGACATTTCCATCCCAATACCGATCCCAGCCTTTGCCTTCTTTGTGCTCCTTCAATGAAAATGTTTGTACAAATACACCCAATGGCAAAGCCCAGGCAGTACTGGGATGTGGAAGCCAGTGGTCATTCTGCAATGGAAAAGCATGTGGGGACTTCCAGTGGGGGATGCGATGCAGGCCCTGGGAGGAAGATGCCTGGCTGGTGCACTGTGTGTGTCATTACAGATGCATCCACTGTGTCATTTGCTGACGGGTTCAAACTCTGGTTCCTGTAAGAATTTGCTGGCATTCCGGCCCCTGTCCAGGAGTCTTCCTGGGTTCCCAGGAGGCTGCGACATGTGATGCTTGCACCTTACAGCCTAGCTGTTTCTCTGGGCACTCAATGCTCAGAAAGTGAGGCAATTAGCAAGCACAATGTATTATTTTGGAGTGGAGTGGGCTAATCCACAACTTGAGTGGCACAGTTATGACCAAATACTCTTTGCAAAGCTTTCTTCTTGTTATTTTCTACTCTGAAAAAAAAATTTACATTAAAACAGGGAGGTGGAGGAACATGGGTTTCTTTTTTTACCTGTCTTTTCTCTTCATTATAGGTCACTGTGTCCACAGACTGTGGATGCAATACTTGAAAGACAGTTTTTCTTCCTGAGGCATTTTACTGTAGCTATGTGATGTCAGCAGTAGTTTTATCTGTCAGCCCATGCAGGAGGTAGGAAAATGTCTACAGAGGTGCAGAGAAGCAGCTGAGCCCATGGTAAGTGTTGGGCCTATGCTCTGAGGCTAACAAGGACTGTCAATAGTAGCTGCTATAAAAAGCTGAGCAAGGTTACAAAAAGGTGTCTGTGAACTGTAAGTTCTGCAGTAAGCTTTGAACTGTAAGCTCTGCATAGCTGGAAGGAATTCAGACCAGACAGAGGGCGTTTTTCTGTGAAATTGGCTTGTTTGAGATGTTTGATAAGCCATCAGTGAAAGTAATGAGTTAGAAATTACCTGCTATAAAAGAGACTGAACAATAGCAGGTCATCCTACAAGTGTCTTAAGGTTTGTGATAGACTCCCCAGCTTGGCCACAAGAGCCAGATCTCTCTACCTTCTGAACGCACAATGAATCTCCTTTGGATTCTTTTAGATCCTTTAGAGATTAGGATGACGGTTTACATACCATGATGGTGCTTGTGTTTGTATTCTGTGGGTGGAGCTGACATCTAAATACTTGTTATGTGTGAGTCTTTGCTTAAGTACTAGCTGAGCAGTGTGGATGCACCAAGATAAGGACCAGCCCATTGACTTCAGTGTAAATGTAACGCTTTGTAGGATCAAAGACCAAGTGTTTTAACCAATTTTTAAGAAAGAATCACAGAAGTGTTGAGGTTGGAAGGGACCTCTGGAGATCATCTAGTCCAACCCCCCTGCTCAAGCAGGGTTACCTGGAACATGTTGCCCAGGACCTTGTCCACATAGCTTTTTGAATATCCCCAAGGAGACTCCACAACTTCTCTGGGCAACCTGCTGCATAGGGGGAAGGAGGAGGAAGAGGAGTGAAGATGGGGAAGACTGATAGCAACAACAAATTTTAAATGTAAGGGAAAATGCTGCCTTTGCTTTAAGAATCTCTTACAACTCTTCAGTTTGTAACAAACAGGTCTTTGATGTTCAGCAGGAGAGAAGTTTTGGGCTTTGGAAATCGCTTCTGCCTCACCCAGAATCATCACTTACAGAAATAAAAACTGTTAATTTCTGTTTCCTTTCTCTCACTGTTAGTCCTCAGGATAATTTTAGCAACTGCATAGGAAGGTTCCATGTTGCACAAGCTCAACATGTTGCACATCCCTCATTCCCAGCCTGCCAGGAAGAATTAGCAGCTGCCAGAGCAGCTGTACTGAATAATGGGCTTGGAAAGTAAAAAGGGTTCTGTGCTATCCTATAAGGGTTATCCTGTAAGCTAGAGGATATTGGATATAGGTGCCAGGGATCCTTTCTACCAGTAAAGCTGAGACAAATATAAAACTAGATTCCAAATTTGTTGTCTACCTTCCCCTAGGCACTTTTAGCTGTCTCACTCCAAACTGCTGGGAGCAGTGGAAGCTTCATACTGATCTGGGCTAACAACCAGCTAGTGCAGGTAGTTTTGAAGGTGTCAGTTGTAATGATAGAGGTTCGAGGCTTCAGATCTTGCTTCTGATTTGTCATAGAAGCAGTGTTGCGTCTGAATGTAGTAGATTCTTTCTCATTCTTTTCACTCGAACTGTTTTAAAAGTTGAAGTCAAGTATACAAGAGAAGAAGGATTTAGTCAGGTGTATCTATGTGTGTATAATGATACGATACTCAATTTCATTATCACTTTCTGTTTTTTCTGTTTGTCACTAAGTGCTGGATAGATAATCAAGAGGACCTATTTAGAGCTGAGTTGTTCTAACTCTTTTAATATTTACTTCACAGTTAAATAATATTCTTGTGAATATTCTTGTGAAAGTTTGTTGTAGATAGACCTATCCACAACTTCTTGGCAATATTGACTCCCACATGTTTTTCATGCCTTAATTCTTACCTGTCAGTCTAAGCCAGAAATTTAAGCAGTGGAGAAATATTGAGTATACATCAAGAAATACATCCATGTGTATTGAATTAAAGATTTGTGATTGCACATAATGCTTAAAGCCAGAAGAGAATAAAACAGAAGCTGCAAAATAAATCTTCCAATGTGAAATTTAAGAAGCTTGCTGTAAAGGTGATTTGATTGTGTTGTATAAATGCTTGCACATGGAAATGAGATCTGGAAGGGACAAACATTTCATTTTTTTAGACAAAAGCAAAATAGCTCAAAGATGAAGTTTAAGCTGGACTTGGAAGATGGGCCGTTCCACATAATGAAGTAAGGATTGCAGCAGTTTGCAGATATGCCTGTACTGTCTAGGGACTTCAAAACGTGATTAGAAAGCTCTCTAAAAAAAATGATTTTACTTCATCCTCTGTGAAAGTACTTTGACTGATCTGGGTAAGGAAGCCCAAATGAACAGAGTTGTCTTCTGGCATTGGTTTGTGGGTCCTGACACTAAGAATATTCAGTTTGTCCAACATGTAACTGTCCATGCCTTGAAAGTCTGAGGGTTTTGTATTCCAAGTTAATTATTTGTAATAATGTTTCAGAAATCAGTGCTATTTCTTTTAGTTGATTGTTTCACCTGACATTTCTCATTCCTCATACATTACAATTTGTAATCAGTTTTTAATGCTTTTCCATTTACTAATACTGTGTACGTTCCAGCATTTGGCATACACTAGGTTAGTTTTCTTTTTAAAGTCAAAATCTCCATAAGGCGTGGACAGATGTTGGTATCAAAACAGCAGCTGTAGCACCACACTTCCACTAAACTAAGAAGGGAGATGTTTTTGTTGTTGAGGATTAGTAGTACTTCAGTGTCAATATTATTAGATGGAAAGAATGTTACCTCACACAGTCAGATCTTGATAACCACTTTTCTCCTAAGCTCTGTTGCTATTTTCAAAATGTCAGATGCAATGGATTATAGCACACAGATCTACAGCAGTTTCCTTGTTCAAAACTACCTACAAAACAGTTTATAGAGCCTAGCTGATAAAACTACTGATATACTTTTGTGTTTGTTTTTGTAACCTGGGATGTTGGATGACAGGGTTTATATTTGTCCGGTAGCATTTTTTTTTTCAAGTAAAACAGATCTGAAAAAGAATTGACTTTCACTGATACACAGAATCTTGTTTAATGTTAAAAAAGGAGTGGTAAATTTAAAAATACTGGTCAGATGACCTTCAGTGATAGGTTACAGAGCAATACAAAAGCTCAGAAACCAGATCATAACTGTAAGAATTAATTTCTGATCAACCTAGAGAAGCTAATTGTTGCCTTCATCAGCTAAGTTAAGTTAGGGAAAGTAAAAAGGTCCTACCGTGTGCTGCAGCTAAAGGAATGTGTACTTGAGTTACAATCCCTGGCTCAGCTCTGCTGCTGCCTCCTCTTCTCTCAGCCCTAGCAGTTTCAGTCCTATCTGAATGATGTTCAGCATGCTTTTTCCAGCCAACTTTGAGAATATATGGCAAGTAGGGCATAAAACATGCCAGTTACACATTTCCCCCCTGCAGCACTTCTGTTGTCAGGACGCTGAGTACACTCTCTCTCTTTGGGGCTTGTCTGCCTGTGCTCCAGGTCAGTGCTGATATGGTGCAACTGTGTAACCCTGGTTAAAACTGTAGTGAAGAGAGCTGTGTGAGGAAGAGCGGTGAGAAGCAACTCCTTCACTCGGGAGCTGCACTTCAGCTCAGATTCTTTTCCTAGTTTGTGCCTGAGCTATGTTGCAGCCACATCCATGTCTGGCCATGTAATCTGTTGATCTGCACCCTGATCCACAGACTTGACTTCTTGGCATGACCGTGGATCTGCCTCATCACAATGAATTTGTCTGGCTATCACTGACTCTTGGATGCCATGGCTACCATCACTAGACTTGATCCTCACCCTGATTTCCTGACTTGATTTCCCAACTTGACCTTGACCTGCCGTATCACTATGGACTTACCTGGTGATCTGGACTTGTGTTTGATTCTGGTTACTGTCACCGGATCAGCCCTGCTTATCTTGCTTGCGTACTGTGGGACTACACCCTTGTTGATGATGATACTGCCCCTGCCTGCTTTGTGCCACCCTCTGTTCCCCGTTCCCTGGTGAGCAGCCCACTCTTGCTGCTCACTGATGTTTGTAGTGTGAAGCAGGCATTTATGCTAGAAGGGGACTTGCAGGGACAGGTCAGTAGACTGAGGATAGCAACATGATGCAAAGTTGCACTAGAGCAGCCAAGAAGCTATTGCTCAGTTATGCTAAAACGACGTTATAAAAGGTCAACCATCCTTTAATAAGGAGACTGCACTCCCACTTTTTACATATCAGTTCTGCCCCTGTATTTATCTGCCTTAGAAGGTTGCTGCTGTAGACATTGCTGTGACCTTATACACTGCCATAATTTTATCCCAACCTGAGAATAATGCCTTAGTTTCTGTTTTTTTCTGGTGCATGTCTGTCTTATGAAATAACTTAATGTTTTCATTTATTGCAGTATCTTCTTTAGCGCATTACTATTTTCAGGTGTATTTTTAAACATTACAAGGCTCACTTAGAAGTCTTGAGCTTTTTTATGTTAGGTAGCAGATACAAGTAGACCCGAACCTTTAATTATTTATACATCTAAATAGAATCCCTTGAAGTCATTACAACTGTTATTTGTACAAGAAGTTGCAAGGATCAGTCATCAAGATAAATTTACGTTGCAGAACACATCTGCTGTGGCAGTTTGCTGCTATAAGACTGCTGTTTACAACAGATGTAGTTCATTCTGCTATGTAAATTTTACTCTGTATCATCAAATACAGTTTGGGGACACAGCTTTCTTAATGGCTAGATAAAAAGGAATTAATAAATTCTTCTGGCACAGGAACATTTGAAGGCTAACTGTTACCATCTTCAGGCATGGCTTACTGTTGAAGAGAACCTAGACACCTGTGTGAAGTTGTTCTACATTGTGTGGCTTACACTAAGTGCAGTAAAATGGTATGCTGTAAGCCAAAACTAGTGCAGACATGCTACTCAATATTCAGGTAATTTAGTAGTACCCAAGCTGTGAATTGAAGTGGCTGTATTAGTGCAATGTTCAGCCCTGCAGTAATAGAGCCTCTCTGTCTCTGAATGATTGATCAGCCTGGGTCACCTCTGTCCTAGGGGGCTGGATGTTTCCATGACCTGCCCTAGTTCAGATATATCTGCTTAGAGCTGCAAAGTGCAGTGCAGATGTGCTGCAGGTGCCAGCCACAGTTCAATGCTTCCCGTTGGAAATAAGATCCAGTTATAACTTTGTAAGACTGAAGTCTGTTATTCATCTCAGCTTCCATTTTTTTCCTGACAATTTCAGCAAAATTTTCCATGGAAAAAATGATGGAGGAAACACACCACTTTGACTGTGTTAATAACAAAATACTTAATTCTTACAACTTCCCTATTGAAAAGACCAGCTACCTCTTAGCTTTGGACTCAGGAAATGAAACTGGTGGGAAGCAAAGAGGAACTTTGAATCAACTGCTCCTTTTGCAGAGATATTAAAAAAACTGTAGAAAAAAAGGTTTGTGAAAAAGCTCTCTGTAGAAACTTGTGAGAAATTCAGTTATTCGGAAGATTAGGTTTAGCTCAGTTGGTTAGAGTGTGGTGCTAATAATGCCAAGGTCGTGGGTCCAATCCCTGTATAGGCCACTCGTTTGAAGGCTGGACTAGATGATCTCCAGAGGTCCCTTCCAACCTTACCAATTCTATGATTCTATGATTAACCTGAGGTGAGTGTGCTCTAATCTGGAAATGCTGGCCTCAAGCAAGCGTTTACATTGCTCTGAATGACAGGTCTGCTTTGGTGTTCTTCACAAACTCATTTGATTTCCCAGAGAGATGTGCAGTTTGTCTAGAATGGAATGTTTGATCCCTTTGATCAAAGGTCCAACTTGCCAAGGCAGCCAATTACTAGGAAAAAAAAACAGGATAGGTGTTGAATCTTAAAGTTGTGTCAGAAAAGGAGACTGAACAAAGGTGCCTAAAGAAGAGCGACGTAACTATGAAGAAGTCTGAGCTAAAAAATACCATCCAGAAGAGTTCTAGTTGAATACCCAATATGGTGGGGAATAGAAGCAGGTCCCATCCCAGGGTACCAAATCCAAACTTCTTTGCCCTGGGTCCAATGAGTGGCGGTCCTGGACAGCATCAGGAAGAAGCTGATATTGGCAAGATGTTGGGCCACAGACAGGATGAGCGTCCATGAAGAAAGAACACTGCTCAGTTGTGACCACCCTATGAAACAAATCAATTTCCTATTTTAAAAGATTATTTTTCTTTCATTATAGTTATTCTTTTCCTCAGGGGTCTGACACACCTGTGATGATTCTCTTATCCTTCAGTCCCAGATACTTTTTTTCCTGAATCTTTGTTGGTGAGTCCTGCTTCCAAACTAGGCATGAGAACTTGATGACTAAAAATGATTTTTTTTGTCCTTACCCATAACTCCCACGCAGCAGTGATGGATGCAGAAATTTCAAGCTACAGGAACTGATATGTTTTAGTACCAAAGAAAGTTCAAATGCAATTTCCATTCTGTGCAGTGGCATAACTCTCTTCCCTATTCCCTTTTTATGAATGAATTTGAGGAACTGGCATGCCCATACAAAATAATCCATTTTACAGATCTCCTGATTTCCCCTCTCTTTCCCTGGTAGGGAACAAGAACTTTGCAGCAAACATAATAACTACAAACTCTGTTCACATTGTATGCTAGCCCCATTTTCCCTATTTCTGGTCTTGTCTAAACTATAAACTTTGAGAGCGGGATCTGTCTCTTAATATTGCTCTTTGCACAAAGATCTAATACTGCTTTGAGGCTCTGTTGGCCCCAAAGCACAATGTAATATAGACAGCAATACTCTCAATGGAAAGGCTGCTGTGCTGTTGAAGTAATTTTTCCTTTTCGAACAGAACTTGTCAACACTCCAGTTTTTGTAAAGGGACCTACTTTGAGGAGCTGAAGAAACAGCATTGTCAGAGAGGTCATCGGTGTGTTGCAGAGAGATAGGATAGACTGCAGGGACTAAAGCATATCTGGCTTGGAAGAAATGAACTGCAGTTGACAGGAGGTGTTTGTTGTGATGAAGCTGATCCCTGCAGAGGAGTCAACGCCCAGGCCAGCTGTCTTCATGGGTGGTGAGCCCATCCTGGCCTCATCTATACGTCAGTGATGAAAAACAAAGGCTGCAGAAACCCAGCCTTTTCCTGACTTGGTGGCCAGCTGCCCTCTTCTCATAGCAAGGGAGGGCTGGACATAGCAAGCTTGTTGTAGAAATGCCAGGAGGGAAGGATTTGCTGCATATACATGGGCTGGATGTGCTGAGTGTCTGCATTGGGGCCAGACCTCACACCCACCTAAGAGGCAGTGCACAAGCATCCCAGACTCTGCCCACAGGTGGTTGCAGCCTCCAGCACAGGCTGAAACCTCAGACCTCACAGAGTTCATGAGGCAGGCTACCAGCTAAGTTGCTGAAGGCTGATTTTAGAGAAAAAAGGCTCCAAGTAAAAGGAAGCCCGTCTATCTTTCTATCCTATTTTCATGGAAAGACAGGGTCAGGATGCACCTCTGGAGGGCAAGCAGCTTTGCAAAGGGTCCAGTCCACATGAAGGCTTGGGCAGGGATCTTGCTGCAGAACCGTGTGCAGGACTTGATGTGTGGCTGAGACTTGGAGGGAGATCTGAAAAACCTTTCTGGACTATATCTTCCTGCAAAGAAACCTAAAGGCCTGTCATGTGCTTCAGGTGCAGTTCCTGTTAAAAAATGGCAGCCTGCAAGGATGTGCTCTTTGATAAACAACAGATTATGAATAAACACAGTTGGGCTTTTAAGCAATGTGAACCCCAGTAACAGGAGGGAGTGTAGAGAGGGATTGTGCCGCAGAAAGGATTATTTATTTGCTCTTCTTTTTCTCCAGTTGTCATTGATGTTTAGACCTTTTTCCCTTAAAATGTGGTATCTGCTGCTGAACCTCCTGACCTAACCCAACCTAGCTGAAGGCAAGGTCTAAAACTTCTCTTTCCATCTACTTAATCACCATGTCAAATCATCTTTTCCTTTCTCCTTTCTGTCTTTCTTTTTCTCCTTCACTGTTTGAAAGTTTCCAAAAGATTATATTAGCCCATAAGCTATCTGTTTATTTGATTCTGGCTTTTCATTGTTGTACTTCAGTTTTTGCTTCCTCTGCCATTTTTGTTCTCTTCTATTTCTTTCTTCTTCTCCCTTACTCTTAATTCATGTTCCCTGCTATGGTGATATCAAAACTAAGTCTCTCCAATTCCCTGTTCTCTAACTGCCAGTTTCAGAGGGCTAAGTGTAAGAATAAAATGGCTAATGTTATTTCTTCATTTCTTGTCTGGGCAATAACCACCCTCTTGCTCACAAAACCGTATTTTTACATAACAGTTCACAAAATCATGTTCTTAAATAGTTCTAGTTCACCTAGAGACGTTCCACCTGTTTACTGTTAAATAAAAATAGACCACTAAAATTCCCACTCCTTTATTAGTTTTTTCCCTCTGAAAATTAAAGGCTTAATATACTGTTGCAGAATTGCAATAAATAAAATGTGAGTTTAGTACTTTTCACTGCTGAAAAAAGCACATGTTCCAACATAGCCAAACCTTTAGCACTTCCTTAATATGTTTACAGTCTCATGGTCTTGTGGAGGGTATCAGTCTTATCAGACCCTGGTATTGAGCACAGATGGCAGGGTTTTGGTAGCAGAGGCTGCGGCAGGTCTGTGTGCAAGGTGGCCATGAACTGCCCCGTGCCAGTCCCTGCTGGCTCTGAAAAGGATGAGAATGGGCCATCCTGCACCAAAACTGCAACCACTCAGAGAACGTGGCACCGCTGCTCAAGTGCATTTAAAAAAGGGTGGTAGCCACCAGGGGCAGGGCACTCTGGAGGGCACGTGTGAGGATGCACGTGAGAGCAAGCATGCGACGAGAAATATGAAGAGATGCATCTGGAGAAATGAGATGGGAGAGGCAGGTGGCAGGGCCATGGCTGGAGGCACGGCTGGAGGGGCACTCATGGAGGAGGCGCTCCAGGCTGGTGGAGGGACACCTCTGAGGGAATGTGGGCCATGGGTGACCCACGCTAGGATGGGGACACCCCTGAGGGATTGTGGGAGACCCATGCAGAGCAGGGTACCCCCAAAGGGACCGCAGCCTTTGGTGTACCCACACCTCCACACCAGTGTGGGGACAGCCTCAAGGGGACCATTGCCTATGAGGTACCAGCACCAGTGCAAGGACACTTCGAAGGGGACCGCAACATGTGAGGTACTCACACCGGTGTGGGGACACCCCCAAGGGGACTGTGGCCCACAAAGGAGCAGGAACCCATGCAGGGGCAGGGAAAGGAAACCAGCGGGTGCTGATCCCAACCTCCTGCACTGCCTGTCACCTCGCCAAAGGGATGGAGGGCCTGAGTGTACCCCAGGGCGAAAACAAAGTGGGCGATACTATGAAGCAGGGAGGAGAGGGGTGGGCTGATATTGGGCTTGGGGAAAGGGGAGGAAAGGTGTTTCTGTAAGTGTTTGTTTTAATCGGCAATAAATGAAATTCAGTCATATTCCCCAAGTTGATACTATTTAGTCCACAATAGACAGCTCAAAATGCAAACCATAAATGTGTTCTTTTATCTCCCTGAGCCCTCTCATTTACGTATCTATGCGTGAGCTGTGTTTGGTATGTTCCCTTAGGAAGTATTCAGGATACCTGCTCTATTAATTAACATTGGATTCATGCATGCCATGTCGGTCTTAGCTGCAGAATTGTAGTCCCCTAAATGTGTCATTGTCAGAGCCTGAAGTTGCCAGTATCTTGAACTGGATTGCTAATGTCTTAGGAGACTGAATACTGACCCATCCTTATAACCTCCTATCAGTATATTCCAAACTAACACATTAATACATAAAATGTATATTGCTTTATTTCTCTATTGACAAGACCATATGCTGCCTTCTGTAAGCCAAGACCTCATATTTACGTCTGTGTTGCACATGAGGCTACACTTCTCAGGGACCTAATTGTTTTCTGTAGTAAATGCTTTAAAATAGGCAACAGGCCCAGCTGCCTACGTTGAGGTGGGTTTTCATGCCATCTGCTTTAAGCATGTAAGCAGAAGCGCTGAAGTAGGAGCTAAACCTCTCTACACCATCAGCATAAAGGGCCTTCCTCTCCACTAAACAAATTAGAGAACAAATTTAAGGGCTGATTCCCAGTAGGCCACACTGCAAAAAATGCAGTTCATTCCAACCTCCATTTTGGAGCACACCAGCTATGTCTGAGATAAAATGTGGGAATGGCTGGGAATGGGTTGCTCGGGGATCTTTCCCTGCAAGCAGTGTGAGCAAAACTACAGCAGATGTTGTTCTTAGCCTCGCATGGTCCTCCAATGCAATCCCAGCACCCCTCATGCCCTCGGGCTGCACTTGCTCATGGTGCTGAACAAACCCTCTCCTAAGGAGAGCAAAACAGCCTTCTCATCCAGGACTCCTTCAGATAAACAGTGAACAGCCTGGTGTCTTGGAGGTCATAGTACCTTGGGTACAGGTACACAGAGGTACTGAGCAAACATAGGGCAGTTTCAGTGCTGCACAAATAAGCCTCTCACACAACCTGCCAGGGGGGCTCCAGTAGCTCAGCACTGAGCCCTGAGCAATTCTTCAGATTAAGCCACCTCTCATGGCTGGCTGCACCAAAGCTTCCAACAAGACTCAAGAAATGAGGGCCACTTGGCAGGTGTAAACTTGGTCTCCGTTATGGCAGTGGGATGACCTGAGCCAGATCTCTGAGCTCAAGTGTGTATATGAGGATGCAGAATTAGGGCCCATCTTCCAAAGGGATGAGTCAGACTGACCTGCAGTTCCCTGGGTCCTCCTTGTTGCTTTTTATTTTTTTTAATGTTTGTAAAGGTATCCTCCTTCGAGTCATCAGGGACTTTTTCTGCTTGCCATGATTTTCTGTAAATGATAAACAGTGGCCTGCACTTACCAACACTCTTGAGCAAATACCAGCTGGCTCATTGGGTTTGAATGCACACAAGTCCTCAGCAGTCCCTTACTGCTGCTCCCCCACTGTTGGCTGCTGCAGCTTTTCCACTGTGCTGATACATGCAGAGATCAGGGAGCAAGATTTGCACCTGATAACTGGTGGGGGAAAAAAAAAAAAAAAAAAAAAAGATGTTGAGTACTTCAGCCTTTCCTGTGCTGTCTGCTATGGGATTTTGTCTCCTATCTATCCATGGACCCACATATACCTGTAGGTATCTCTTCTTACTACTCTCAGTGTCCCTCATTAGTTCTGTTTCCAGTTGGGCCTTCCTGATTTTATCCCTAAGTGCCTGAGTAGTGCTTTTACACTCCTCCAAGTCTCCCCCTGCTTGTTTCAGGCATACTCCCTGTTTATATTTCAGTTCACTAGGCAAGCCCTTGCTTAGCTGAAGGTGCTGTCATGTGAAATTCTCTATGTTCCTACACAAGGGGAGAGTTCATTCCTGAGCTCTCGATAAGTTCTCTTGAAAACTCTTCCTCTTCTCAGCTGCTTTCCAGTGGATTCTACCTACTTATTCCCTGAATAAATCAAAATCTACTCCCCAAGGCAAGGGTCCTAACTCTGTTGCTCACCTTTCCAGCTCTCCTCTGGATCTGTCATCTCATGGTTGCTGCAGCTCGAGCAGTGCGCTGTGACTGCTGTCACCCACAGTTCCTCCCTGTTCCACAGCAGCAGGCCAAGCCAGCATTAAGCTGAAAGCCATGACCACTCCTCCTATTAACATCTGTATTAGGAACTGTCACCAATGCAGTGTAGGAACATCCTGGATTGCCTGTCCAATCCTCTGTTGCTCTCCTAGCGGATGATCGAAATCCCCAACAAGGACAAAGGCTCGTAAGTGAGAGATATCTAGTTGTTTGCAGAATGCCTCACTTCCACCCTCCTCTTGGCCAGCAGTCTGTAGCAGACCTCTACCATAACATCCCCCAACTTCCTCCTTACTCTCATCTTGACCCAGAAACTCTCAACAGACATGTCTCTGGTTTGATACTGGAGCAATGCATGGTCAAGGAGCTCCTTAATGTAAAGTGTAACTCCCTTTTCTCTTCTCTACATTCCTCTTAAATATCCTGTAGCCATTCATGGCCATGTTGAGTCATGTGCACTGATCCTGCCTTATCTCTTCCTATTTATTGCCCAAGCTCTGTGCATTAGTGTACAGACATCTGAGGGGAGCCTCTGCATGTCCTCTTTTGAATCCAAAGAAAAATGGGATGGGATAAAATCTATCTAATTTAGGCATGTAATTTGTAGCTGTTGTGGGAAGCAGGTGCAGAAATTTCCTAATCAGTGAAAAGAGACCAGTACCTCTGAAGACCTCCAGAAAGATACCCCACTCCTCCTCTTTCAACCAGAGCACCAGGTCAGAAGTGTTTTGTATGTACGTCCGGGGCCATATGGTAATGTCAGATTTTAGAGAACGCCCTTCTGAACTCACAGAGGCTCTCTATTTAAAAAGCAGTGGCATGATTTTGCAAAGAATATCACAGACTGTTCAACACTTCCTACTGAAAGCATTAATTTTCCCATGAGATTAGCACATATTCAAATCAATTGCTTTGAAGGGGTCAAGAATGACTATTAAGGCAATTTTCATGAGTGTTTAATTTTATATTTGAAATCATCACTGTGGCAGGTGTGAAGTTGTCAGAGAATTTGTTAAAATTTCTAGAGGGAGTTCCATAAAAGATTTCACAGAGGACCTATTTAAAAAATGTAGCAGATTTGAATACTCCCTGTCTGACAAATTAGTCCAATATAGTAAAAAAAAGATGTCTATCTCTGGTTGCTGAAATAGGACTTCTGAAGTACAGATATAGAAAAAAACAAGCAAGGAAGCAAATAAAAGTCCCAGTTTATTGCTGTTCCATCCTATTTCCCAGCCACAGAAAGTGCTGGCTTTCATCTTTCAAGTGCCAGAATGATGTTCTGGCACATAACAGTGCATTTTAGTCACTTTGTGTATGTATGAATTTTGCCTTTGCAAAAGGAATTCATTTAGTACAATTTCCTTTTCAAGTTTGCTTATTTCTCAGTGTAGAGTTCTGTCCAAAAAATACCAAACAAGTTTTGACTGATTCACCATCTGTCAGATCCAGAAAGTATGACCAATTTAATGAGTCAGTAGCAGAATTCTTCCCAGTATGTTTTCAGTTTCATTTGCAACCCCAGATAAAGCAGTTCTGTATAGTGTTCTGTTCAGTGGTAATGTAATGTCAGGGCTGCCAGCAAAGTCAACTTTTAACCTGCTGCTTAAAAGAATATGGTTTCCATTTCTTGGGAATGTAATTTGAAGGTTAAATTTTATGCTTATAAAGTAGTGAACCCATGCTGGGTCAGCTGTTACTTTTTTAAGAATACAGAATAGTGTGCAGTTTCATGTAAGCTTAGAAGCCTGTGCAACTTATTTTTGGTTTTATTTCATTAAACAGCTGATGTTCTGGTCTTATACCATTGGTAAAAAGATTTGGTTTAAAAGTACTCTCCACCTTTTGGAGAAATGGGCTCCTATAAACTGAATTTGTTCAGTGAACAGTAGAATTAACAGGTTTAGGACTAAAACTGATGGGTTTGTATGTAGTTCTCTTCTTCCTGCACATATGTCTTTCAGATATACTAGATGATGGATGTTTGAAGAGATGGTTACTATCTGTTTCTGGGAATCTGAGCTTATTGAAAGATGACCTGTTGTTCTTCTAGGCCTATTTGCAGCATTTAAAGAAGTTTCTGTTTGGCAGACAGACAAACAGTTCTGTTTCAACATATGTTTGTTTGAGGGTATGGTGTATCAAGAGCAGTGTTTCTCTGGTATCTTGTGGGTAGTGTTGTGGCAAGTCTTTTATTTTTATGCTGCCAGGAGTTACAATCAAGTAGTTACAACTTTTATAGGATTAATAATGACTTGATAAGGATTGCAAACTTCAAGCATGCAAATGTAAAAATTCTCAAATTGTACAATAGTGAGAGTCTTCTCCCTTTTGTTTTGCAGTGCCACTGACTTTTAGTGCATGCTGAGCCTCACTTTTTAAAGCAGTGCATCTAAACTGGCTGGCCAGATCTCACTTCTGGAAGCTTACATGGAGCTATTGGCTATCAGTTTAATGGCTGCAGGCCCACTCTGGACACACTTGGATTTAGCAGCACTCTCTGACACATGTCAGTGCTGACTCTCAGAGACTCTCTGTTTCAATCAAGTCTTGCCAGATCTTTTTTTTGACAGCCAAAGGCAGCAAGAAACGGTTCTGCTGCCAAACATCAAGTCTCTGCTCAAAAGAATGGAAAAGCTGGAGGTCTTAAAAATAGAAAAGTTTAACTTTAGAAAAAGCATATGTTTTTTATAATTGCATTTTCAATGGGTCTGAAGTGGGTTTGTTGGAATTTATATTTTTAGCATGAAATAGAAATTATGCAAAATATAAGCTCAAATAATTACTTTGGTAAAGTTGTATGGAATTAAAACAGCCTGCTGTGTGAAGTCTTAGGCAACTGTAGCTGTACTGCTGCCAGCTCTGCCTATCAGATGAGGAATGTGTCAGCCCACAGCTCTGGCAGCTTCTTCCTGCAGTCACCACCATCCACATCCTTTCCCAGGGCCAATACTGTAACTCCTCTTCCTTTGCTTGTTAAGCAAACTATCTCTAACATTTGACCAGTAGGATTATATGCATGGTCTCAATAACCTCCTTACTAATAAATGTGGATCACTTTCACTTTGAAAAGATTTTACAGAGCTCAATACTGTTGTCCCAGTTTACAGGTTGTGACAACTGAGGCAGAAGGAAAGAGGATTGGCCTAAAGTCACCCTGCAGACCAGGAGAGCCAGGAATTAGTTTCATGCAGCAGAGTCCACTGAAGCAGAGTTTCTGTATATGAAGTGCAACTTTTGTTGAGTTACTGGCTTTGGGTCCAGTTAGGCTGTATATGTGTGAACAAGAACCGAAAGCAAACACCAGAAGAATTATATACAACTAAAACTATATGATTTTTTGAGAACTAAAGGATAGCTACATCTAGGTAAGTAAGCAAAATGATTGTCCTAAGACAGTAACAATGACTGGGCAAGGAATATTATATGTGGATCAGATATCCATGGGATGCATCTAAAGGTATTTGCTTCACATAGAAACCAAACATGGTGGCAAGAATAGGAGGAATTTTGGAACAAAGTGAATTTATAAGGCAATCCACAGCTTGCTTTAATTATTTTTTAGTTTTCATTTAAAATCCTATTTACAGTTTCAAATTTTTTTAGCTACAATGTTCCTTACAGTCCAACTGTTGTATTTCCAAACACATATTCATAAATCTAGTCAACTGATGTTGTGATGCAGAATCAGAATTTACAAATCTTGTCAGAGGGCTGAGATACTTTTCTTACAAGATGGCACCTGACCATATTCCTTGGCAAGCTGATACTGTGTAATCCAGCGCTCAGAAAAGTTTTCTAGAATGGCACACAAATATAAGAAACTTTTAAGAAAAGGTTTTGGCATTACTGTCAGCAAACAAGAAGAGTTCCTTGCTTTTGCAGTATTTTAGACATTAGATGAGCTGCTGCTAAGAATAGTGTTTGCTAATTTTTTGTTTGTGTATTCAGCTAAATAATTTCCCTCAGCCCAATGCAGTGGTGTTTCTAAACTTACATAGCAACTCTTCTTGTAGCAAAATAATGTGAATATTTATATCAGAGCAGGCAGCCTTTCAGGGCTTAAGGCATCATAACTTGAAATAGCAAGAAACTAGTGTAGGAGCCTAAAAACCCAAGCAGTTGTAGTGCTAAAGCCCACATGAAGCTAAAACCCACATGCCAACTCCCTACAGCACTGACTGAGGAGGGAAGAAGTCTCAGTTTGGGGACCTGCTCTCAGTATTTCTTTTTAATGCAATGACTGCTTTGTGTAAAGAATATAAGCAGCAGTGGGAAGGCAGGACTATCTCCTGACAGAAGCAGATCCTTTTCTGCTTTATTGTCCTTCTAGCCTCGTGGCTCTTACATTCCTGGCTGCACAACAGCCCACTTTCCATTAAGAGCCTATCTTTCCTCCAGTTTAACCTACGATCTTCTCAGGAGGTAAGAGTAAGATTTAAATCCTCTTGGGCTAAAGCAAATCTAAGATTTTCTGGGCTGCGTCTTAACAATATAAAAGCAGTACCAACCTATAATTATTCCTGGCCCATGCTGCAATGCAAAACAATTGTGTTGAGTTTCTTAAAGCTGGACCAGTTCCTTTATCTAGTTCACAACATAACCTTGCAAAAAATTGTGCAAATGCACCTGGAAGGAGGCAGTGCCGGGAGTCTTAAATGGTGCTGCAGTTAAATACTTTGTCTCTTGAAAGCACAGCATCAAGCCTAAAATCCACGCAAGTCCTTCTTTGGATATGACCCTGGCTTCCAAAATTACTAATCGTACCACTACATGTTGTATCACTGTGAAATCATTTATAAGGCAGCTCTTATCATGAAATCTAGGCACTATGTAGAGACTATCATAATAATGAAAATCTGCTGACAAAATAAAACAAATCCTCCCTCTTTCTCATGAAGTCAATTTTAAGTTTCTGTTGGGCATCCTGCGGTTGAAATTCTCCTTGCTGTGTTTCTTTAGGGAATGCTTTTAAGAGATAAGCTTGGCAGCATGATCTGAAGAAAAATATGTCTATTTGTGATTGTGCTGGGCCAGACATGAAAAAAAAAAACATTCTGTTAGTCCTCCTGAGTCTTTATTAACTATAACATCCAGAATGACTCTGGCTTCTGGGATGGCGGTTAAAAAGACAGGCGGTTTTTGTGACAGCCAGCTGTTGTGACAAGTCTGAATATTCTGTGACAGTATTCCTTCCAGCTGGCTAGGGACTTGGTGTGAATATTTTCCGTTTAATGCACCAACTCCCACATTTTTTATTGGGGCCTCCCTACAAAAGTATTGAGAAAAGCATACCAGAATCCCTCTACTGATGCCATTTTAGAAATCCAAGCCAGGCTGCTCCTCGAGAGCTCGCGGATCTGAGGGGACGTTTCTTGCAGCACAGCAGACCTTCGATCCTGACGCTGCAGCCTCTTTGCCTGGATCTTGTTCTAGCGCTGGGTCAGGCCCGAATAGTCAGTGAGGCAGTAAGAAATGCTCCGTACTAATCACACCATACTGTCCGGGCGTTGATTAAGAAGATGTTAACGCCCCTTTAATCTTTCTCTTACCGAGCTCAGGCTTCTCAGGGGCTCTGAAAGGGAAGGTGAGCCTCCTCCATGCATAAATCCAATGCCACCTCTCCCACTAACTAGGTAACCTACGCAGGCGGCTGTTACCGCCTCTCATTTCGGTAACTACAGCTCTCCGTTATTCTGTCTAGTCCGTACTACCCGGACTGCCTAGTGCTGGCAGTCTGAGGCTTTCTGTGACACAGGGGCAAACCGCCTCCCGCCGGCGCCTTGGCGGCGAGGGCCGCGCCGGGGCCCCGCGCCCGCACCGCCTGCGCGCGGCCGCCGGGCGGCAGCGGCCGCCCGCGGGCCCGGCCCGGCGCCAGGCCGCCGCCGGCCCAGCCCGCCGGCCTTGGTGCGCCGGAAAAGCCCCCGTTCAGGAAAAGCTGTCAGGCAGCATCAGTGGCACTCCGTACTCTGCTTTCATCTTGAGTATGAACTTGATGACAGGCTCTAAACTTCCCTTTTTTTCCCCCGTAGATGGCAACGAAGCAGTTCCCCTTTGAATAACTGAACTTTTCCTTTTTTGTGACTTTAGAAAATTGCGAGCGCGAACAGGAAAAGGCGCCTTTGTTCAAACGCCCTTACCAAAGGCGAGTTTACAGCGGCGGCTGCAGCCCGGCGAAGCGCCCTTCCCTCGCCCCGCGGCCCTCCCCGCCAGGCCCCCGCCCTGCGCCGCGCCGTCTCCGTGGCAACGCGGCTCGGGCCGCGCCGCGGACCCCGTCGCAGGTGCTGGCAGGCGCTGGCAGAGCGGCGGCGTCGCGGCGCGCAGCGCGCAGGCGCGGCGGCCGGCGCATGCTCGGTGCGCCGCGGGTGGGCGGGCGGATGGGTGTCGGGGGCGGCCGGCACCCCCCTGCCCCCGCCCCGGCCGCGCTCCCGCTGTCTCCGCCCGCCTCCGGCTCAAACTCCGCCTGGCGCTGGGAGCGGCGGCAACTTCCCCTCAAGTCCTGCGGGAGGCAGGGGGACTATGCGCCCCGGCTGAGCCCAGCCCCGGAGGGCAGGGCAGGGCGCTCGCCGGCGGCGGCAGCAGCAGCAGCCGCCAGAGTCGCCCCGGGGCCCGGCAGCCGCCCGCCCGCCTGCTGCCGCCTCCCCTGCCCGGCCGGGGCCGGGGCCGGGCCGGCGCCGCGGCGGCCGTCCCATGTCCCGCAAGGCCAGCGACAATGTGGAGTACACGCTGCGGAGCCTGAGCAACCTGATGGGCGAGAAGCGGCGGCGGCAGGCGGACGGCTCCGCCGGCTCCAGCGCGGCGGCGGCGGCGGGCGAGCGGAGCCTCATCGCCGCCGCCGAGTCGTGCTCCAGCCTCAACAGCGCGGCGTCGGGCGCGGAGCTGGAGCGGGCGGCGCGGCGGCAGTTCCAGCAGGACGAGACGCCCGGCTTCGTCTACGTGGTGTCGGTCTTCTCCGCCCTGGGGGGCTTCCTCTTCGGCTACGACACCGGCGTGGTGTCCGGGGCGCTGCTCCTGCTCAAGAGGGAGCTCAACCTGGACGCCCTCTGGCAGGAGCTGCTCGTCTCCAGCACGGTGGGCGCCGCCGCCCTCTCCGCCCTGGCCGGCGGCGTCCTCAACGGGCTGTGCGGCCGCCGACCCTGCATCCTGCTGGCCAGCTGCCTCTTCACGGCGGGGGCCGGCGTGCTGGCCGCCGCCCGCGACAAGGAGACGCTGCTGGCGGGCCGCGTCGTGGTGGGACTGGGCATCGGTGAGTGCCCCGGCGCCTCCTGCCCGGCGGACGGAGCCGCCCCGAGGCGGGCGGGCGGGCGCGGGTGGGGGGTGGGGGCGCGGCGCCGTGAGGCGCCGCCGCAGGCCCGGCCGGGGCGGCCCCTCGCCGCGGGCCGGACGCCCGGCGGGTCGCGGGCCGCCTCGGGAGCCGCGCGGAGCCCGCTCGCCCCGCGGCCTGTTGGCGTAGGGCGGCCGCCCTCGCCGCCTCCCCGCGGCGCGCTCGTCGCCGGGCCGCTTTGGAGCCCTCGTCCGGAGCCGTGAATTTGAGGGAGCGCTCGGAAGTCGGGAGGAAACTGCGCTTAAAACGCGCCCGCGCCGCGCGGGGCCGTGCTGCTGGCGGGCGCCCGGGGGAGGCCTCGGGGAGCGGCGAGGCGGGCCCGCAGCCTGCCCCGTGGGAGGGACGCTCCCCTCGGGTTCCGCTGGCGGCATCCTGCGGGGCTCGGCGGGCGCTGTGCCCTCGCCGCGCCCGCCCGAGAGAGGCGGGAGGCGCGGGTCGCCCGCGCCGCCGGGGCCGCGCCGGGCAGCCCCGCGGACCCCGGGGCCCTTCTCGTTACACGTCTGCTCCTCAGCTGCCGTCCTGTCCGACGGCAAATTCGGTGATACCTGTCATCCAGGAGAGGCTGCGTGAGGTTATTCAGGGCACTTCAAATGTGCTATTAAAAAGAGGGAGAAGGGCACCTCTGTCTTACAGAGGTCTCACAACCCTCCCTCTCCGAAAGCATGAGGGCAAACTAAGAGTTGGGCTTGTTTGCTTCGCATGGCAAAGTTCTGCTTCTTAACCATTGAATAACTTTTTTAAATTCCCTGGCTTGTTAAAAACACACTTGCTATGATGCAGTTCATCAGCTTGTTAAGGAAGAAAGTTAGTGAGTCATGATGAAGGCTGTCGAACTGGGGCCGGCTCTGTCCTTGGAAGTGCTCTTGCCGGTTTTCCTGCACGGTGCGGAGTATCGTGCTCGGGCGAAGCAGTTCTCCTGTCCCAAGTCGGGTGGCTGTTTTTTGTGCTAACCCCCCAGATTTTGTCATCACAACCATTCTTTATCAGGCTCAAGACTTCAAACTGCAAAATGCTGATAACTGTTACAATTTTCAGAAGCCAAGAAAGCTAAATTTGGTTGTGAGGTAGCAGAACAGATATTTTGATGATAATAGATAATACTTAATATTATAATTGTAGATATAAAAATATCAAAGAGATCCCACTTTTGCATGTGAAAAGCTTTTCATGGTCTTCCTTGATTGTAACTGATTAAATTGGCAGCTTCTATTGATTTCTATTTTATTTTTCAGTGGGGAGAGAGTAGAAAGGAAAGGGCATTGATTACTTGAGTTTAGTATATGTATGTGGCTTTTCTCAGAGAGAGGTACAGAGGCCTGGTTGAATTGTCTTATGATGGTGCAAATAAATGACATAGATGTTACCTGAGGGATACTAGACTTGTGGCTTAATATGTTTAATATGTAAAATATGAAAACAGAAATCAGGAGTTTAGGCTTGTGCCTTTGTAGCACTGAAGATCTCCTGTGTGGCCTTGGGGGAGAGATCTTGTCCTCTTCCTGCATCAGGAACAGAGAGGTGTGTTTTTGTTTTTTTGGTTTTTTTTTCCCTGTTGGAGCTTTGAAAAGCTGAAGATATGAGAAATGACTTAGAAATGCTCAGAATTTTGGAGTACAAAGATACCAATTTATATAAAATGCTGAGTTTTTTTCCATTTCCGTTTTCAACCGAGTTCGTTCGTTCTTTACGTGTGATACAGCTTGTGGCCAGAAATGAAGCATTACCTTAGATTGCTGTCACTGAAGAAAAGCTGTTAGAATCAGCAGAGTTCAATCCTAACAAGATTTATATTACAAAAGGAAAAAACGTTCTTATTCAAAACTGTTCTCATACAGCAAACCATGGTCCCTTTTGTTAAACGTCGCATTAAATTCCCCACCAGAGGGAGCTTGGATAATTCCATGGAGGCCTTAGGAATTGATGGAACTCTTAACCAGTGTCTCCTCTCTTTCTTCTCGGAGCACTGTGACTGCCATTTGCCTGCCAACAGGGAAGAACTTCCTAGCATTGTATAAAGAGTTCAGTCAGCAAAGGGACACTTCAGTTAAATTATTAATTGCCAAAAAGTAAATGTAGAATGCTGCAGTGTTATGAAATACTTTCCTATTTGCAAACTGGTTAAAAACTCCTCAACGATGTGTTTAATTTTACATATCAAACTTTTGAAAATATTCATGTAGCTGTCTACCAGTTGCAGCTCAGGAATTGTGCAAACAGAAATATGCATTCAGCTAACGAATGAGTTACTGTGTTACATGTAGTACTGTGTTGCTGTGAATTAGAGGCAGCGATGCTTACCTATGTGACTTCATTCAGCTGTGACTGGAACAGTGAGCATCTGTGTTGTGTCCAGGTAAGAAAATAGCTGTTTTTTCCTTGTAGCTATGATTTGTCTCACTGTGGTTAAACTTTCAAGGGTGAAAACTAGAGGAGATAACCTGAAATGGGGAGCATCTCTCACTTGTTTGTCTTCTGTTTCTTAGCATTTTCTGCAGACCCATCTTAAGATAGAAAAACTTTGTTTTTCAGAAACATCTCTTTTGGCAATTGCTAGAGAAAAAAGGGAAGACCTTCTCTCAGGGACAAACCAAACTTGTGTTGCAAATCTTGAGGAGATTTTATGGTCTGAAACATTTTTTTTCCCTTTCTCTAGTTCATATATAAAAAATAAAATGAAGGGAGTTCCAGAACAAGAAACCACATTCAGCATGAATGGATTAATGTGTTTAGGTCTTATCAGGTCTGAATTTTTAAATAGGTATTTCAAGAGGTACAGTGGATGGATGTCCATCACAGGGTCAAGTTCTTTAGAAAACTCAGACAAAATGGCCTCAGAGTAAGGTTAAGGCCATCACTTCCTCCTCCCTGTGAGTAACTCTGGTGTCCCTGACTCTTTAGGAATTTGGCTACGCCCTGTCAGGAATGTAGTTTTTGGGTGGATTTTTGTTAAAACAAATATAGTCAAAATGCAGACATTTAGAAAATTGGATCAGGTGTTCAGTAGGGCCTTGTATGAGCTCAGCTAGGAAAAACTACCTGGATACAAAGAATATTTAGACCTCTTACATTTGATAATGCTAAATGGTTTAAACTGTCAGTGCTGGTGGCTACAGTTTGCACACGTGGCAAGAAAGCTGGTTCTTAACTCAATTATCTGTGGTCTGTCCTACCAAAGACTGAGGACAGATCAGGGCTGAAAAGCAAAAGGCTAGAGCTGTTGGCCAAAACAACAGTTAAAAGCAGAGATGAGAAGGGAGATGGAAAGTGGGTGGAGTAAACACTGGGACTAAGAATAACACTAAAAAGGATGATGATAATAATAAGCTATACTTTATACAAAGTCATTTCTTTGCTAGACTGTAAGAGAATAAGTGCAGTATCTTAATTTAGCAGTTGCTTTGGTGTCTGAACCTGTCTTTCCTACTGCTCACCAATCTGCAATGGGAACAAGTTATCCTTCTGTCTTCTCAGGATGCTGAAGGTTTTCAGTCTCCAACTGGCATGTGTGGGTATTGGCATGGTGTTTGAGGTGACACTTCATTTACTTTTTTCTTTTTTCCTCTTTTAAGTGTATCAACTGTAGAAGAAAAGCTGTTTGAACTAGGAGCCCTAGCATGCGGAGTTTAGAAAGTGACAGAATTAAGTTTACTCGTGCAGAGTTGAACTCTGTATCATAATGTACAATCATTAGTTGTGTGATTAGATTCTACTGTATCGTTCAGTATGCAGAATAACTAACGATCAGCCTTTCCATGTTTTGTTGTCTTACTCAATACCTGGTTTAGGCTTTACTTAACACACGCTACCCACGTCCTTCTGAAAATGGAATTAATCCTGGGAGAGGACTGTGGTTACACTGCATGTGTATGCATGTTGTTACTGGGTCTGCAGCAGAGTGGAGACCTGACTAATAGATGCCTCATCTTTTCAGTCTCTGACCCCCATCTGTGGTAGTATGTGGCATGTCTTTGCAATGTTAACTTACTGTTCAGTGCTTGCTTTGTACTCAAAATGTTTGTAGTATTTTTAACCCGCTGTATTTGTGTGGCATGTGTACTGTTTCTGGTAGCATCTTTTTATTGGCTATATAGGTCATTTTCTCAGCAGAGGTAACAAGACTGTAAACAGGAGTAAAATGGGCTGGCATATGGTTCAGGGCTCCCCCGTTGAGACTCCCTTCTACTGACATTCAGAGCCACTAGCAAATGACAAAAATAACAAGTGTGACAAAAATACTTGCATCATATAGTACTGGCTCTGTTTACCTCTACAGTGATCTTTAAAAAAGGTCCAGTCATATCACCTAGACCCCCATACATGTTTTTAAAATGTTGGAAAATAACCAATGTAAGCTGTTGGCACTTAGACTAGCATACTTTTTAAGTATTGCAGACCTTTTTTCAGGTGGTGTGTACTTTGCTCTTGAAAAACTACTTATTAATTACCACCCCCCACCTCTGGAAGTTTTGAAACTTGAGTCTCTTCCTACCACTGAGTATCAAAAAGATTTTAAAAGGAGTTTCTGCCTTGGTACATTTTGGAGGGGAAAGTCACCATCAGCTCCTAAATAGGCTATGCTGTCTTCTAGCAGAAGCTTATACTTCTTGATCTAGAGATTGAGGCTGGTGTGTGTGGTGTCCTACCTGTCCCCTTCCCTCTACTGTGGTTGTGGTGCTTACTGTTACCACAGATATCTATATATATAGCAGGCTTTGTGGAATAGTTTTGTTCTTGGATGCTCTTGAGTGTCTGGCTGGCTATGGGTAGGCTACAACCTCTCTTGAGCCATGGTATTAACAGATCTTCTCTCCCTCTCCTTGTTTTGGTCTGTTGTTTGGCTAGTTCCATTTTAACAGCAGGTGTGTTAAAAACCTGGTCTTCTGCGTGCCCTGTTTTTTCACTTCTCATGTTCTTATCTTCAGGCAGTGAGTACTGAATACGACCTTGTCTGAAGTGCCCACGTGCCCCGGGGGTTGCTCCTGGGCCAGGCTTCCTGGGGATTCAGCCTTCTCATTGGGTGGCAGTTGTGTTAGGGGGCTTAGACCCTGAAGGGCAGTTTGTATTTTAAAAATATATACACACGTATAATTTTTCTTTTCCTTGGCCTTGTTCTCCAGCAGTTCTCTAAAGATCCCTTTCCCTCCGCCTTTTCTCTAGAGATGGATTCTCTGGTTACTTGTATTCAGATGCTATTACTGTAGCTTTCCAGTTTAGACTCTTCCCCCTCCTACTCCATACCCTGATTTTTCAGAATGATTTTTCTGCAGTGGCAAGGGAGTTGCTTACTGGAGGAGGTTTGCCCTCTGTGGCTAATCCCAAGGGCTTTTTGGTTCTAATTAGAGCTACACTTTCTGAAGGAACCTGGTACTGGCCTCCGGGCAATTCCTTCACTAGTGAATATTTTACCTCAATGAGTGTGTTCTCCTTGTGCTTCTGAATCATAAGGCAATTCAGCAAACAGCCTTGGCTGTGTGGGAAGCTCCAGGGTATGCTGATCCTTTTAGTATGTGAAATGGGCTCATAAAGACTCTGCCAGACTGCACTGCCCTGGGGGAGAAGTGGTGTTTCACTGCAGCGCACTAGTTCGGGGCCTTAAATCTCAAACCTGCTTGTCTCTCTTCAACAATTAGTATTTGAGAGCTTTTGGGTTTTCACAGCTCTCATACCAACAGGTAGCACTGAGGAACTCCCTAATCGTATAAACAGCCACGCACGTGCCACTGCGGTCTCAGCCGTCTCTGAAGCTGTGATAACATGATTGTTATCTCCAGACTGTAGAGGCACCAAAGAAGATGCCAAAAGTGGCGGTGAGCTTGCTGTATAAACAAAAATGTGTATCCAGAATTAGATTCACCTGGCAATAGCCTGTCTTTTCATCATCTAGATAAAGTTAACAGGTAATTGGAGTAGCTTCAGACACCTGTACCATGAATGGGAGCTCTAAGGCAAGAGCTTTTCACACTTTTCCCCCAAACTGGCAATTCGCTGTGGCTAACCTTCCTCGTCTTACGCATCGGTGAGAAGTTACAGCCTTTCGGCTCCAAGACTGTTTCCAGAATCCTGTCTCGGTTTGGTTAGGGACCTCATGTTTTCCTCTGCGTTGTTTCTTTTTGCAGGAAAGCAAGACTGGTAGTTGTGGTTTTTATGCGTCTATGGACGTAATTACTATGCGAAAGGAAGATTATTTTTTTTCAGCCACTAGAAGTATTAGGGATGCCTTTCTGTGTGGAAAAAGCCATAACTTTTCCACTTTCCTGCTTTGCTGCAGAAACTTTGATAGGATAAATTTAAAGCTGGAAAGAACCGAGGGCATGCTTCATATTTTGTCCATTGCATTACCCACTGCATATGGCAGGCGATGTTGTGAACAGGCAGTGTGGACCACTAAGCACTGCTGTGAGAGCAACTTCTTTGCTTGATGTGATCGCTGGAGTGTGCCAGTGGAGGAAGACTTTCAGTTTCTCATTGCTTGTAGCTCTCATATTTGCTCTCCCAAATTACATACTAGAACAAACTCTGTACTATGCATTCTGTACTAGAACAACGTAGAAACCATACAAAGCCTTGAGTAACCTAAATACAAATCTTCTTCCTGTTTGTTGCCTAGCCCTTTGACTTTTTATTACTCTTAATATTTCTAGTTCTTGCATCTCTTTTCTTGGCTGGAAAATCCAACTGGGAAAGAAAGAACTGGAAATTAGGCTCCCCAGGACTGTTTGTGATGCTGCAAGAAATCCTGAAGAAACAACTTAGTTTACCAAATAAGACCTTTAAACTTACGCGTATGAAGGCACCAGCAGTTTGAACTGAAGTCCATCTTGAACTGTTTTCAGTCCTAATGAGCAAAGGATATTTAGTTTTTTTTTGGGGGGAGCGACCTCATTGTCACTCTAGGTAGTTCTGGTTTGAATATGTTCTTTTTCTGCTGACGCAGCCATAAAAATGTAAAGAGGACTTAAATAAGCGTTGTTTAATGACCTTATGTTGTTGTGGCTGATACGTTGCTGTCAGAACAGTGCCATGATTCTCTAGCTGTTAACAGCACTGATTGTAATCAAATAGGGAAAATTACTAGGTACTGGTAATGTCTGGAAACTGTCGGAGTAGTCTTGACTTGTGCCCTGCTCTGAACTGCCTTTTGCAGTTCAGCTAGGTCCTGCCATGCCGTCCGCCCCCTCCCAGGGGTGAGGGAGGAGCAGGAGGCATGTTCTGGATATTCCTCCTTTTCCCTGGTTGACTAGGGAAGCAGAGCTGCTGTGTCTGGGGTCTTCTCTTTTCTGGAGCTGCACCAGTGCCGTGCAACACAACCTGCAACCTCCAGAGCAAGAGCAGAACTGCTGACTGGAAATGGGGAGTTCCTGTCCCTCTGTTTCTACTCTTAAATTACTGCTGATTCTTATCTACAGCATCTAATAGTACTGCAGTACCTAGAACTGTTATCTGTGGTTTTTGTTTTTCTCCAATATTATGTAAGATTCAAATAGTTTGCCTTGTTGCTTTCTTACAGCTCTAATCTTGCAGGAAGTGGCAGTACTTAACTTGCAGAAAATAGAACTATTGGCTTGCAGTCTGTTCAGCTGTACATTCAGAGGTGGATAGACAGTCAGGATTCATGAATTTCTTTAAAGAAGAGGTGGATGATGCTGGTGTTGAGCATAACTGCATTCTGAGCATGTTATGGTTTCTCCTGTGCTGCCAAACTGTCAGTCCTAGAATAGAGTCTGTATGCAACTATTTAGCAGCAAAAATTATCAGGGAACTACAAAAAAATAGGCTACTGTCTTACAGATATCCAGAGAAAACTGAAAGGAGAACCTACATATGGAGGCTACTTTATATGTTTATTAAATACTTATTCCTGAGTAGTTGTAGGAAAACTGGTGGATAACTAAATACTATGATATGCTATGATAATGAGTCTGGAAAAGTTTAAAAAATTTAAAAAATACAACTGAAGCACAGGGATTATGTGACCTGAAATGAAAACGAGAAGGCAGAGAAGGTTTTCTCTGTCTGTCTGAACATGTACCTAAAATGCAGTAGGGGCACTTAGGCTCTTTTAAGTTCAAGTATAGTCAGTGAAGAGAAGTTGGTGTATCAGAAGGATGATTCAGGATCCCAAAGTTAGATGTCTTGAGTCAGAGCTAATATCTCCTTGAAATCTACTTATTTGTCCAGTGTGTAAGAGAGAAAATACTGTGGTTAGTTTATTTGTAGTTAGGTTTTTTGGATGGTGTTTTTGTGACTAAGGTTCAGCCCAGTGTGCTGCATTTATTATTCCTAATGGTATTAGGAGTTACTCTGCCTAACTGCTATTTTTAACCTAGCTTTCTGTTTGTAGCTGTCCGCTTAGAAAGTTTTGTTTACTCTGAAGTTTTCATGGAGACTTGCACTGCCAGAGGTTAACGAGATAAACTCAGAGGAACTTGTCACTATGTATTTGCTTGCTTGATTTGATCAGCTAATTTTCTAGTGTTGTTGATTAGAGCTGTGATGGATCCTGGGGAGAGTGTAGCATCCAAGAAAAGTGGTGTGTTAATGGATGAAGTAGACCATAGTGAACCTAAAAGAAAATACAAGTTAAGAACAAAGCTATGTGTACTTCTAGTGTGCACTTCTGCAAATGTTTGCCTATAAATGACCTTTTTTGTTTGTTTACAGGTCCTTGATTACTGGACTGTTGAGGTCAGTAGTAGCTTTGTCAGCGCAGGAATGGGGAATCTGCCTGAGGGGAAAAGGTAAGTCCAGTTTTATTCACTACTGAGTTCAACAGCTAAGCCTTTTGCCTCATAGACTCCCTGCTCCTGCATTAATCATAGGTGCTGCTGACCTCACCAGTCCAGTTGACTTTGGAACAGTTTGCCATGAATGGGAAGCCAGAGACGTCTAGACAACAACTTCAAGATCCAGAAGAAAGGGGTGGAAAGGACTGTGTTGTAAATGTTATGATGCTTTAGCCTAGGAATTCAATCATTGTGGTAATGTTTTGAGCCAGATCCTGGGATCTGGTTTTGTGCTGTGTTTTGTCCTTGGATAGGAAAAGAAATTAGGCATGGAGATCCTTTGTATTACAATTGTAATGATTGACTGGAATGTTGCTGGGAAAAAATATTGGTGTGTGCATTAGGAATCTGGGCACAGAAGTTCTTGTGTTCTGTGGAGCATTACACAAATAACTTCAACTTGTCTTTAGTTTCTCCGTTTTACTGAGTGAGACTATACCTTACTAAATTGGATGAAAAGATGCTGTTTGTTTTTAAAATATGATGAAAAGGTGCTTGGATAAAAAGATGCTATTTCTTTTTAAAATACAGCTTTAGGGGAGAGTGCAACGGTTGTCTGCCCTTTGTGCATCTTTGTGTCCTGCAGGCTTAGGGAGTTGCAGTGCTTCCCTCCTCTCCTGTCCCCAGTTTCCAGTTTTACCAAGGAGGATAAACAAAATAGTATCGTGTTCAACAATGTGTGCACTTCTGCTTCTGAAAAAGCTTTAATTTTAAGGCATAACTTTTTGGTTTAAGATCATTGTTGTGGTTGTTGATTTACTTTGCTTTCCATCTGCTAATGGTGACTTCTAAAGTAAAGAAGGATGCTGCTTGTGTCTTGGCTCTAATTCTGCCACCTTTTTCTGAATCTTCGTCCCCTGGAGTGAAAAGCTGTCGGTTGTATCGGTCTGCAGGGCTTCTCCCTGATTCATAGTTAATTGCTTTTCTTGACACCCAAGTGCTATCTGGATGATTAATCATTATCCTCTTGGATGTGGAGTGCTCCCTTTTACAGAAGAAATAGTGCTCTAAGCTTATATATGCAGCAGTGCATAAAAGTTGTGTGTGTTCGTTTCCCCCCCCCCCCCCCCCCCCCAACGTAGCTCAAGATAGCATGTCACTCTCCTGATACCAACTGTATTGCTGGTAAGATCTGAACTGCCTGTTTATAATATTTATATTTAGCCTCTTTAGAAGTTTTATCTGTAGAATTCCCCCAATAATTGTTAAAATTTTTTAGGATTCTGCTTATGTGTTTCTTCTCAAATAGCTGGCTTTTCTTACCTAGAATCTTAACCTCTTTCTGGGTGGCTTATCTCCCACTGGACATATACACCTTTGCAACTTTTATTTATAAATATGAATATGTGTATGTGCGACTGACTGTTTTGGTTAGATGAGTTGCTGAGGTATGAACCGCTGTGGCAGTGTGCTGGTCAGATGACTGCAAACCTGTTATGGTTGTTAACCTTCTGCCTCAAGCTTTCACCTTAATTCTGCTTTTCTTCCTAGAGGCTCATTTCAGGCTAGATGAAGTGACACTGTACGTGATAGCTGAAATGAGAACTTTTTATGGACCACTTCATTATAGTCAAACTATTCAGTCTTTCAGCTGATCTCCATCTAGCTGGAATGGCTTATCCTCAAGTTTCCCATATAGAAAGGAGCTTCATTTGGACTGGGTGGGTGGGTATGTGGGATGTAGGGAAACCATGCTTGTTACATTGATCCGAAGAAAGGGGACTGGAAGCGTGAGTATCACAGTAGAAATATTTCTGCCTTGGCAGTGCATCTGCCACGGTTGACTTTCTGGCCCACACTGGTGAAAAGGAAACTCTAATCCAAGCTTCCTAGGCAACCATCTTGGGAAGCAGGGATCTAAACATCTGGAGATCTATATATATATGTATGTATATGTGTACATATATATGTGTGTGTGTGTGAGGAGGAATAATTGAGTAACAATTACATCTGTGGGTGTTTAATTAGGAGTTAACTGTATTTTCTTCCTATAGTGGAAGGAGACTCTGCAAGAGGACAGCATAAACCAGTTGTGCCGATTTTCAATATTCTTTCTGTGGGAACAGATTCCACAACTCTGTCTTGGAGGATAAAAGAAATTAAGAACTGCTTTGTGGTACAGAACAGTTTTCTTTCCTCCTTTTAAATTTTGTTCAAGAGTGAAAATGTTTCTTGGCTCAGATAATATGATCTTTTATGGGCTAATACCTACATAGAATAAATAGTTTTCATCTATGAATGAGTGAGGGAGCCTGGAGGAGGCTGATTCAAAACTCTTTCATCAACTTTAAGCCAGTGTAATTCTACTGATGCTACAGCAGCACTACTTTCTTTGTACTCATGATCTTGATAAACTATTAATTAATATAGTTATTAAAGATGTGGATCAGTTCACCTATATAGATGAACTATAGGTTCCTGTGAAAGTTGGTAGCTTTGTATGGTAGGTATGAATGTCATGCTGAGCTTTTAATTAAGAAATAAAATTTTAGGCATATCTATAAGAGAAGTTTCTTAGATTTTAAGCTGATAACTGTTTTGAAGATGAAATATTTTTTGGAAATCCTAATATTTATATTCTCTGACACTTTGTTTGCAGCAGTGCTCTATTTTCTGCTTAAAACAAGTGATTCAGTTACTTGTAACAAAACATAAATGCCTGTGTTGCCTGTGTGCGTACTTCTCAGTCTTACATAAAAATATTCCTAGGATAATTGAATCATCTAGAAGCAATGTATGGTGCTCTTCTTTTGTTTGGATTTCTATTTGTCATAAATTACCAATCAATAAAATGATATATCTCTAAAGCAATAATCGACTGAGAAGTATTTGGTCTGCTATGTTTCATTTTCACAACGGTTCTTTGTAGTTTATGCTCTGGAGACTTGTCCTGTTGTGGGATCTGCAGCCATCAGTGTTCAAAGATGTGGTGAATTCTGCTGCTGCAAATATGACCTGGTCTGCCTGTCCCGGGAGCTGGAACCCATACAGCCAATTCATGTGCAGTAATAGCAATAAATCCTGAACAGCCATTATTCCATGCTGATACCAAGGGATAGAGGGATAAATAGACTTTAACTGACCTTTCCATAATGTGAAATATTATCGTGATGTGCTGCCTCATACTGTTTTATAGTCTTAAGATTGTATTGCAACATACCATGCCTTATGTTAAAATAAGTTAATGCATACACTGTATTTTACCTTGTTACTGAGAAAGCCTACTAACTTTAAATATTGCATAAGGAAATGTCTGCTTTACTTTTGAAAGGCCTGACGTGCAGATTGTGAAACCTTGAACGCCTGACGTGCAACCTTTTGCTGAATAAACTTAATTTGTAGTTGTAGTCCTTGATTTGTAGTTCTTGAATTTGTTGTTTACTGGCTACTTGATCTTAGAAGGTGACATGGAGACATAAAGTGATGCAGTCACCCTGTAAAGTGGGACTGATATTTGCTTGACCTTTCAAAAGGCATTCTGAGACTTGTTCATAAACAACACTTTATAAAAGTAGTATCTTTAATAATTCATAGTCAGGACTTTTTATTCTATTCAATGCTACAGCTTCTGTGAATGGACTATACAGACTGACTCAATTTCTCAGGCTCTCTCTACAGGCAGATCTCTAAATTCCTTTCTTCCCATGTCTTTGGCCTTCACACAGACAGACTTCCTTTAATGTTGTGTGTGGTCAGTGCTCTCAGTGAAGTCTGGTGCTCAAATGTTATTGAAATGCTTCTAAATTATTCATTACAAATTACACTTAATGGCTGTTATGGCCACAAAGCCAAGTGGGAATTACACTGGTATTTCTACCTAACTTGATATACAAACCATGCATTAATAGATATCCAATTGTAGCATATTTGTCATTACATAGAAAAATAAAATAATGGAAAATCAACTCTCTAATCTTAAGATGTATCTCAGTGGAGTCACGTAGACTTAACTTGAGGAAGTCAGTGATGCATCATGTCACATCATCTTATTATTGTTCCTTACAGCCAGTTCACACAAGACTCATGAATGGACTTTCCTACTGAATACTTTGGTAATTTACAGCTAAGTTTGATTTTTGCGATAGGGCATATTTGAAACACCACTCAAGGGTCTCTATGCTTTAGCAATTAAAATTTCCTTTAATCTAAAGAAAGGAAAAATATGAAATTAGTACAGTGAGCAGATGTGTGTGGATGTAAACTTGACAGTATTTAAAATGTAGGTCCTGCTGCACCTGAAGATAATGAATAATAGATACTTGAATTGCTCAAAGTGCATGTTCTACATTGGAAGCATAATCTGCAGGAAGTTTTTGTAGTTGTTGCATTACTGTGGAAGCTCACGGATATTAAAGAAAGGGATTTTGCTATTAGGAAATGGGCTTTAGTGGCAGAAAGAACAGCATCCTACTGGTTTGAAGCCTTTTTTCAAACCTACCAGCATGTAAATCTGTCATCTGCTGTGTGCACTTGGAATGGCTCCTGAAACTTCTATGTCGTGAAAAAGCTGTAGTATTATTTTATTCTTGTGTACAGTAAGATAATAATGAATAGTACTAATGGGAAAAGGAGGAGGTGGTAGTGGACAACTTGGAGATCAAATCCACTGTAAACTGGTTTGTGCTTTGCTGCCAGTCCCTGGTGCTTTGAGCTATAGTTTATTAGAAGCTATCACAACTGGTTTCTTTCCTACTCACAGTTATTAGCACTCTAATGAGTTCTCCAGTGGATAATTAGTTCTGCCTCCCTGATGCTGCCCTCTCTTAGAGTATTGTTAGCAGTCCCTACCTTTATTTTGAGAAATAAGAACATCCTTTGTCTACACACTCTTCCTTAAAGTGTAAATAAAAGTAAATTTTTAACTTTCAAATGAAAATTCAATTACACTTTGATAGCTTTTACTGTAATTATGTTTCAGTTAGATCTTGCTTTATGAAAACTTAATTAAAAGATCAGGTGAAATGTGGACTAGATTATAGGGGAAAACAAGATGGGACACAGTAATTACTTCAGGAAGTTTCTTTAGAAAGAGGGCTGTGAAGATTCGGAGTTCCTTTACTGCTCTAGTGGTAGGATTGTCAATTATCCTCAAATATGAATGTTTATTTATAAATACTCTGAGCAGAGTAATGCAGAAGCTCTAAGTGCAGGGCATGCTTACTCTAAAATAGAGAGATCCTGATTTTAGTTGTATTTCTTTGTGGTTGTTTGTGACATGAAATTGTTTCTTAGGACTTGAATGTCTTGTCACTTCAGTAGAGAGCATGGCTTAATTCTTAACTATAAACCTTTCAGTCTTAAAGATACAGTCTGCTGCTAGGTGGGAGCAGGTATGAAGGAGCTATAGAAATTAAAAAGAGGCTCAGCCTAGTAGCTGTGCCTCAGTGCAAAAATGATGGAGTGTTTAGAGGCTGAAAGACAGCAAGCTTAAACAGCAGAATATTTTCATTGTCTATTTAGTTACCTTATGGCCTGCAGTGATTTACTGCAACTGTTTTAAGTTCTACTCACAGGAAAAACAGATTTTACCTTAAGAAGAATATTTGCTGCATCCATGTTAACAAGAACTGTCTCAGATAGGGCCATTTTGAATCTGGCTGTAATTCTTCCTTCCAGAAATTGCTTGTTTTCACTCTTCTCTTACTGGACATGGGTGGTACAAGAGGCATGCTCTGCCAGATGGGAGAATCAATACAACATTCTTAAGGGCATTTTAGATAGCCATCTTTATTTCCTTTTAATCTTTAGGTAGCCTAGACTTTCCAAGGTCTTATATCAATTAACAAAATTTACTGAGAACATCAGAATGTCTGCCCAGCTCTTAGAGCAGTGCTGACTTGCAACTCTTCCTTAATCCTCCCTGACTAATAGGCCCGGAGCATCTGGAGAACACAAATAGGCAGGAAAGAGTGTCTTTGCAGAGAGAATCTCAGAAGTCTGCTCTGTTCGTGCTGTGATCTGGACTTCTCAGATCTGAGTGCTGTTAACAAGGAGGTTGCAAAGTAAAATTTTAATTAAAGCAATCCTGTTAGCAGAATTACATCTGCTGTTTGAAAGTCAGCTACCAGTACGATGTGTCTAGTGGTCTGCAAATTGTCAAAGGCTGAAAGCCATGGGAGTAGCATCTCCTAGGTTTTCCTAGGGCCTGGAGACTTACAATCTTGTTTTCAGGAAGCTCTTGGGCAGTCCATTGCCTTGAGAAAATTTAGCAGTAGTTTCTTCCCACCTACAGCTGGCATCTGCTACTGCTTGGTTTTGAGACTTTCTGCAGCTTTTGCCCTTCGGTTGTTTGTAACTGAATAGATGGTTTGTTCCTTTTTTTCCTGCTCAGCAGTACTCTGTAGACACTTGACAGCTCCTATCTCTTTTCTTCGCAGATGCAGCAGCCTTATTCTTCACTTGTAACTTCTTCATTTTGTCAACATAAGCCACCAGTAGAAGTAAATATACACCAAAATAAGTAAAGTGCTCTTTTTATTCCATGACAGCTTGAGTGTGATACACTGAATTGTGATCTTATCCTGCAGCTGTGACTGCTGATCTGGAGCATTGCAAGTAATTTCTAGGAATAAACCCTTGTGGCTTGCACCTACCAGAACTGTTGGATGAAGACTCCCTCTGCTGAAGGCAGTCCAGTGCAAGATTCTTGTCCTAGTAGTCAAAGCCTGGCTGAGAATTAACCGGTTTGCTTGAGTAATACGTATCTGAGACTTTGCTTGTCAAAACAATCTCTTACTATAGTTGCATTTCACTGGAGCCAAGTAACTGTTACTGAAATGATAAAGGGAAACTCCAGACCATGTGGGAAACCTTCATGGACGCTAGATCTGTTCAAACTGAGGCACTTTTTGTAAAGCAAAAGGATGTGCAGCTTTCAGACTACAGACTAAGGGTGTTGACCTAACCTGTGTTGTATTGGGAGCACCTTTTCTCTAGCACACAAAACTTGCATGCCATGCAAGGTATCTGAGAAAAAGCAGTGTACTGATTTCCCCCTCACCTGAATACTGCAAATACAGGCTTTTTTTTTTAAGAAGTAAGAGGTTAGCCTGAATGACTACATGAATAAGTACAAATTTTCTGTTTTGGAAAAGGTGTATGTGATCCAAAGTAGTTCATGAAACAAGTTAGAACAATCTGTAAATTGGAATATGATCATTTAAAACCTAAAGGAAAGCTGTTATTGTACATATTTATGCCCTGTGTTCCAGTCTTTAGAATGCAATATAATTACTTACTGTAAAATAATCTAATGGAAATGCCATGAATGTAGTTGTCTTTCCAGGATAGTAATTTTCTTTCACTAACATAAATTCTGATTTCTTGTAATGTATACTGATAAGCTCTGTATTAGGGTACAGCAGCTTTTGAATGAGGAAACTGAATGAAAGCCCTGATTTATTCCTTATCATTCCACTACTTTTCTAATCAGGCTTATTTGCCTCTTACTGTCTCAGTGATGTAGATCTAGTTTTTTTGTTGTTGGTGGTGGTGATGGTGGGTTTTTTATTTTTTGCTTGTTTTGTTTAGTTTGTCCTCCCTGAAATTGAATTCTGTGCTCTCAGGAGTACTATGAACATGTGCACAGTGCCACCAGATCCTGAAGTTAAACTGCTGAATTACATTCAGCAAAGTTTGAAAAGCAGTATTGCTTTGCTGTCCTTTTAGTTTTCAAGTCATAGCACTCATCACCTGAAAATAAAACTTCTCTGTACAGAATATCTTTGCTGAAGCCTCTGGCCTTCAACTGCTGCGTTCCCCTCTCCCACAGAGACTGCACTGCGCTTATAAAGCTGGCTTTTAGCATGTGTGAATGCTCGTCTGGGCGAGTCCTGCTGCGTCTTCCTGGAGCAGTTTAAAACACTGCTGCTCTGCTGTAAGTTGCAGTTTGCTGAGCTGAGTCTGGAGAATGAGATGCGTGGCCAGTCGTCAGCTGCTTGGTTACGGTTTGATCTTGCACCTCAGCACAAGTGCGTCTCAGGCCCCGGCTCAGAAGCCAGGAATGGGCAGTGGAGCAACTGAGATGTGGATGTGCATCCTAGTCTGGTGTCTCGCTAGAACAGGAGGAGCAGCTGGCTGGGGAAGCTTTTATCTTTTTTATTTTTCTTTGTCCTTCTCCATGACTACCTCAGGACTTGGCCAGGTTCATCAGCCTTTTTTTTTCCCCCTAGGTGTAAGTGAGCAGCATGGATTGTGAGGTGTGCACAGGCCAAAGAATGAATGCCTACAGCAAAGCATTGTATCAGTGACTATTTATTAAAAATAAAAGCATCACTTTTAAAGTGAGTGAAATAAGGCTTGCTTTATGTGTTTATACAAGAAGTCATAAAGAAGGCTACTGTATTGTATTTATACTTTTGAAGTGGAGGTGAAATAAAATACTCTCTTCTGGAGTGAGAAGCTTTGCAGGATGATGAAAATAAAGGTTACACTGAGTAACATAAACCTATGCTGCTTTACAGTTTCACAGAAGAAAGATTTTCTGCTGTTCAGTTTCTTGGGTTACTTATTGTCTTAACCACCTAGTTTTCTGGTTAAAAAAAAAAAAAAAAAAAAAAAGAAAGAAAGAAGGAAAGAAAGAAAGAAAATCCTGAGTTGCTGAATCTCTGTGTTTCTGTTCCTACAGCGTTGTAGGAAAATAAGTATTCTGATGAATATTCCCTCTGGATTATTCAATTTGAAGAATCTTCATGTGTCTCTACCATGATACCTTGTTTCTTTTTACTGTTCTTGCAAGATACTGCCCTGAGGATGTTGGAGGAAAGTATTAGCACTTTTGTTACACAGGAATTGTACTCATATGTTGCCATCATGTTTATATGATTTGGCTTTGTACTTGTAACTTGATCAAGGCAAAGTTTGGAACTTGAAATTACTTGTGTGTGTAATACAATTCACGAAGGCCAAAATGAAGGCCATACAATTCATGAAGGTCTCCTATTTATAGTATTAGTGACCGTTGTGGTTATTTGTTGTGCACATAATTACTCTTTGAAGTTTTATTTTTAGATGAAGAAGGATTCTGTATACTTCACCCTTAATTGATACACACCACAGTGGTTTTACTCCTGAAATCTAGAGGAGTTACACTTAGATCTGCCTTTTACTGTGATTTGTGTCTCACAAAATAACAGGATCTTGGTGGCAGCAGTTTGTCACCCTGTCCTTACCTGTTTTAGAGTTCTGTTGTAACTGAGTACAATTATGCAGCTGCTAAGAAAAGGATTTTTACTAATCTGATGTAGTGGAAGGATTGGAATGGAAAAGTCTGCTGCCAATCATCCTTGAAAAAACTTCCAGTAAGCAGTTTTGAGGTGTTGATAATGCCTTTACCATTTGTACACAGTGAGTGAGAAGCCTAGATACTAAGAGGAGACTTGAGCTTTTACTTGAGGTTCACAGTTGATAAGAGCTGTTTTAATGGAGATTTTAGCTTTATCTCTTAGACAAGTGTTTAGTATACTAGAACAGTGTTAAAATGTACTGCATGATTGAATGTTTCCTGTTAGCATGTTTAATGAGGCACTCTAATATCCCTTTATGTTGACCATCATTGTTGAAAACTGAAAGTGTTAATGGTAACACTAAAAAAGGTCTCTGATAGACTATGAAAAGACTTCATTTTTATTTTAGTTAGACCTTATTCAAAAGTGATGACTTTTGAATATGTTATGGAGTTGTCTGTAGAATGTAGGTGGTTGGCTGTTGATCCAGCTAGCTAGTGTGTATGTGAAAGCTAATAGTGTTTTAGAATAAACATCCTTTACAGTAAAAATATAACTCTTTTGTTAAGGATAGACATTCTTCTCATCACACCACTTAAGTGGAATCTTCCATAAATTCACAATAAAGGATATACAATTATTGTGAAACAGTCACTTTTTTAACTTTGAAAAAGTTGATCAGTTTGTTGTTAAGCCTCTTGAGTATTACTGCTTGGACATGAGTAATGTTCTAAAATTATCTGTTGGCAGGAATGACTTACAGCTGATGTACAAGAGCTTTTCATTGCCCTTGTTGTCTAAACTAAAATAGAAGTCTTAGGGCATAATCTGTGGGAATACAGCTGAAAAAAAATGCTTGATGAAAGTCTCTTTGTCTATATATGTAATAATCTGATACACTTCTGGGATCAACAGTGTTCCCAGGCACTAAATTTAGATTGCATGTTCAATATTCCAGATGTAAGAAGTTTATCAATTTCCCATAAAGTCACCAGAAGATCACATTAGCTTGATATTCAGATCTAGCCTGGCAAATTTCCCCCATCCCCTTTTGAATTTTCTATTTAGTTAAAAAAAATCATATTCAAACTTTCTTATAGCATAACAACATCTGTAAAGATATTTATTAATATTTCATTCCTGATTATCTTTGCCATAAACTTACTTCTAAATCAGCTTGCCTCCAAAAGTCCTCTGTCTGTGGAATGATTTGCTAAAGATGCTTGGAATCCTTACAAGTAGTACAAACCACCAAGGGCAGCTTCTTAATGAGCCAATTTTAAAGTTGGTTGCATTAAAGTTTAACATTTTAATGAAAATTCACTCTTGCAAGTTCATTCTAAGATACATAATAGCATACATGTTAAAACAAACAAACAAATAGAACTATTACCTTTGTTTAATATCTCAGTACAGCTTTTTATGTTAGTGAAGAATGTCTCATTCCTAATGAGTATCCTCCTGAAAGAAATGTTGGGGTAATTTCTGTTTCTGTCTATTCATTTAGAGCTTCTAAAATTCTCTATTCAGCTGTCACTGGTTTTTGTTGTGAATAGGGATTAATGGCTCAGTTGCTGAGCTCCTTCCTGAGTGGTACTGAAAGAGGAGCAGGAATACATTTGCTGTTCATTTTTTGTGGTTCTTTCACATCTTAATTTTCAGTTCCAAGCTAGGCAGTCTAAAGCTGTTGTTCCATACCAACTGAGGCCAATATCTTGATCATACGTTACTCTGCCTCTACACCTGTGTAGGCTTTTCTGATCTTACAGTGTATTGTGTTAGGGAGCTAAGTGGTACATAAACCTTATCTGGCTGGATGAGGCCCTTTCGGTGGTTTCTATTGCCTAGTTTCCCAGGGAGATCACTAGAGTTGGAGCAAAGGGTTAGTGTGAGCTGGAGGAAAAGAGGACAAACCAGTAGTAGCCCCAGCTCTTGGATGTATCTCCCTAACACTTCTAGCTCTCTATCAGAACCATCAGTTACCTGTATGAAAGGCTGTTGGTTATGGTAGTGGGTGTTTCCTGTTTGTTTAAGATACCTAATTGTTGTCACCTCTTTATTATTCTTTTGGGTAATAATCAAAACAACAACAAAAACTTATCAGCAGTCCTTCTCCATGTGTTCTGGCTTAGATCTCTAGTACCTTAGAGTTTTTTCACTGTGCTAGGATTAAAAGTGCATCTCATTCAATACCCTCTGGCTTTTGTTGCTCATCTACCTTTTATATCAAGAACATTCTCTCATGTCCTCTAGATATGCAGTTTGAGCTGTAGTGAAAATCCTAGTTGTTGCAGCTTATGTCTGTATTCATATGATCTTGCCAAAACTATTCCATCTCCCTGGTATTCATTCTAAAATGCTTTTATAAACAAGAATTTGGATTCCTTCTTTAGTCTTTCAGTTTTGCTAGGTTAGATTTAATTTAATTTCTAAAAATATATTTTTAATTCTCCTAATTATCATAGGAGTTCTCCTTAATAACCTTTTTCTATTGTACATAGCTTTGTTGACTTTGTCCCCGAACTTTTTAATGAATTCTATATAATGCTTTGATTAGTGGTATGAATACTTATGTTCATACCAAAAATACCTTCCTGGATGCTAATACAATCGTAACATGCCTTTCTGCACGTGCTTTCTATCGATTTTCTTAACACTGAGCTGCGTGCTGTCTCCCCTCTCAGCTTGCAGATTACCATAGCAGCTATAGTAACTAGACTGTTAAGTAACTATCTTAGAAGTGAAATAACATTCAATATGATTATTTCAGTTCATCATATCATCTAATGCTTCCTGTATGATAATTAGCTGCATTTTATGGTCTATTTGTTTATTTATTATATTGTCTATTTATTATATTTGTTTCTGAACCATACTCTTAATGAAGTCAGAAGGCTAATGCCTTGATTAATCAAGTGGATAAAGTTTGAGCTTGTCTCCTGTCTTCTCTCGGATTTCATGGCCATGGTGCACAATGTAGAGCTTGAACTTTTCTCTGACAGAATTCTCAGTTAATTGTTTTCATTTTCTTTTCCTCACATCTTGTCACGTATCGGCTTTATTAGTTAGGTAGTAATATACCTGCCTACAGCCAGAATTTTTATTTCATGTGAACAGTTAACAGTGAGAGCATATTAGAAAATGTCATCTTAGTGTAAATGAAAGTATTCTCATATGAAAGATTAAGAAATGATTACTTTGCAGCCATACTTATTTTGCTAGGGAAGCTATTCTTTGTTTTTAAATTTCTTTAATATCTGTCTATTAAAATAACTACATAATGAATACCAGTTGTTCAGTATTACAGAGATGTTTATAGTTGATTAACATTTAATGCTTTGCTTCTGATTATGCTTTTTCATGAGAATTTACTCACCTAGGCTTATCTTAAACTGAAATTAAAGGATATATGAAGACCATTGATACATGCTAAGGTAATTGAAAGCAAGCCTATAATATGAATAACATCATAAAATCTTTTTTCTTAATTTTTTCTTAAAGTGGTATGAATTTTTCCTTAATGTGGTTCTCCTCAGAATAACTTTTTTTTACCCTAGGCCATTTTTAGAAAGAATTTTCCTTTTGTGTATGAATACTTGCTGAATGGCAGCCAGTCAAAATAGGGAGGTTTTCCTGTTTTTCTCATTTCCTGAAACCTGCTACACTCTGTTTCAGACTTGGAAGAAGCAATATATTTTGATACTAATATGATATATTTCCATTCATCACTTTGTTTGCCTGGTAAGCTGGAGTTTTTGTTAGGATATCTTGAGCTTTCCATACATTGGGGAAATCCAGTAGAGGGAGTTAAGGCCTGAGTACAAGGCAAGAAAGGAGATTTTTGACAGCAACACTAAGAAAATTTTCAAAGGTTAGAAAGCTAACGTGGAGGTCTGGGATGCACAAGTGACCAGCGAGTATCTGTCACTCTGAGACTGTGATGCTGGCTAGAGCATTTGAATTCTCCTGCAGTGTGAGGCAAATATACCTTGTTATAAGGAGAAAAATGAGAAGTTTGTCAGTATTGTGTTCTTTGGTACACAAGCGTAGTAATGATGCTGAAAGATGGTTTTGGAGGTTGGTGAAGTATCAGGTTTTTGAGCACACCTACATTCAGTATATCATGAAGGGCATTAGAATAATTAGCACAGTTTGGAGCGTTCTGTGAGGTGTATATCATGGATCATGCAGTCTACAGAAGCGATAAACCTAATCCTACAAAGTCAGTTTTACTGAACTATTTTCTAACTTAAGATTTTCCCAAGAAACCATGTTTTATTCGTTGCAAGCTTGATAACAACTAATTTGAACCATTGCGTTAATGTCAGCTGAATAACTGATATTGTTGAATAGCTTGTGACTGGACTCCTGAAAGTGTGTAAGCTTCCCCCAGCAATTCTTGTAGACATTAACTTTCTAGTAAAAGGCAGTAGTAACAGTAAACCTCCTGCTGTCATGATGTCCCTTGTTCAGGAACATAATGGCACTTTTCAACTCTGTTTTAACCTTCATGTTACCCTTATGTTAGAAAAACAGGCTTTGGGTGTACCTGTGAACAGCAAGTGTCAGGTTAACCACAGTTCACTGCAGTTCTGGCCGTGTTAGAGGATTGCCTGTGTGCTTTGGGTGTTAACAGTACCTATTGGTCTGCTCGGTGGGGCACCGCTGCTTTTTGAGGGCATCAATAGCAGGTTTGTCTGGCTTGTTTTAAAACAAGATTTCTTTGCAGATCCTTTGCGAAATCAACCTTCCTAAGTTCCTAAACTGAGAGGGAAACTGAAGCAGGAGAATATGCTACAGGATATGAAAGTTGAGCTGCACCCTAGCAGGTGGGGAAATACAGCCAGGTTGAGTGGGTACAGAGTTTGCCTGAGGATGTGCAGCTGACTGTGCCAGAGTGTCTGAGGTCAAAGCCCTTTGCCTCTCTGGCTGTGAACTATGTTGCCTCAGCTATAATAAATGCATCTCGACTAGTTGTAACCTGTTTTATATTAAATATTCTGACTTTCTTTTGAGTGTCAGAGGCCTGTGAGTTGTAGTGCTGAAGGAAATTTGTAGATGGAGAAGTTTTCCAAGGTGTTCTGTTTCAGTGAGCTGAACCATTGCAACTTGGCATGCAGTCAAAATAACTTTTTACATAATTCAGTAATGTTAAGAACCTGGCTGACATTTACAATGTGGAAAAGCAGAAAATGAAATTATCTGAGCTTGTGAAAGCATCCCAGCTTGAAGCACAATATTCTGTTGTATAATTGGCTTCTAGGATGCACTCTCATGAGTGAGACCTGAACTCCAAATGAGAAATTCCACTGGTATGGAGAATCTTCTTGTAATCTCCTGGTTTCACCATAAATGAAAGATGTGTAGTTAATAGGAAAAAAAAGTAGCTCTTTTGCAGAGCATTTGTTTTTGATTGTGCACATATTTCTAATAAAATCTGTGTATAGACATTGCCATCTTTACCTCTCAAATTCACTTCACTAAATGATTCTGTTTGAAAGATATCCTTTTTGGGAGTACGTGTTATTTCTCTAAAGCTTTTAATGGTATCTTTATTTGTACGTCATGGAGGAGGATGAATAGTAGGGATATATGAATACTAGGGACTAGCTTTGAGTAGCATCCTATAAGAAATACACCAGGCCTCTTTGCTTTTAGTGTCCCTCAAAAGAGGGAAGCAGAACAGTGATTTCCTCCTCTGTATTTATGGTAAGGCCCCATTCTGTTTTTATACCTCTAAGCTTCTTGTTGGAGGACATCATTCCTAGTGCTCTGAAATTCAATCACCTTCTCTCATTTTCCTGTTACTCTTGTGAACAACGGGGAAGATATTTACAGAGCAGCTGATAAAATAGCCTTCCAGCCTAATATTCGGCACCCTTGAAGTATCATGGATTTTTAGTTAAAATTGGTCTATTATAAAGAGGAATATGGTGAAAAGAGCCCATCTAAAAGAGGCTGTAATTGTTCTGGAAGCAGTAGGGAGGAAAGAGCTGCTCCCTACATGTGACTAAACACAGCAGCGGAGGGCAAAGTATGAACGGTCTCAAAAAACCCACCTGGAGCTGTTAAATGCCTGTTCCACACGCAGACTTAGTCATGAATTCCCTGACCTGGTGGTTACTGGAAGCGGGGGGGGTATCAGGGGAGTCCCGTGATACTTGTTCTGCTTCTTGACTTTTCCTAAGCCTCTGCTACTGGTCGCCCTCGGAGGCAGAGTTATTTGGCTTTCGGCCCGATAGAGCCAGTCTTAGTATCAAAACACGGATGCCCGCGGCGGAGCGGGGACCGCCGAGGCCGGGGAGGGCCCTTCCTTCCCCACCCCGCGGGCGGCACCCCGCTGCCCTCGCCGCCCTCGCCCTCCCCTCCTTAGCTGCTTCGAGAAAGGCGATGTCTCCTCACGCTTTCCTGTAACGGCTTTGCTAGCAGTGCGCCAGCTCCGTCCGTTACTTGTAATTAGGTAAAACACCGGTATGAAAGACGCCGAGGAAGTATTTCTGGCAGTGGCGGGGATTGAAAATCTGCTTGTGTATCGAACGTGCAAAGGGCCATTTGAAGGCTTTCGTTTCGGCGGTGCATTCTGGTGAGCTTTGAAACAGGCTAGAATAAATTGTTGATGTCTTTCTGGCCCGTTTATGGGGCTTTTTGTGCCTTCGGGTCGCTGGGGAGCAGCTGGAGGAGCTGCTGGCGTGTTCGGAGCGCTCCGCGGCAGGGCGGGCTGCCGTGCCACGAGGCTGCTGCAAGCGCTGGCCTGTCGCAGCGGAAGGTCTCCGAACGCCGTTTTATTATTAAACAAGCTCTGCGCCTCACTCGAGCTTTTGGAGGCTTCCAGCGGTCGTGCCAGGCTAAGCTCATCGCTGAAAATGGTGCCGTGCACGTGGCTGGGTGGTGGGGGGGCTTCTCGGCCGTGGCCGTAGATCTGTTCAAACTCAGAGTTGCAAATATTTGGCATCTTTCTGTGTAAAACCTTGCGTTAGTCATTTTGGCTCAGGTATGCGTACTTGGATCATGGCATCGCTTTGACTCAGATGATTTCGTCACCTTTGATGGATGCTTTTTATTTAGTCGTAACGTACGTGCGGTGTGAGCTAGAGTACGCTATTCTTCGTGCCACTGAATAAAACTGTGCGCTCGAAACACGGTCACGAGTAACCAGTGTGTACGCCTGTGTGCTATGGAGGTTCGTTTAGGCTTCACTGGGTGTTTTGAGGGGGGCTTTCTGGAAGCTGGAAGTCATTTCACTTAAAGAATAATAAGGAATATAGGGCTTTATGGCAAAAGAAGCTGGTTTCAGTTTCATTAATGGAATTTAATTTATTTTTGTAGGTGTAGCATCTATGACAGTACCCGTGTACATCGCAGAAGTCGCTCCGCCGCACTTAAGAGGCAGATTAGTTACCATTAACACGCTGTTCATCACGGGAGGGCAGTTTTTCGCAAGTGTCGTCGATGGACTCTTCAGCTACCTCGCAAAGGATGGATGGAGGTTTGTGAACTCTGTATTTAAAAGCAAAACCAGCAGTCTTTTGATTTTGGCAAGCCTAGATAAATAATTGAAAAAAACCACAATGGTCGACAGCTATCATAATTCATGTTGGTAAAACAGAGTTTACGTATAAAGTGGTAACTCCGTAGACTGGAATGGGACTTTAACTATTGCTAAATGCTATGCAGGCTACTTTCACTTAGGCTTAATATTTGCAATGTATTTAGCTTTTCTGACTTTACAGTAAACTTTAAAATGCATGAGCAATAAATAAATGTCAAAAAACTTTAATGATTGTCAGGAAGATTGTAGTATAAAAGCAGCTTGCTTCTTGCCTTTAGGTTACATTACTTTTTTTTTCCCCCCATAGGCAAACTTCCAGTAAGTATGGTGCTATAGGTACAAATTAGAAGTGTATATTGAATAATCTTAATTTGAGGAATAATTATCCAATAAGAATTGACATAAAGGATATTGTAGCATAATTTTGTAGTTGAAATTTAGATTACAGAATGATGTGACTCACTTTTGCTCCACTTTCTGAATATTACATTTTTCCTGGAATAATTGCTAAGTGTTTCTGGACTTCTGTATACCTTCATTATGATGATGTGTCATTTGAGAGAGAGAGATTGGAAATCTGAGAGGCTGAGTATTTTACTTGCTATACTGAATTTCTTTTTAAAGAGTAGTTAACAGAAGTATATAGGACAAATAATTTAAACTGCATTTTTTAACTTTTGGAAACTTATGCTTAAGTATGCATGCTTTTCTTCATGGAACTTTCTTGGGAATGTGTGTGTTGTTGTCAGGTTTTCAACCAAGTTAGTCCTTGCAATGAAAAAAACTGTAATATACAGAAGCCTAATTAATTTACCAGAGCTTTGTGTATTGTCATACTTTTCACCTTGTATTAAGATGACTAGGATGGAGTCATTCTTTCTCTGAGGGAGGTTGTTGGTAGCAAAGAAATGAGGAGGTCAGTTTAAACAAGCAAAACGATCTGGCTCTGCAGTTTGGTGCTCGTATTCCCCTGTATTGGTTTTTCATATTAGTAAACCAGGATTATTTGCTTGGATTTATAGACCAAATGAAAAAGCCTACATTCTTCATCTGAGGGTCCATTTAGTGCCTGTTTGAGGCTTATCATCCCAGGAGAGAAGTGTATTTTTTTTTAATCCCAATAACAGCAGCTTTCTAAATGGGTTAGATTGTGGCTTATTGTGAACTTATTCCCACAAAAGTTTCTCAGTTTAGTTTTGTCTTTTGTAATGAGAAGTACTTTTAAAATTTGGTTATTTTGCTCTCTTTATCTGAAGGTGTTTTTCTAGTTGGCATCTGTGAGGAGGATAAGAAAGTCTTGGGCTAGGGAAAAAATCACAGACTCTTAAATATAATTTAAAGTTTGTTCAAGATGGTCTGTGAATGTCATTGATTTGGAGTAATTTATCTCTTTTTTGTTGTTTTTTTTATTTGTTTTGCTTTCTTCTGAAGTTCCGTGTTCCCTCTCCTGTACTGGTTCTGTATGCTGTAGATCTGTTGTCATTCAGAAAGATAGTCCTTCAGAAAAATCACTCATTCTGCATCGAGAAATTCTATGAATATATTTCATCACTGCATATTGTATGATGGGGGATATGAGCTAACAAAAATGAAACACTTGTCATTAAAGGCCTCTCTCTGACTAGAGCTCCCACAATGCAGTGAACCCTCTCCTGAGGTCTCAGATGAGAAAGAAACTGTCTTGATAATGACAAGGACAGGAAGTGCAGCGTAGATTAGCAGAGAGTGAGAACTGGCTGAATGGCAGAGCTCAGAGGGTTGTCATCAGCAGCAGGAGTCTAGTTGGAGGCCTGTAACTAGCAGAGTCTCCCAGGGCTCAGTACTGGGTCCTATCTTGTTCAGCACAATCATCAATGACCTGGATGAGGGGACAGAGTGCCTCCTCAGCAAGTTTGCTGATGATACCAAGCTGGGAGGAGTGGCTGATGCACCTGAGGACTGTGCTGCCATTCAGAGAGACCTGGACAGGCTGGAGAGTTGGGCAGAGAGGAACCTCATGAGGTTCAACAAAGGCAAGTGCAGGACCCTGCACCTAGGAAGAGGAATAACACCATGCCAGTACAGGCTGGGGTTGACTTGCTGGAAAATAACTCTGCATAGAAGGACCTGAGAGTCCTGATGAACAAGAAATTGACCATGAGCCAGCAATTGTACCCTTGTGGCCAAGAAGGCCAATGGTCTCCTGAGGTGCCAGCAGGTTGAGGAAGGTTATCTGCCCCTTCTACTCAGCTCTGGTGTATACTTGAGTACTGTGTCCAGTTCTGGGCTCCCCAGCACAAGAAAGGTAGGAACATACTGGAGCAAGTCCAGTGTAGGACTATGAAGATGATTAAGAGACTGGAGCATCTCTCCTGTGAGGAAAGGCTGCAAGAGCTGAGACTCCATTCAGCCTGGAGAAGAGAAGACTGAGAGGGGATCTTATCAATGTGTATAAGTATCTGAAGGGAGGGTGTCAAGAGGATGGGGCTATACTCCTTTCAGTGATGCCCAGTGTCTTAATTAAAAAAAAATTGCTATCCCTTTCTGCAGTTACAGAAATGTCCTTAGTTTTGAGAAAAGGTAACTACATACAGAAATGCATTTCTAGCTAAAATACTAATTGAAGTATTTGATACTTATAGCCAATTATCCTGTAGGTGTAATGACTCTCTAGGGGCCAAGTTGGGGAGAAAGGGACAAATGAGGATGTTGTATAGGGAAAACGTTGCAACTTTCAAGGTAGCAGAAATAAACTGTGGAAAACAAAGAATGAAAATAGTCTCTGTGAATCCTAGGGAAAAAAAAAAAAAAGACTGAAAGGTACTTCAGAGGTCTCTAGTCCAATTTACAGCTCTCCAAGCAAGATTACCTTAAAAGTTAAATCATATTAGATTAGTTTACATGAGGTTTTGTCCAGTTAAGTTTTGAAAATCTCCAAGGATGGACACTTGCACATCTCAGAACAACCTATTCAGATGTTAAATCACTTTTTCTGTGAGGATTTTTTCTTTCCTTGTCTTAAAACTGAATTTCTCTTGTTGACCCTTGTGACCAGTGTCTCTAGTCCTTTCACTGTGCACGTCTGAGAAAGTCTGGCTCCATCTTCTCCCTGACCTCCTATCCAGTTGTGAGAGACTGCTATTAGGTCTCCCCTTAATCTTCTCTCTTTCAGGCTGTCAAGCCTGAGCAGCTTCTCTCAGCCTCTCCTTTTACACTGTATGCTCCAGGTCCCTCATCATCTTAGTGGTCCTGTGCTGGACTATTCCTAGTTTAGTTCTCTATCATACTGGTGGTCCCTGCCTTCCTGAGGTGGCCTCATGTGTGCTGAGTAGTGAGAAGCAATTGCTTCCTGTGACCTGCTGGCTCACGCTGGCTAACTTCTGCTAACGCGGTAATGCTGTTTTTGTGCACATGCCAGGTACTGTTCTGGCTGATTGAGTGAAGCTGAGCAAAGTGAAACTATTGCACCAGATAGAAACTCAGACTGTGCTGAAGATCAGGTATCCAATGATTCTCTCTCAGCTTCAGGGTGGAGCTGTCAATTGGGGAACGTTTACTTGTCTGCCCTCAGCTAGTTTACTGCAGCCTGAGACTGAGCTGAAAAGAATGCAGGAGGTTGGTCACTTGGAAAGAGTGGTCATCACACATATGGGAGAAATCACAGATGTTCACTCCTGAGTCATCACATACAAGAAGGAAAACTACATTGCAGCTCTTAGTGACTAAATGTTCATATATTGCAGTGCTACAAAAAAACAGTGAGGAATCTTACATTTACTTGTCTCTGCTCGTTCTTGGAAATGCTAGATATTAAATTAAAAATTAAAAAAAATTAACCTGACTCTTATGTCAAGATAGCATTATAAACCCTGATAATGCTATCTTAATAGTATTGTAGCAGTGGGTCTGAGAGGAGAAATGTTACAGCAGATTTATTAAATTTCATGCTAGATTTTTTCAGGTCTGTTAGACATCCAAGTTCAAATGGAAGGCCTTGTACTCAATATAGGAAAGAACTATATTAGATTTCTGAAAGCTAGCTCTCTGCATGTTATGCTCAAAGTTACCTACTCTAAATGGAATATGTAAAATTGCTTTATCTGGAAATGGTAACAACTCCTGAAGTTGCAATGGATTTCTGCTCTTAACTGAGCATTTTCCTTCAGGTCTGCTCCTTGTACTCCACTTTGACCAGAAACACCTCAATTTGAAACTGACTTTAGTGATTGAGCACTTTCTGTGGATTTCTTTTTTACCTTGTCCCCAGTAAACAATCCAGCAGAGTCCAGCTGATAACCTTGACAGGCTGGGTCTAGCTTTCAGGAGTCACAAGTGCTTTTGCCTCTTAAGGTGAGTGAATATACCCAGCTGCTTCGTTTTGAAGGGCTGCTGCTGCATGTAAGGGACCAAAAGACTGATAAGTTTCTAGAGGAGCAGAACCTGGGCAATATGAGTGTAAATGACTAAATCTGTTTAGTGGAATGGTCTAAAAGATCCTTTTGCTTGCAGATTGATAGAATGCAGCAGTTGTGTTTTTAATTTTTATAGTTTTGGTCTACCCTTCAGTTAGAAAAAGCTTTCTAAATACCACACAGATGCAAATATTGAATATACTGTTTGGTGGACTTCAGTGATGTATATGTAAGGGTGATTTCTGTATATGGCTACCTAAAAGCTTTGTGCAGGAGGAAGAGGATAGGGAGAAATGAGAATAAGAGTGAATAAGAACATTAGTAAATGAGAAATGGGAACATTAGTGAGTTAGTGATACTTGTTAGGTATCTTGGCTGAAGGCTACTTGACTAATACTGCTTCCACAAGCTTTCTGTTTTGATTTTTTTGATGCTATCCTTAGATCCTTAGAAAACAAGACACGTTCTCAGCTTTTTTTTTGGACCAAGATAATTTACTTGTATGGCCTTTGGAAATGTTAACCAATTTCAGCAAAAACTTGAGGACTCAGCTTGGTAATGGAAAAATTGGCCTGCATGCACGTTGTCCAGGAGTGGCCAGCATCTTTCCATTACCATTTGAGTGTTCTTTTTTATCATTCTTCATTTTCTGCCCTGTTTTATTGCTCCTATCTTTGTTTGTTAGATCTACAAATGAAACCCCAAGAAAGACTTTTTTCCATTTACATTCAGAGTGCATTTGGACTTCTCAAATACATTTGGCTCACAGCCCTGAAACTAGGTTTCCTTTAATGGTTGTACTGTTTTCCCTATTCTGTTATCAGTCTCCATTTGTAGTACACTTCAGGAAAACATCTGTGTGAGAGACTTAAGAATCCTCCATGTGAAAGCATGAATCTTGAGGTATGAGGAGAAGAGCTAGAGAGCTAGACTCTCTAGCTAGAGATAGTTGTTAATCTCCCTGTTCTCTTGATTGATTTCAAGGTGTCAACCTATTTATGAGTACGATATACCTCAATACTCAGTCTGAGGGCTTGTTTCTGGAGACGATTTAATTGTTATAACCACTGATGTGAATCCATTTGGTTGCACTAAGGTACAGGTGGCACCAGCATCATTTGTAGTCTATAATGGAAGCTAAAAAATCCCAGTCAAATGATGTATCATATATAAGGAAAAGATATTTGAAAAACAGAACAAAATTATAGATCGTTCAGTAGTTCTCATAATTCTTCGAGTAACTCATGAATGCTGAGCTAATAGTTTATAACTAGAAATTCTAAAGGGCTCTTTATGGGTTTGAATCATAGAATCAGTAAGGTTGGAAGGGACCTCTGGAGATCATCTAGTCCAACCTCCCTGGTCAGCAGGGTCACCTAGAGCGTGTTAGACAGGGTTGCATCCAAGCGGGCCTTGAATACCTCCAGAGAAGGAGATTCCACAACCTCTCTGGGCAACCTGTGCCAGTGCTCTGTCACTCCCACAGTGAAGAAATTCCAGTAAACTTTCTTTAGGTAACATTTGAGGCAAAGTTAGAATTCTTCTAGAGACTTAAATGAAAGGTCTTAAATGTCTTGTGTTATTGCAGAAAAAGCACAATAACGGAAACAATTTAAAATATATGAACTCAGGCTTACCTTGATACTTTGAGCAAAACTTGGTGTAATATATATAATTATGAACAAGTACAAATCTGTAAAATTAGTTCTGCAGAAGTAAAGAACTGTTGGAAGGTTAAAATACTTTCATACATATCCATTCATGTTTATGTCATCAGAAGTACCATTTATTTTTAAAACTTTTGATTTCTTTTTCTCTTCTTTCCTTTCTTATATCTTTACTGATAGGTTCAGTTCCCAAAATAATGGACTATTTCAGTATTCTATTTAGTCTGAGTTAGTGTCCTCCAGAGCAATGGCTGTAGAGTCAGTGACATAACACAGCGTAATCCTTGTTGTGTACTGGAATTACAAGTGAGAATCCTATTTTCTAAAATACTTAAAGAACATGATTCTTGCCTACTTTATTTCTGCTCATGAGGAGTAAGAGGGGAGGAGGATAATGGGCCACCAGGTTCATGGTTTCTCCTAGTTAACTTTGTTAGGAATGTTTTACTTCACTGACAGAACTTTCTTTTTGATGCTGTTAGGAAAAGAGCCCTGAAACACTCTTCCTGATAGATAAATCTAACCTTTTGACTGAGCACGTAATGTATTTTGATTTGTAAACTAAAGCTTGAGTAGTTATACATGACTGCTTGTAGTATGTTTTTGTAGGTAAATATTAGAGATTTATATATTTATTTATTTATAGGTACATGCTGGGCCTCTCAGCTGTTCCGGCAGTTATACAGTTTCTTGGCTTCCTGTTTCTTCCTGAGAGTCCCCGTTGGCTCATTCAGAAAGGCCAGACTCAGAGAGCACGAAGAATTCTCTCTCAGATGCGTGGTAACCAGGCAATTGATGAGGAGTATGACAGTATCAAAAACAACATTGAAGAAGAAGAAAAAGAAGTTGGATCAGGTATGCCAAATGTTTATTGGCATCTCTGAGCATCAGTAAGGAGATATTTTGTTTTTCTTATTTTGCTTTTCTTGACTGTTTTGCTATTGCTTAAAGTATTTCATATTTTGGTAACTTCAGAACTGAAGACCTGTTTCTGTTATCCTACAGTTTTAATTTCTGATTTCTTAAATGATGAAAACTAAAATACTTGCTTATTACATTTATTTCATGTGAGAAAGGCACTTTCTTTCATTGGAAAAGAACATGAAGGTTAAAAGACCAAACAGACATTCCGGAGGTCCTGAAGGATTAATGTTTTACATGCCTGAAGTTAACCACAGTCCACATCCAGACTGAGAGATTCTAGACTAGCAGCTTTTGGAAAGATATCCAAAACTAGGTGTGTAATATTAGGTTGTTCTTCAGTAAAGACAGTGTCTGAGGTCCTTTTAGTCTGCCCAAAAGATTGAGTTATCTAAATCAATTCCTTTTTGCCTCTTTCATATCCTTATACCATATGTCTTTATGCTGTTAGCTTTAAGCAAGATTACAGTATTATTAACTGTCTTTTTAATCTACTAAGTCTGTTAAGGTGGGAATTGTAATTAAGGCTCTTAAATAAGACTCATCTTAGTTCTTGCTTTCTTAAGCTTGCTTATCAAAGCTTTATTAAGCTTTGATAGGAAAATAACTTTGCAGAGCCGGTGGAAAGGAAAATGCAAGGTATTTTACAGTCGTGTAAACTGACATTCAACATCTGATAATATCTAATCTCATTGCTTTGCTGAGTTTGGCTTTGGAGTTTACAGTAAGTGATTAAGTATCATGAAAAAAGTTATTTGACCCATATTAGTGACCAGATTTTCAAAATATCCATCATGGATGTTGAAGGAATGGATTTTTTTTTCTTTTTATGCTTTTTGTGGGTTTGGATCCTTTGTTTCCAGGTCTTCAATGGGACAAATTTTAATTACCTTGAAACTGATTTGATAAAAAGTGAAAATGGATATTCATAAAATAGCTAGACATTGAGAATCCTGCACAGGGTCCCTGATCCCAATTAGATACTGGACCATTAGCTTCTGTGGAGAACCACTTAATATCTAGCATAAAAGCATTTCTGCTAAGTAGAAATAAAAGAAGCAGGAGTCTGACCCATTCTGTCGCTTATTTTTGGGCTATAGATTATGGCTTTATTTCTCTCTTTTTATAAAATCTTTCCTCCTGTTGTTGTTTCACTGTTCACAAATTAAATGGGGTGTTATAGAACTAATTCTAGCTCAGTTTTTAAAGCACTGCTGTACACACCTGTAGCTTGGACTGGCACACTAGTTACGCGGCTGCTGGCTTTCTGGGATGTGTAGGTATCTTGATTTTTTTTTCCTTTTCCCCAGAAAAACTCATTGTGTGGCTGGAGAACTTTCCTGGAGACATTTTAGTGAAATGAAGCACATCCTTATGGAAAAATGAGGTTACAATGAGTCAGTGAAAAACACTGGATAATCCACAGCTTCAGAGCTTTCATAGAATGACATTAAAGAAATAAGGATACTTAAGAGTAAATGCTTTCCAACTTGTCATAACTGCTTATCATAAAGGTGTTAGATAGTTGTCACTCTCGTTTCTAGTAACTGGTTACAATTGGACTTCATCCCATTTAACTCAAAATTTTTATTGTTTTAGAACCAAAGTTGTGTTTGGTTGTGTTTCAACATCAAGACAAACCTTTATTTGCCTCTTGTGACTTACATCTGGTATTTACAAGTCATTAAATTACCATTAGTTTCCTTTCTTGAGGAGTTGTCTAGATATTCAGTATTGATTTGGCATACATGGTGAGAACAACTTCCTGTTCATGATTTCATTGCCAAGTGTTCAGGCTTTGACAACTCAAATGTATGCCTCTGCAAAGGCATTACATTTCATTTTGCCATGTGTATTTCTTTTTTATTTTGTTTTGTGTGTTCCTGCAGAACTTCTTGAATTCATTACTCCTATTTGTAGCACACAGCGTTTTAAAACACCAGTTAATAACAATGCCAAATGGTGGTGGTAATTCCTGTCAGACATTCTGGATATTATTCCAGTTTTGCTAAAAACTTTCCTATATTGAAAGTGTGTGTATGTGGAATCCAAAGACAGCTTTGTAGTTCAAAAATCATCCTGCCTACATTAGCTAGTAGGTTGTTTTCCTTTTCTGTCACCTCTTTTCCTGAAAAAAGAGCAGATGTTCTTTTTCATTAACTGATACACAAACAGCTTCACCGGTTTCTCAGGGCATCATTTTGTGTGTGAAAAGAAGTCTGTGTTTGACTCCTTCACCACCAGAGGCATAACAGAATGTAACCATAACGCTTTCTCAAATCCCACACTTAAAAACTGTAATGCTTTTTGCAACTATTTCATCAACTACCCTTGGCATCACATGATTGAATCACAGGGGTACTTCATCTGTTCATCTAAGTTACTTTCTTAAAGATTTGGGTTTGATGTCTGTGATAAAACCAGAGAGATTCATCACATTTTCTGGATGGTCATCAAACACCTTCTGACTTGAAAATAATAAAAATATCTTGAGCAATAACATCTATTTCCAAAGTTTTTTTGTACCAATGTGGGGTACCTGCTAAGTGAATGATTTATGTTTCTTTATCCTTTCCAGTACCTTTAGCCAAATCACGACTGCTGCTTAGCAGCTTATTTCTGAGCATTTTCAGATTGGTATAAGAAAATGGATATTTAGTAATATCTTTTTGACACTTGCCTTTTGATTGCTTATGCAAATTAATTTTTTTTGTGGTGGTAATGAATATGACTTTTGCCTGCTCCATTCTGTACTTCCAGTGTGACTTCCGGTGTTGTAAAGTCCACAACTTGAATCTAGATTTTCTGGGAGAAAATTTGCCTTTTGAAAGGAAAGGGAAGGGTATTGCACTCTGCAGTTACATTACAAAGCAAGCTGAATCTTGATGAAGTCCAGCTGATCAGGCTCTTTTTAACACAACCCCCCTCTCAGATGAGGGGGTGCTAGTGCAAGAATGAGCTGGCTGTAGGAAAACCAAAGGCAGAAGGACTAGCCAGAGAAGTGAGAAAGGAGAGAGCTCCCTACAGGTGTGGCAGTGGTAGCAGTAAGTGTTAAGTTGCATTCCCTTCAAATACACTGTGGATCTCACAAATTCCCAATACTAGGCTCAGACTCAATAGCTTTAGCAGGAGAGAAAAGGGGAGAGAACAGACAGAAAGGGCTTGTGACTCATGAAAAGATCAAAGATGTTGCTGGGACAGGGTTCTGGGGTGAATCTTCCCTTTTGTTAGCAAAACTAATGTATGACTTCCACTGCCATTGAATCACAGTTTTTAGTACAGTTGAGGCAGATGTTTTGTACTGTATGTTAAAGACAGGCAGCCGGTTCTTAGAAATGCAAGTAAGCACTGATACAGTGGCTTAAGTACACAGGTACAGATGAAGTAACTTGTACTGCTAAGTAAATTAGAGGGAGCTATTTTCAGTATCAATTCTAGTGTAAACACTTCAGAGTGAATTCAGTGGTTGGCAGTTTTGTGCATAACATACTATAGCCATCTGATACAGTTACATACTTTTGTAAATGTTTTTCAGGCTGCCAGGGAAGCATCCATTTTAGACTAGAAAGAAATCATTACAGTGTTCATTAGTGAAATTTAAATATATCATTAATTTTCTGTACACTTAATGAATCACCAGTGTTCAAAGCAAGTCATGGGAAAGAAATCTATACTAAGCCACTGCACGTTGCATGGCTCTTCCTCATGCCTCTGCTGAAACAACCTTGAGCTGTGATGTTCCAGACTATGAAGTGCGAGCGATGAGTATGTACTAACTTTTACTTATCATCCTGATGAAATTAACATAATTTGTATGAAGACTGGATGTTTGTTTTTGTTTTGATGTAAGCATGGATCATAGTTACAGTAGGAGAACACTACAATCTCCCCCAATTCTATCTTTCCCACATTTCTCTAACGTGTGAAGTAAGGTTGAGACTCTTGAGCTTATGCCTATGGACCGTTACTTTTTAATTGCTCCAAGCATTTATATGCCAACCTTTGATCGTGAGGATGTCTCTTTTGCGTGATACTCTGCTTTGTAATTCTGCTCATGTAAAACCAGGCTGGGGCTTAGCAATACATAGAGCTGCGGTGCTTCTGTGAAATTCACTCAGGGTGATTTACAAAATTGATCGTTACATGTTAATATTGTTCAACCTACCATTCTGTGCCTGTTCCAAAGTATTCAGTAATGAGCATTGCTTCTGAGCGAGCCATTTTCTGATGTTTTAAGTATTCTTAATAATTTTTTATAATAGCCTATTTTTTTCTGAGGCCAGAAGAGAAAGATTGATACCACCCTGTCTTTCATTCCTTTCATTCAACTCTTTCGCTTTTTCTCTGAAATTTTCTGCTGGATTAGTGAGTCATTCTCCTTCCTTGGGTTTTGCATTCCCCAGCTGCAGGTAAATGTATTATTATGCCAAAGTAAAATCACCTAATTAGCATTAGGTTTCAGCTCATAACTTTACCAAGTAATTGTTAGTTAAAATAGGGTATTTTCAGAGATGTGATCTGGACTCTCAGTCTTTCCTAGATACAGTTTATTTCTATTTCTTGCAACTTCTTTTCTTAGTATTTTAACTTGTTAGTCTTGCCTATGGCTTTGGCTTCAACCATTTGACACCTGTCTCTCTAGAGAGGTACTAGAAAATTTCAGTGTTTTCATACTTGATCATAATTCTTCCCTTACTTCAGACAGTCTCTTTTATCTTTTGCCATTGCCTGACAGACCTGCAGTTCAGTATGACATAGACATGCCTCTTATTATAGACATCAGCTGGAATTTTATTTAATGGAACTTGCTAATACTGAGATACTGGAGTAGGGCTGTGCAGAGATCTGAATCATTCTGATCCTAGGGACTCAAACTCATATTTCAAATCTAAGTCTAGTTTTATGATCCTAAGTGGTTCTTGGTATCTGTAACCATTACATGCAGTTAGATGGAAGTCTTTGGAGCAAAAGAAACAAAGGAGGTGGACTAAGATTTCTTTGAAGAAAACCTGAGAGGCAATATAATCGATGGACACCTCAGCCTGAAATTCTTGTTTGTTACTACACCAAATGCAAGAATCAGTTGTAGATTGTTTTGCCTTTGTATTTTCCAGGGATCATGACCAATGAGAAAAGGACTTGCAAGGAATGTCTTTGTTTCATTCTTGTATTTTAACTATTTGAGTTTTAGAATTATTTTTCTCAGGTATGTTCTCTTAAGAACAAAAATTCTTCCTGTGTAGTATCTTCATTGGAATTTATTTTGTTTTGAGTTGATGCCAAAAGAGCAGCACTCCTCTAGATAATCAAAATTCATGCAGTGTAGGCAAATAAAAACATGGAGACATTTTATGTTCCCAGGTCTTGAGAAACTATACTAGCTAAATTCAGTATATGATCAGGTTTATGAGGAAAAACCTTTAAAACTTGACAAGGAATACTGAAAGTATGAATTACTGTATTTAAACTCGTAAACAATTAAGGAAGATGGATAAAAAAGCTATTTTGGTTCTATTTTATCCTTACAGTCTTTTGAAAGGCAGAGTAATTCTCACAGATTTGACCTTTGAAAAATGCAGTTTAATAAAGACCACATCTTTTTCTACCTTGCCTAGAAATACGACTACTATATTCTAAAAGTAAGAGTTCATTTCTGGTATCTTAGAGCTTCTGCTGATAGAAGGTAGCACACACAAACATGGGTTTGAGAACTTAAATATACTTGGCAATTACTGATTTTAGAGATTAGGTTTACCTGGCAGTACATTATAAGTCAAGCTTGCTTGAATGACTATAACCAAAAAAGCCGTTAGTCTTCCACCTTAGTTTTCAATGTACTAATATAAATTGAATGTTTATATGAAAATGGTGCCTAACTACCTTTCTGAAGATCAGATATTTTTCAGGGTAGACCGCTCAAACAAATTTCAGAGCAAATTCCTATTGACTTCAGGTCCAGAAAGAAAATTCAGGTAAGCTGGTCCTGAAGGGGAGAAAAGGGTGAAACTTCATGAAAGCATGGAGAGGCGTTACTGAGGCAAGAGTAGCTGGAGTTTGTATGACTTTCCACACGTGCACACACATACTCGTATGCATGCATATATATACACAACATTTTATATAAATATGTATGTGTATGTGTGTATGTGTATATATATATATATATATATACTCATACACAAAATATATAATTTTTGAAAATCAGATTTGCTATGAGATTTTTGGAGATGAAGTTAGACAGTGTTCCATTGATAGCTTAGTATTAGTCCGCAGCCTGTGAAACTTACAGCAAATTAAAACTAGAAGTCTGAAAAAAAGATTTTCTCTCTATCAGGTCAAAATTAAATCTCTGCATAATAATTTTATTTTAAACAAAGTGGCATTATTCATAGACTGAAGCTGAATTCCTCATGTAGGGGTAGAATTAACTTCTACTCTTCATCTGAGATAGCTTGTGGATCTACATGTCTGCAAAAAGTGGTGGATGCCACTCCAAATTATCAGTGTATCACTGACCATTCAGCTACTTTCAACATTACTGTTTTGGAAGAGGGATATTGTTTTGTGCAAACTTACGTTTCAGTGAGAGACAATGTTGGAAGAATAAGACTATTGGTTGACATCCTTTCCTGAGAGAATGTGGTCCTTGTAAAGCTGACTGAAAGAGGACCTGTGAATAAAGATAGTATTTAGTTTTCTTTCGGTTTGGTTCAGGGAAATAGGAACTTGAAACTTTTTTTGTGTTTCAAATACAACCACGGCCTCCTCAAGCCCCTCTACATTTCATTTCTAGTTGCTTAGTTTTCTGTCTTAATAGGAGCAAGCAAAATTAGCCATTTTTTGTGCAGCTACAGTACTTCACAATTATAGAAAATTAATGTTTTCCTTTAACACAAAAACATTTTTTTTGTACTTTCTCTAGCTAGTCTAACAAACTTGGACTAGGTTATTTTCTGGAAGCAGTACACTTCTGGCCACAGTTTTCATGCTTTCTAGAAGCTCAGCTCAGTTCTAAAGCAGGAAGCTAGACACGCTGCTTAGATTTTTGAAAAGTAGTACTTAGCTATGTAACTTGGCTTGTTATCAACATTTGCTATATAGTCTGATAAACTTTAAACACCCTTTGTAACTGTTTTCATTTACAGTGGTTCCTTCCCACTGATGGCTAGTGGAAAACACAAAGGTAACATGGCATACAGTAATTTTTATTTTAGCACAGCTGACCTAAAAGATTCCTAGTAGAAGTGAACTTGAAAGAATTAGGGAACTATTCTTAGTCAGCCAAATAAAAATGAATGTGTACAGAATGAGTAAAAGTAAGGAATAAAGCAAGCAGAAAAGACTAGGCATAGGGAAAAGAAGAAGCAGACCTGAAGGAGTGTTAAAGGGTGAATTAACTCTGAACAGTGATAGCACCGGTTCATTATTCAGTACAGAAACTGAGATAAATTCGTGCATAGATATTTCCTGCCATGTGCCTAATTGATATGGTTTATTAAACTGGAAAGGGAGAACTAGGAATTGAGAGGGGCTGGAGAAAGAGAAGGCCGTACTGGGAAAGACAGTTGTAGGATCTTAGTGATGGGACAGGAAGGGAAGGGCAGAATATTTGCGCTTAAAGGCAAGTTACAGCATGTAGCTCGAGGTTCGAGACGTTCGGCCAAGGGCCGGGCTGATTGGTATTGACAGTCTGATAACCTCTCTTGAAAAAGGCTAGGATCGGGCTAGGATTTATTACTGTGGTCTTGCTTGCCAGATTTATTTCTCTTTGATTTGAACGGAAAATAACTGATGAGCGTTGGAGTTGGTATGCCTAGGTAGGAGGTTCGATCTGAGGTCATACGGGTTGAGCGTGTAGTGCCGCCAGCCTGATGCTCTCGTCGTTTCGTTAGAGACAGAATTTTGAATTTCCAGGGTGTGTTTGTGTGAGAGATGGGCACGCGCTGCATTACAGCAGGTTTTAACTCTCCAGACCTTTATTTTTTATAACATAGTTCAACTGATGTACTTATTTCTTATCTGAAATTATGGATCTACTTTTTATATTTATGTATATTGTTAAGAAGTAGTAAAATTATGTTGCTTTTAGAGCTACTAATGGTATTCAAGAGCTCAGTTAATTAAAAAGAAAAAGCCGGGTTCTTTACCGTTTCCCTGCAGGACCCAACATCTGAACTGAATACACAATTCTAACTGAATATTCCCACTTGAGCTGCCTATTTACAGGCAGCAAGGATTTAGACAAAATATAGTGTTGTGTGAAAATCTTAATGGGCATAGCTTTTTTTTTTTTTTTTTTTTTTGTAAATGTTACTAAGGAATAATTGTAACACTTCACTAAGCTTAGCAATATGATTTGTTATTTAGCTTTCAGAACACGTTCTGTGACAAAGTTAGCTATAATCATGTGGCTTCTTTGCTCTCTAACCTGGTGAAGATGAGTGGAAACGCCAAAATGGATTTAATGTTTAATTTCAATATTTATACGTATATGCCACGAACAAGTAGCTGAGCAAACTTTACCTTTTGATCCCATTTTAACCTTTTCAGCATAATCATTAAAATTACAAATTTTTAAAGAATTAATATCACTTTATGGTATAGTGGGAACCAGATGGGTACAGGGCTGACTCCTGTTCCTCTGCTGCCTCCTAGATGCCCTCAGGTAACAGGTTTTGCACAGGGGCAGAATTTTGGCTGTGAATCGGATGCTAATGATTCTTGAGCTGCTGTAGTTTTCCTCTGGATCTGTGGTCAAATGTATCTAGTATTTATATAACCTGTTTAAATTGAGGTAATCTGTTAGCAGGAAAAAAACATAAGGGAGCAAAAGACATTTTAAACAGCCTTTGCCCCTATTTCTTTAATATAAAGGCTTATTCTACTCCTTTAATCTAGTCAGCCTTTATTTTGTTTGGGGCCCTTCACCAAAGTATTGCCTAGTTTTGTCCAATCTTACCTGTTGCTCTTGCTTTTTAAAATATCAGTATTGTTTTTTGATCTCTTCTGTTTTCAGGACACTTTATTCTGGTATTCTCCTAACAAACCTGAAGAGTTTGTTTCAGAATAAGCAATTATCCTTGCATGTTTCATGATATTTAATCTGAAGTATTCGTGCACTGAGTAACTGAGTAAACCTAGTAAACAATACTGAATGGCATTATCAGTGAGATCTATCAGAGTCGCATGGTGGCAGGTATTATATTTGTGTGGTGGTGTTTGGTTTGACTTGAAAGAAAGGAAAGACTACTTTGAAATCATTTGCTACTGAGTATACTGTTCATATAGCTCCCAAAATATCCACTGAAATGCTCTCTTACACAAGTATCTCAGAGTGCTCCCTGTGCTCAGAAAGCAAGTTGCTGGAATCTCTCTTCCTTTTGAAAATAAATGAAAAACAACATAGTACTTCCTCCCTTGTGAGTATTGGTCAGAATATGTCTTTGGACCTCGTGTTTTAATCCTGTAGATGAGAAACAAGGTTTCTTCCTTTATGTTAATTCTTGCTTGACTATTAATCTCACTTTGCTCATAATCTTTCAGCGAGCAAATGTTAGAATTCTGATTTCTTGTCCCTTTTTTTCCTTTTTTCTTTTTAATGGTACCGTAAACCATACTGATGTCCATTAACTGTGTAGTAGTGTGTTAAACCAAAATAGTTTTTTTGGTGTGCTTTGGTGCAAAACTGTCCTACATGTTAAATTATCAAAACATAAGTCAGTTAAAGAATAACTGAAAACAAATAAATTTTAAGGGCATAGGTAACTTTAATCCCTTTTGTGATTGTATACTATAAGTTGCACTAGCTTCATTTCGTTTACTACAAGTATTTTGTGCAACACAAAATAAGTAATACCTCTGTGTAGCTGAGGTATATGTAGTTCATTTAAGAGAGTGCAAGTATGGTTATAGATGAATAAATTGCAATATGTTCTTTATTGTACGATGTGGAAAGTACACTATTGGCTATGAGCCTATAAACCTCCTTTTGAGTCAAAGCAAACATACGTTTCTATAGCAATAAAAGTAAATTTAAAATGTAGGTGGTTCTGGCTGTTGCAAGTTTAAAATGAAGGTGGCACTTGCAGAATAGTTCATTTCACAGCCAAAAGAAAATAGGACTTTTGTTGAAGAAAAATGGATCTGAAGTGCCCCATATTTTATTTAAAATATTTTTTTGAATTGCAAGCTCTTTTTGATGTTTTTTTCTCCTTCTTTAATTTTTCTTTATTTCTTTCCACTTTGGCAAAAATAGAACTCTGCATAAAAAGGCTATGCTCGTTCATTATTATCAAGTAATTTTAACTATAATGGTGGTGATTTGTATTGCTTCTGCATCTTTCATATTTTGTTAGGATTTAACATTTTTAATGTTTTGTTTAGTAGTATCTAGCCCAGAGGCGAGAGGCCTATGAGTGTTATAAATTGAAGATAAATTGAAGAAGTGTTTACAAAAGGAGACCAGATTGGTAGGGTGGTAAGGAATAACAGGTTGCAAATAAATTGAGTTAAATATAGTGAGAAGTGTTTATCCTACTCTAATTGCAGTGCAGTGTAACAAAGAAAAAGGTCTGATGCATCATTTCATCTCTAGATTGGATTGTTTCAAGCTTTACTTGCTTGAAGCACATTCCCAGGAGAATAAGTCATTGTAGAATATCCAAATATCACCTGTTCATGAATGAGTGGCCTCAAATTAATCATCCTGCCATAGCTGGAATGCTTCAAGCTGTTTGCTTTTCTGGTCTCCAGGTCTTCTCATTGAACTCAGCAGGGCAAGGTATAGTCTGAGGGCTAAATGTCCGGGTTTTGTTTTGTTTTGTTTTGTTTTTCTATGTAAGAAGGGATTATTAGGAGACCCTATTTCATTCATATATAAGAAGATGTCTTACAGATGAAATTTACTGTATATTTAAGTGTAGCGTGCACATACAGTAAAAGCCAAATGGTACTTTTTTTGCTCACTTATGCACATGATTTGTTGTGCAGTACCCTGGCAGATAGTTTGACAAATACCAATGCTTATGTGCACTTGGAAGGATGGGGACTTACAATACCAATGCAAGGATGAAACTGGATCATTCAGTTGGTCTTAGTGTCAGTGTCATTAAATCTTCCTTTCCAACAACAACCAAGATTTTTTAAAGTTGTCATCGGAGACTATTTAATATGAATATACCAACCTAAATTTGCAGAATTTGTGATATTGTCTGAGATGAACACTCAGTTCTCTCATTGCAGTGAGTGCTCACTTGGAAGTCCTGCATATTCATCAGTGTTAACTACTCAGGATAGAAGACAGTAGGTGAAATGTCATGAAAACATATATGGTCTGTGCTAAGTGACTGCTTATTTTGGAGCTGGAATGGTGGCTCGAGGGCTGCAGTTCCCATGAGTCAGGAGCTGGCTTTGCGCCCTTTTGCTGTCAGAATCCAGTGAAGCTATTTGTGTTGGTTGCTTTATTAGGGAAAAACTGCTCAGATTTACTTAAATCTGCACATAAATCTAACGAATCATGGATAACGAATATTGTAGTAAACCTAGAAAAAAATATTTATTCTAGTGCTGCATAATAATAATGTTTTGAATTAAATATTTCTTGACATGCAGTATTAATAGATGTGCTTTCTTGAATACGCAGAAGGACACATTTTAAAACATAATGTAAATTTATTGTATAATGTAAAGCAACTCTAATGCAACCCAGCAGCATCTTGAGTGAAGTAGAATTTATTTTTTGCGGGACGGCAAGGATAAATAGTTTGTGTTTTAGAAGTCTCACCAGTTGTTGCTCAGTTCAGTCTTCTGTTTTGTTCCAGGAAACATCTACCATCTGCAGCCAATCCTCTTTTGTAGTGTGTGAGCCCAGGCACCAAATACAAAATACCAGCTGGTCCATAGAGCACTGTACTTGGGAAGCCCCCAAAAATACCAATGACAGAGGTCATTTAGGATATTCTTTATTCAGGTGTGGGTGCAGGCTGATCTATTCAAATGTGAGTTCTGGAAGACCTTCCCCAGTCTTTCATGGATGCAGCAGCAGATTCCTAGATCCTACAGTTTGATAGATATGTTAGGAGTTACTACATTTAAAAAATCTGTTAAAATAGGAGTTTCTAATATCCTTTGAGTCTACAGTGTTTTTTCTCATTAGCTGAAACTAGTTTTCAAAATGAACTGAGAGTTATTTTTAAATGTAGTTTTAATCAGCTTACATTTTTCTGTCCTGATGATAAACTTTTGTTTCTTTCTTCTCTACCCATAGTAGAGAGAAATCAACACACACAGACTATGTTACATGTCTTTTCCCACCCCATGAGGTTTGATATCTTATGAAACTGAAGAGCCATCTTCAATTTTAGCTTCAATGTAGTTTTCCTTATCATGACTAGGATAATTTTAAACAATACTCGTTTCCCTCTCTGGCTCTTCTTCTTAAGTGCATTAATTTTATTTGGTGATAAAATTTTCACTCTACACTCTTAATGTGTTTGTAAATATAAATATTGGTTTTGTTGCATTGAGATTAGACCTAATTTTTGCTTACATTTAGTAATAATCATAATAAGACATTAGTGTTATACTAGATAAAATCTGTGAGTTTTAAATGTTTTTAGGCACAGAAAACTTCCAATCAATTTTATGTAAATACTATAAGATACAATACTCAAAGTGTAGTATTTTGTTGCTATGGTGATAAACAGAAGGGTTTTTAGTAATCTTTCCATCAGTTTATAATAATAGTTCAAATAGCTGCAAAGAGGAAAAGAATTTTCTTCCATTGAGAGTATGGACTAAACCTTTAGTGACACAACTATTTTTACAACATAAGTTGCCTTTGAGGCCTGAGTTTTAGAAATGCATTATATGCAAACTTTACCTGTAGGATAAATTTGGATTTGACGCTCAAACTAGTTCACAAAGATTTTAAATTTACTTGTTTAATTGGAAAAAATATTGCCAGTAATTCATTTAAAGGGGATTTGATTATACTTTTGATAGGGTGAAGATTTTTCTTTGTCTGTTAATGAGAGATTGCATGACATTTCTCAGGATGAATACTACTTCTGGTTAGATAGAGCAGGTGTATATTTTTGCCTCTGTTGCATTTCCTTCTGCAAACATGCAAAACTGTTTTATTACTATAGCAACTGAACCACTCCTTTGATAATACAATGCAAATAAACTTCTTGTGTGTTTGGTAAAATAAATTGTAACATTATAATATTATGTAATATGTAATAATATGTGTGAGTGTGTGTGTGTATATATATATATATATTTGAACTCTAAAAATGCAGTGTACTCATAAACTGTAAAACTTTGCTTATTTTCTAAGTATTTCTAATGTAACTTTCAAGTGTTTTGTGCATCCTCCCAGACCTCAAAGAAACTTGTTGGGAAGCAGAGCATGGAACTAAACACCTTAAACACCTTCTCATGTTTTCCTCCATTAGGATGCATTTGGACTGGGAGCATATAAACTGGTCTTCAATTCCTCTCATAATTATCCCACGATTAAGATTCTGTGCACTTAACCTATATATAATACACTGCTATATTGCTTCGTTGATGTGAATTCAAAGTCAACCTGCTGTTTTACAGGAAGAATAATTGAGGTGATAGGATTTAACTTCTGGCAGAGCTGAGAATAGACCCAGGTATCAACTACTTGATTACAGCTTAGACAATATAGTTCACATACTGCCAGTGCCGTCTATGAAATGTGCTTGTGTAATTTCCTATTCATTTTATTGTACATCAGCTTCTAGGCATTAGACAGTAAATCTCTTACTGCCTAGATTGTTCTTGGCTAGAAGTCTATATGGACCCAACTAAGTATGGACAGATAGTTGCATAATTAATTACCAAAATGTGTGGGTAAAGAACATTCAGCAATGATAACATTAGAAGAAAACGCAGAAGCAGAGAGAAGCATTAATGTATTTGTGGAAATTAAAGAATTAATTGCCTATAATTCTGCTTACTTGTTCATTTATATAGTCCCATTAGCCCTATCTTGGTTAAAACAGTAGCCAACAGCAGATGCTTACACAAGAGTAAAAGAAGCACAAATGTATGATATTTTGCCCAAGTACTCTTCCAGTTTCTGATCACTTTTGGATTTATCTTCCCTGAAATTGTCTGGTCTCCTATACACAATTTTAGTATGATATGTGTACTGAAACTTTAACCAAAGATTAATTGCAGATGGAACATAATGGCAGTTTTAATTCTACATTTTTTAAAAAGATCTGACTTTCCTTTCTACTTGTCAGCATATTTTGTCAAAACATCTAAATGCTTTAGAAGTTTACAGAAACTAAATCAGTTTTTTGAACTGAACTTTGTTAACAAGCAGGAGGTGAATCCTATCCCCTGGAATACCATGAATATGCGAATTTCTTTGGCCTTTTTCAGAAAACATTTTTGTTGTTTTTTATGTTAGCTCTCTGAAATAGAAAATTCTTCTACATAGGAAGTAAATGCTTGTCTTTTGATTTCTTTGTAACTATCTTTTCAATACTCTTAAGGTAATAAAGTGCTATTATTCCCACCTTACATGTATAAAACCAGAAAACAGACAAAGGATTTTTGCCAAAGGAAGTTCCCAAGGTTCATGTGAAGCCTATGACTGGATTCAGATGCTTGGACTAGCAAAGGCCAATACTAGACCATTCTCAAAATTTTATCCTGAAGTGTGTGTGTGTGTGTGTACATATATATATATTTATATACCTTGAGGGGGAAGAGGAGTGAATGTATGCCACCCATGAGAGAGAGCTTTTTTTTCCCAGAAGGTTCGCTTACAGATACTGAGAAAGCTGCCTTAGTACTGACACTTCTGTGAAATGTGTCAAAGTGGATGCTACTAAAACAAGCAAATGTTCAGGTTTTTATTCCATAATTTAAATGTCTTGGTGTTGGAATAGATTCCAGATAATACAGGGCAATATTCCTTTGTATATCCTTGTTCGAAGGTTGATCTGAATAATTTCTGTGCATCTTAACAAAAAAAAAAAAAAAAAAAAAAAAAAAAAAGCAGCAAGGAAAGAAAAAAAGAAAAGGTGTGATTGACTTGTGATCCTAGATATAAGGAACATTTCTTTATGGCCTACAGGTATCAAATAGACAAGTGGGAAACATTCAAGAAGGAAGATACTGGGCAATGGAGGCTGTTAATGACATCTACTGCAACTGGTGTTACTGTGGTATTGAAGCCTGGTGCTCTCGCAGAAGTTTAGAGGAGTGTAATGCTTTTCTCTTGAGCATTTTGGAAGCCCCAGACCATCAGTGGAGGCTGTCCACTGTTGCTGTGAAAATGCACTGCTCTGTAATAAGGACATAGTAACCCCCTTACAGTCTCTTTAAAAATTAATACTGAGCAACTCAAACAAACAACTTAGAAATGATCACAAAACCCAGCATTAAATCGCAAACTAGGTCAATGCATCCCCACAGACAGGTGCAGACAGACAATGCGTATGCATCTTGGCTGTCTCAAAGGTGAAACGTATTTGTATGAAATGCTTTCTAGTCAGAACAGTGGTCACAAATTAATCCCTGATGCATGTTTGAAGTACAGACTTCCTCTATGATGAGCTCTGGGGAATGTCAGCTCTCCTATATGCTTTATCTGGCTTATATTTTGTTCATTTTTTTAACTTGTTCTTAGTGCTTCTTGGAATCTGCTAGTGTCTTTTTAATTCTCTAATTCTTGTAGTACTTCTTGGGAATAGATACTTGATATTTCTTCTATTAGGATGATATTTCAACAGCAATGGCTAATGAATTGGTATCAACAAAGAATTCTTAGGAAAAATTGGAGAGGCGTGCTGCTCACAATGAAGGCTCTGCGTTACTTGGGGGAAATCAGGACTTTGATTTTTAGCCATGCGCACTTTTTGTCTGTATCTGTCTTGTCAGCCTGCTTTAATGAAAATTCAGTTTCTTTAGAGCTTATTTATTAAAAGTGTCACATCCAGAAAGATACCAAGTCTTGTGAATTAATCCTTTAAAAAAAATGGGGTGAACTTTGCCTGTATGTTAGCAGGACGTAGTGATTATCTCTGGCGGTAAAATATTTTATACTTTGTGTGTTGGTGGCATTTTCAGTAAAACAGTCTCCATTAGTACAGTGCATGGTTTGTGAATGGGAGTCACACAGCAGCGCATCTCAGCACCATCTACCCCAAGTTCATGTACTTGCTGAAAGATGAATCAGGGCACTTTCTATATGCTCTACCAGTGTTGGCACATTGGAATGAAAAATAAACTTGGGGCTTGAAAAGCCACAGCTGCAGTTTTCCCAGTAATTTTAAGAAGCTGAAATATCAGTACTAATATTCAGGCTGTGAAAAAGAGCAGGGAGAAAGGAAGTCCATGTTAGAAATGTAATGCTGTAAAGATACTTTTTTATCCAGAAATAAAAAATTATTTATGAATTTTGATGTTCAAACCATTAGTGCCCAGAAAATTTGTCACCTCTGGGGCAAACAAGACTACCAGAAGCTTTTTTGGTGTACCTACCTGCAAGAGATGGTGGAAGTGTTAATTGTGAGGGCACATCTGTATACATTTCTGGGTAAAATTTACATCTCCATCAAATTTAGTAAAAATTCCTTTAAAATATTTGCTATGGATTTTTTTCAGTGCTTTGTGTATAAGACCTGCACTTTAAAGAGCAACCAAATTATTTGTATAGTTCGGGCATTTTGAAAAGTCTTAGGTTTTTCACTCTTACTTTACTTTTTTCTTTGTTGCCGGACTGCTGGGATCATCGTGGCACTCAGAAGAGAAGAGCCAGCAGAAATTAAATAATCATTTAGTTCTGCTCTTATTATTGAAAAGCAGTTGTCAGGCTGTAATCATTCAGGGTTTTTTTCCCTGCTCTTTAGTATCTGCATGTCTTTGCGACTTGCCTTCCAGCTTGTACCAAATGTGCACAAACAGGCGCGTCTTTGTTTCAGTGATATATTAATGTGTTTATTACCTTTTAAAATCTTTCTTTGCATCACAGAGAAGCTTGTTAGTTTTTCTTGCAGTACGAAATAAGGGAAGGTGTTGGAGACCCAGGTGTTAGTTCTGGGTCATGGTGTTTGAGATTTGAATAACTTAAATGATTATTTAATGTAAGGACTTTTCTTTACGTGTTTAAGGATTATACAGCGCATCTGTAGAGAAGTGTGATCTGCCCAGTCCTTCCCGTTTGGGATGTAACCTCACAGGGAGTTAGTCTCATCAACACGACGTTGAGATTACAAGGCAAGTACCTCACCATCGGGAGGAATGAAGTGCAAGTGGTCCGTGGTGTTAGGAAGCATGCAAAAAGAGCTGGCTTGTGTTACAGATTAAATAACAAGTGCTGAGTTAAGGGATCGTGCTCGTAGAGCGGCGTGTGTTAGCAGAGTTTCATGGCCTGAAGAGTCGGGATGGTTCCCCGTTTTACCTTGCGCAGAGGAAGGGACACTTGGCTGTTTATTTTATATGCTGCTGGTCTGAAATCGTTATTTGAGTGCTGACGTCTCTTTTCTAAATAGAAGTATTTTTTTTATTATTATTATGTCACACTGTTTTCAAAAGCTTCTCTCTACTGAGGGCCTAGAAAGAAGTGTGTCACGTCGGTGACATTTGTGATCATTGTTTTTATCTGCTGAGAATAGAAAAGCCTCCTATTTTAAATCAATGTCATTGCAATATCATCTATCAGATGTGGATGGTAAAGTGGAACACTGTTCTCAATCACAGAACTGAGTTGCTGTCCTTCCTGAGGAAGGTCAGTTGTTTAGAAACCTGAATTCCTGTGTTGTAACCCAACAGGATGACCTTGCTTTAATTTCTTCTAGATTTATCCTCGCAGATTGGTTTGCAGAGTGAATTATCTGGAAGAATCCATGTAAAAAATGTTCAGCCACTCTTTTCATATAAATAGCGTCACGTATCACCTCTTTTGAGACTTCATCCTTAGAATTCCTGCTCTCCGTAGCTGTGACGGAAAGCCAGGTGGAGGATTTCGGTGCGTGTGAACGAGCTGAGCGGCGGGAGGCTGTTGGGCGTTCTGCAGTGAACGCCTCAGCGGGGAGCGGCGCGGAGCGGGCGCCTGGGCGGCCGCCTGGCTCAGCTGCGGCGCGCCCGAGCCGCGGCGCCCCTTCCCAGCCCTCTTCCTGCAAGGGCACCGTGCGCTCGTCGCGGCTGGCGCGCGTGTGGGTTCAGAGCTCTCTCCGGATCTCCTCCTCTCCTGGCAGGCTGCTGCTTCCCCGGCTCTTCTTGTAGAGGCTGTTGTTGGTCTTTGCAGCGATTCTAGGTGCTTCTTGCTGATAGAAATCCAAGGAATCGATGGCAGGGTCTCCCATCTTCTCCTCCGTAGTCCGTTGTGAATCGGAGTTGTAATTTAGCTTCAGTATTTCTCATGAGAAACTTGGATGCTTTCCTTTAACAGTAAGTTGTATTAGACCGTTTTCATGTGTTGCTTTAAGATCTAGAGAGAGAGAGCTGTAGTACATTCCTGAAAAAATCTCCGTTCGATCGCCGGGGTTTTGCTGTCGTTGGATGGTCGTCGCTCCCCTGGGGCCCGCAGCAAGCAGCGCAGCCTGGTCAGGAGCCGCAGCTGGTTTAAAGCGTACACGTCTCACAATGGACAGAATTAGTATTTCTCTTCGCAGGTCTGCAACGGACCTGAAAGTATCTCTGTTGTAAATGCGTTAATGTATTTTGAGTCGATATGGGGGAGATGTGGTAGTCTCTTGCAGCATAAGGTAAACGTTTTCTGCTAAGCCTCTCATCAATAGCAGCAAATCGTTTCCTTCAAAACTGCCTCTTTGAGAAGGTTATTTTTTCATTTTCCTTCACCAAATTACAATTATATTCCTGACCATCATTTTTTCTTTCGGTCCAATTCAGGCCTTGCTCTTGGGCAGTTTCTTGAAGAGCGTGCGTGTGTGTTATCACTGCAAAGGTCGATTTTAAAATACGGAAAAACTTGCAAGTCTGTCGTCTTCAGTCAGTTACTATCCGCTGAGCTCATCCTTATCTAAAGCCGATGCCGAATCCCCTTTCCTTCGGCGTATCCTGGCAACAAGCGCTGCGGAGGGAGGCAGGAGGCGCGGAGCCGGGAGCCTCGCCGGCGGAGCGGGCAGCTCCCGCCGCGGGGTGGTGGCCACGGGGAGGTAGAGCCGCTGCGGGTGGCTGGTGTGAAACGCTCTCCTGGACACTTGTGTTAAATGATCAGGAGATGTCTGCGGGTCTAAGGAAAAGCTAGGGTCACTGGCTAAAGGCAGAAAACGAAGAGTAGTTTTTACTTGAAATGAAGGCTTGTATCTGAAGCTATTAAATTTAAATGCATTTAAACAGTGGCCTTCTCCGAAGTTAGAAATATTGAGACATATTACCCTTACATTATTGATAAGTTAATCTCTTCACTGTCCAAATTGCTCTTGGCTTAGAAACTAACAGCAATGTATCCCTAACTCTGGTCTTTAATGGACAAGATTTTTTTATTGTATTGAAAACTGTACTTTTAATTTCCCACAATGATTAGTAGCAATATGGTAAACACTTCTTTAAACTGATTTAAAAGTGCAAATCCTCTTATTGAACCTTTGCATACCTATTCTGGTATGTCAATTTTAAAATTACAAATTCTTTTCGCTGATTGTATGTTGGTTGTCCTTGAAAAGCCAAGGTATATGAGAAGGGCTTAGAACATAATCAACTTTCAAAACTTGCCCTTAATGTACTTCATTTCCCCCATGTTTTCTATCATTATTTACTAAACTTGTCTAGTAAAAAGACATACAACTCTTGGATGGAATAGGGCCTTACAGTGTTGCTGGAGTAAAATATTTTCTGCATCTTGCCAAAAACTATAAACAATAATCAAAAAGGATCTGATTTTATTTTCAGATTTTAGGCTGAACTTGCAAAACCAGTAATCAAAAGAAAAGAAAGAAGAAAAGCCCAAGCCTGTAGGGACCTGCTGTGTTAATCATTGGCTCAGACTGCAATTTATTTCATTGTGCTAGCATTACAAATGATTGTATTAATTTTCTCCTATATTTCATCTAAATTAATTTTTGAATAAAATCTAATAGTATATAGGAGCGGCTCATACCGTTTTTTTTTTTTCCTAGCATGGTTTTATGCAGAACTGCTCCAGCTGCTATCGGCTACTGAAAGATAAATTGCCGGCATCTGCCTTAGCAGTTTGGCTCAGAACAGCGGCGTGGCTTTGCAGTGAGTCTCTTCCCCTGTCGTGTAGCCACTCGCACGTGCTGCTGGTTCGGCTTGCAAAGCGTGCTCATGTACTCGGAGCATGTACCTTTAGGGTACTCGACCAGGAGCTCCACGCCAGGGACACATCCAGTGCACTCCAATCCCTATTGGAGATGTGAAGGTCCAAATCAATGGGTGGTTCTCAGAACAGTTTCTAACAGCCTGTGCGTGGCGGAGTTTGGCTTAGGGGACCGAACTAAATCTAGTGTGACATAAAATCTACAAATCACATATAAAGTAGATCTAGAAACCTCAGCATCAAACTGCTTCAACATAGTGCATAACCGATGCATTACATTACTTGCTGAGATGTGTTGGTCATAGTGCCTGCTAAACTGTGTTTTACCCACTAGAATTCCTTTTCTTAATAAATGAGCAAGCTTCCGAGTTAAAACATTGTGTAATGTAGTGTATAGGCATACTACTCATTTTTAAACATTTTTTTTTTACATTTGCATTTTTTCATGTGTTGTGGTTAGGCAAGTCATTCTTGTATCCACACTCCACCTTCTGCCATGCTTGCGTACTTATGTCTCATCTTAGCTGTATCTAAGTACAGGTAGAGAATTAGCTTCTCAGACGTCTATCCATGTGCTCAGGAGCAGAGATGTTTCTCAGTGACTATCTGGCAGCTCAGAGGAAGCCAGCAAATAATGAGGTCAGTAAGTGAAGGAAGATACTTGGAAATCCACCCTTAAACCCAGGTGGCCCAAACACTGCAGCTTTCCTCCAGCTTTGCTTTCCCTCTATTTCTGTTTACAAGTTTTTACCCCAGACTTTCTGCCCAAAAATATTTCCTTTCAGCCTGCTTAATAGGTTGGTGACAGCTGGCAGGAGGCACAGTTGGGCAATGATGCTCTTACTGAGAAACATGAAAATATTGTCCTGGATTCCGTATAAAGATGCAGATGCTTCTTATATCTGACACTAAAAATTAACTTTCATTGTTTCCTGACCCAGTCCAATGCCAAATGAGCTGTTGTAATTGGTAGGGATATGAAGCAGTTTTGCTGACACCCTCAGGCTTTTCAGCCCTCAAAACCTAACAAATTCCAACTAGAGTAATTTTTGCTTTGGGTATTTTTTGGGATCTTTTTGGGGTGGGGGAGAGGGTGGATAAAAAGGAGGTAGTACTCATACTATCTCTGTTCTTTTTAAGACCCTAGAAATGTCTGTTTTTCATAACAAGTTATGTTGCTTCTGGAAAATAATTAAACAGCCTGAAGATTAGCTTGTGTGTATTAGAGAGGGCATGTGTATTGGGATAAAATTATGCCTCTTCTTTGATCCATTACCAGTCTCTCTAGCTGATTGCAGGTGAGAACTTTACGATTTGTCCTGAAGCCATGAAGGCTGCTTGAAATCTAGGAAAACCAGGATATCTTGGGGAAAATGAGATGCTATTCAGTAGCCACTAGTTGCTGAGCATATGCTTCTACTGAAATGTTGTGAATCACTATAGGAAGTTTGTCTTGCTTAATGTTTGGCATGATAGTGCGTGCATCATCCTTCAAAATCCCATGGTAAGAATTCATATTGGTCCAAAAAACAACTTCTTCCCTTTGCATAGTTTAAGCTCTTGCTGCCTTTAAGAAAGGAGTCCAGGACATTTTTCCGAAATAGTGTTACCAGCTGAGAGTGCTTGCTGCATTTACAGAAATCATTAAGTTGAATCCGTAAAAATGCCACCAACATTATGATGCAGATGGTTTTTCCAAGTGTCACTTGTTAACTCCAGCAGAATCAGTCTGGAATTTGAACAGACCAAAGATACTTAAATAGCATGTTCTAATAGCATCTTCCATGTGCAATGACTAGCCTAATGCATGGATCTTTTTGTAATGTTTTACATGTATGAGGATATTGATTGATTTTGCTGTATGTGTCCTGGTGTCACTGTAGCAGCTGCTTCCGGTCCTATGTCCATGATTACTCTTTGGACTCCCTGGAAGAAAAGCGCATTACCAAATGAAATTAGGAAGAAGCTGAAAGTAGCATGTTTCTGTGTAGAATCTTTAAAGATAGCTGAGATGATTGTTCGTTGCTGGCAGGGATACTACAGACCCAGGGACATAGGTTTTGAGAGCTTTTTGGTTTTGTAGGAGTCACTAAGGAAGCTAAAGAGTTTGCTTGCAGTAGGTAGTTATAATGATTCTATTTTAATAGTGATTTTCTTTTATGGTCTGGAAGGATATTTTATAGACCAAATCAAAAGAAAGAATGGTTTGTTTGTGCCAGTTCGATTTTTATTCTTTTTTTGACTGTTTGTTCATTTGGTGATTCTTCGTTTTGGTCCCTAGTATTCTTCAGTGGCTCAGGCAGTTTCAGAGTTGCACAGTGGTTTTTGCCTTTGTTCAGAGCTGAAAACCCATGCATGGTAAGTTAAGCCTTGATTTGCCTTGAGCTTTAGACATAAAATGGAAAATGAAATGAAGGAATTAATTTCAGTGAAAATGCTCCTTTCTCCCCCAATACTTAAAAGCAAGCTCATAATTTTTAAATAACACTTTAAATAGAAGTCAGAAGCTGCCATTCCTTAAAATAGTATAGAATTACTCCTGAAATACTATGGAATTACTAAAATAGTATGGAATTAAATCACAACAGTGTCTCTTCTAGATGTTCTTCCAGAAAGAAACGTTTATGCCCTATACCAAGAACCAATGCTTGGTGGGGCCTCAGGGATTTGCAGTAGCACAACTATTCCCTGGTTATATGAGCTCTACACTGAGCCAGGGAATATCTAGTGCTGGCGGTGGTGGGAAGAGGCAACAGCTGTCCTTGATCCCTTGGTAAATTGAAACCTAGTAATGTGGTTCCAGGATGGACACTACTGTTTTGGCAGTGCTGCGCTTCCTACCAGAGTAATGGAGAAAAAAATCAACACTTGGCAAATGAAACAAGTTCAAACAACCCCTTATCCCAAGCCCCACTGTTTTTTTTCTAGTGTCTCTTTACGAGGATCTTCTGCTAGCACACCTGTTTTTCTGAAATCTCATGTTCTTTTGTCTCAGCAGACAACAAATGTACTAACAAAAGTCTGTACTGTGAACATTAGCTAAGCACTCTTCTGCATCTTTTGAAGTGAAGTGGCTTTCTTATGTTGTTTTTTTGTCTAGGAAAAACACTGGTTAGATTTTTTTTTTTTTGAAAGAGGTCTGTCATTTAATTTACCTGAATGTTACTCTTTTAGCTGATGGATTAACTTGATGAGGAATGTAAAATACACATAAAAATCTGTTTACTGAAATCAGTGAGGAAATCTCTCAGAATTCCTATATGCTTTTGAAAAATGGGCTTCAGGCTTCTAAATAATTTATAAAAATCATTAGGATCTCCCCTCCTGTCTACTAGACATGTGAGTTTGTGTAGAAGCAATGAAAAGCTCCTTGTTCTCTGTATGCTTCTGTCTTCTAGTGCAAGTGAGCAGATCAGAACAGTTAAATAAGCACAAATTAGATTTTTTTTTTGTGGAAGGAGAAAAGCATATCACGAATCACAGAATGGTTGAGGTTGGAAGGGACTTACGGAGATCATCTAGTCCAAGCCCTCTGCTCAAGTAGGGTCACCAACAGCACATTAGACAGGACCATGTCGAGACATCTTTTGAGTGTCTCCAAGGAAGGAGACTCCACAACCTCTGTGGACAACCTGTGCTAGTGCTCTGTCACCCTCACAGTAAAGAAGTTTTTCCTTGTGTTCAGATGGAACTTCCTGTGTTTCAGTTTGTGCCCATTGCCTCTTGTCCTGTCGCTTGGCACCACTGAAAAGATTGTGGCCCCATCCTCTTGACAGCCTTCCTTATGGTATTTGTAGGCATTGATAAGATCCCCTCTCGGTCTTCTCTTCTCCAGGCTAAATGAGTCTCAGCTCTTGCAGCTTTCCTCCTAGGAGAGATGCCTCAGTGCCCTAATCATCTTTGTAGCCCTATGCTGGACTCTCTCCAGTAGCTCCATACTCTGTTGTGCTAGGGAGCCTAGAACTGGACACAGTATCTAGCCAGGGGAAGAGAGATCAGTCACAGTCATATACACCACTGAATTTTCAGCAACTTTGTAAAAAACTGCCCTTTACAGTATTTCATATTTATAAAGAAACCTGATTAACATGAGACTTGATTACCATTATATAAACGTGGCATTTAGGCAATGATATTCAGTCTTCATTATGCTGAAAATGATTGGAGATGTTTCCAATCAGTATAAGCTAACTAGTTTTCAAATTAGATATACTCTTCAGTACATGAGGGATCTTGGACTGTCTATAATGTAATACTAATTCTATTTTCCCTTGAACACAGAATCATGAAGAAGGAAGATGCCTTTAGCCTATTGTTTTTGTGCAACAACAGACTACATTTTTTAAAATTCTCTTTTACCTAGAAGCTTTTGTTTAGAGATTTAGTCAGAACTGATGATAAAAGACATCTGTGTGTCAGGTTTTGAAATTACTTTTAAGAAAATGGTTAGCTGGAAGGAAGACCCACAGTATGTTCTCCTGTTAGTCCACAGGCAAAAAATACTTCAGCCATACAAACAATTGTAATGGACCAAGCTACTTGCTGCCAGTTTCACAGGCATTAGTAAGAATTACCATGGAGAAACACTCACAAGTTTATGCAGAGGCAATCTCTCTATAATTCCTGGAAACCAACAATATTTTACTGTGCAGTAAAGGTATATTAAGAACAGTTTATGTTTCTTGCTTGGGGAAGTTTGTTGCTATCACTGACAACATTATAAAATAAATGCAGTGTTACTAATCTGATTCTCCGTAGACTTTCTCCTTTGCGCAAATAGAAGTAAACTGCTTCTGTGCTGATTTTGTACTAGTGTTGCTTTGATGCTGACGAATGTATCGGATGCAAAACTGAAGAAGCATACTTTATTATGAAGTACTTTGTTATATCTGAAGCTTCGAAGTGGTTTGAACGTAAAAATTCACGTAGCTTGTATGTGTATCCTCCAGAAATCGGAGGTTTTGAAAATTGTCATGAACATCAGCTTTTCATAATCTTCAGTTCTCATGATAAAAACACTCCTCAGCATCATAGCCTAAGAGATTTTCTGTTCTCTACATTTTTACTTTTAATTTGGAGATTATTACTAGTTCTGTCAGTGGGACTGCTTAAGTAATTTGTTTTGTATCCTTGCTCCAATGAGATATAATCTGTAGTAACAAAAACATGTCTCCTGTCCCTGTCTTCTGAATCACAGAGAAGAGCCACGAATCCCCCACTTCTTGTAAAAAGGTCCACACAGTATTTTTGACCAAAAGTTCATCTCACCTTCTATTCTATCTAGATAGTGGCCAACAGATGTTATATAGGTGTATCATAACTACACTCTTTTTTTTTTTTGGGGGGGGGGAGGGGATTTGACATGTGATACTTTTCATTTTATCCATTCTCCTCTTGTATTGAAGCAATGGTGAACAATTCACCTTCCTTGTACCGCTTTTGGTTTTATAAAATTCCTCTTGTATTTCCTGCTCTCAGTCTTCTTTTTTACATCTTGAAGTATGCTAGTATACTTGATTGATTGGCTGCTTTCATTTGTAAATCATCTATTTGTAAAAGCAGAAACCTGTGGTACCAGCAAAAGCAGAATCACACAGACTTCAGTGCTAGCTTCTTTTGAACCTAGACGTAGGTACCCTGATAAAGTACTATTATATAAGCATTCTGGTTCTCAGGGGACTAGTAAAAATAGTATTGCTGTGACCGCACATTGGAACTGTTCCATTCTTTTGATTGTCCTTTTTTTTTTCATTTTTCTGAACCCTTTGCAATTTCTGCTATACTCTTTTTTGGAGATGAAGAAAGAAATAAAGAGAATAAATAGAGATGAAACGAGAACGTGGGCCAGGGAGGAGCCAGGATTGCATACAGCGTTTAATATACCGTGGTACTCTCTATTCTTGTCATGATAACATTTGCTTTGTTCTTTTATTCCTTACATTGTTTACTATTTTTGACCACCATGAAGCACAAAACTGACTTTTTCATGGAGTTATAGTAACCAGTGCCAACATGAAATCCTAGATGAATGTAGGTTTCACAAAGGAATCATAGAGATGACCTCTGAAAGATATCTAATTCAAGCTCTAATCAAGTGTGAAAAGATTACTCAGGATATTTTTCAACTGAGTTTTGTCTGTTTCAGAGGACAGATATTCCATAACCTCTTTTTCAGTGTTTGACCACCTTCATGGTAAAAAAAAAAAAAAAAAAAAAAAAAAGTATCTAGTCTAAATTTTCCACATTCCAACAAGTCTTTTGCCTTTTATCTGACCCCCGTGCACCTCAAGAAGTCTGCATCCATCTTCTCTATGGTCTCCCACTATGTAGTTGTAGACAGCAGAAGATGTTCCCTTAGCCTTTGCTCTTCAGGTTGGACAACGCCAGTTCTTTCAGGCTCTCGTGTGTCTTGTGCTTCAGCCCCTTAACCACCCTGGCAGCTCTCTTTTGGACTTATGTTTTGATGGGATGCAGTCAGTGCTCCAAGTGTGGGGGACTCAAGCACTGGTGAGAGGGGAAAAGTCCCTTGACCTGCCCGCTGTGCACTTGCTACTCGTCCCAGGCTGCGGCTGGCCTTACTGGTTGGTGCGAGGACCTGCCGCTGTTGCATGCTCTGCTTGCTGTCCAGCAGCTCCTTTTCTGCAAAACCAAAAAAGATGTTGCTGTTGAGCAATAATGGTTGTCTTAGAGCCTTCATTTTTTTTAATAGGAAGACGATTAGTACTGAAACTTAGCAGTTTATGCTTCTGGAGCAGCTGTGCTCTTAGGTTGCAATTAATGAAATACTCAAGCATATATTTGTCTTTCTGTCTTCAATTGGACTGAACTTTATTTCAAATGCTTCTGTTTAAAAATAAATGTTGAAGCAGTTGCTTAAGACTTATTATTTTTAGCTTTAGAATAGTCTGCTCTACTGTCAGTCATCTATGCGTCCATTAATGGTGCTCTCCTGTTGTTTGGAAGCCAAAGCTGAAGTACTTTGACTTTAATCTACAGCAACTTTCTAATTTTCTCTTTGTTGGTAGTTTTGGAACCCAGCTGTGCTGTACTGTAATTATTGACTTGAAAACAGTTATTTTTAATCTGTTTAAATGTGAAACTCATTTCTAACTTTTTAAAATTTATTTTTAATAAAGCTCTTCTGCTAATGGTATCTGGCTTTTAAAAAGGGAGAGGAAAAATTAGTGACAGGAGTTTTTCAGGACCCCCAAATGAGAAATATTTTTTTAAGAACGTAGTTTAAACTAAATGCGCTATTAATAAAGTAAACAAAAGAACATGCAACAGATTTTATCCAAAAGCTCCCACAGAGACTTTTTTTGCGCTCCAGGCTACTTTTAAAATTCTATTAAATTTCCCCTTCCCCCCACTCCTGGGGAGTGGGAGGGTATAGGAACAGGGAATAGCTCCCTGTTTTTATTGTTTTTTGATGGCAAGGAGTAGAAATCTATGTTTACTGTTAAAAATCACTGGCTTAGGGCAGGAACAGGGATATTTGATTCAGAAACAAAAAATGGAGGTAAGACAAAAGAAAAAAAAAATTTTGCTATACCTAGACTTTGGCAGAAAAATTTACAAAAAAAAAAAAAAGGATTGAAGTGTGTTGCTGAGGAAATATGATACCTGTATGAGTGTTACTATAGCTAACACCTGGAAGGATCAGCTTGAGACTAGATTACTGATGGGGTTGGAGGGAACTCGAGTCATATGGGTGCTCTTTTAATTAAGAAATAACACTCTTGAAACTATCCTGACTGCAACTTTCTTTTAAGTGTCTTTCCCCAGCTTGAAAAGAAAAAAAGAAAATGTAATTCCAGTTTGATAAATGCTCTTCGCTGCATTTGTTAGCTTGTGAGGCAGACAGTGGAGTGGGTAGGTCTCCAGGCTGCTAGAGCCTTTGTCTCTTCTTTCTTGTCCTTGTGTTAGGCACATCGTTTTATCTTTCCTCATCTGTTTTCCCACCTTTAAGTGAGGACAATGTTACTGTTTTCCTTGCAAAGCACTTCTAGTGCAGAGCATGAAAAGAAATAATTGTTTGCTAAAACCACATTGCGGACCACGGTTACACAACAGTCGGTCTTTTTTACTACTTACTGTTTTGCTTCCACAATATGTACCACAACTATAAGGAAAGCACAATGTGATCTTTATTTTCTTCTGTCTCTATTTTCCCATCACACAAAGCCTCCCCTTCCTTCACACATGCGCTCTGGCACTCTGCAGATTTTGACAGTAGCACACTCGAGTTCATCTCTACCGGCCCCAGAGCTGACAAGTGAACTGTACAGTCAGAAACCTCCGCTTTCAACTCCTCACGTCATCGCCTCTCTCCGGTCATTGCACCGCTTCTCTCAGCTCACAGTGGTATCATTTAAGTTGCCACTTTTATCTGTTTGCTTTGTTGCGTTTTTTTCCAGTTTTTAAGGACTTCTTTAGAGTAGTTTGAGCTTTCCAGAAAGAACATATCATATAGAGCCAGAGCACCCCCCTCCCTACTCCCCACTTGCCACAGCTGCATCTCCTGTTCAAAGGCATTCGTATCTGCTGCCTCTTTGTGTAAGTACTCGGTGGTATAGATTTTCCATCACCAAAGCTTTATATCAAAGACTGTGGTATCACGGGAAAGATGTTTTTTCCTTTTACAGACGAAAGAAGATTACTTTGTTTTCCGGATTCCCAAAAGGCCAACCCAGCTTGCTGTCAAAACAAAAACCTTTGTTCTTAGTCCTTCTGTTCTCCTCTCATTGTGGATTAATAGAATACTTTGGAGGGGGCGTTTGTTTGAAATCTAGGGTCACTAAGCAAATAAAAAGCTTCGACTAGCCATGGAAAAACTTCTTGTATTAACTAACTTTCTAGAACCAAATGGTTATATGTGATGAGCTTTTATTTTTTTCTAAAGATTAATATCTGGTTATTCCATAGGATCTATTTCCTGTGAAAAATTGGAAAAATATCAAAACTCAAATATTAGATGAGCGTCAGATTGTTAGCTGAGATGTGTTGAGAACCTGGGAAGAGCTTGGTACTTAGGGGAAATTGTTTTGTTGAATCTGTTCAGGATGCATAATGCATTTCCAAAGCTATTTTTGCAATTTTCTTGTGAAAACGACAATTTTGTAAATTTTGCAGAAAGAAAAATGAAAGCAGTCGATACCTTTACCAAAAAAAGAGAAGTGTAATACACTAGGCAAAAGGAGGAGAGGAGTGTTCTTTGGGTTTTACTTTAGTATATCACTTGTGCAGAAAATGAAAGCTACCTCGAGTGTTTTGGAGGAAGAGTTGTAGACCATCTGCAGAATATTCCTCCATCTGTAGATGTCAAAGAGAAAGGTGGACTGTAGTCTGTAAAGACAGGCAAAGGAGAAGGATGGCTTCCAAGACTCTCTTCTGCTGTCCAGGTCACCAGCCTGGAGTTGCTTTTCTCGTCCCTTTCTGTCTGTAGGCCAGTTCTTTGAGGATTTATCTGTACGGGAGAGAGGGTATTGACTGGCATCAGGATAAGAATAGGTCTGAGAAACTAATCTGTAGGTTGAACTTATCTGATGTTAAATCGAACAGTGCCTGTCCGGCTGCTTGGTAAGCCTGCTTTTTTGGAAATGTTTCTCTTCAGCAAGAGCACAAAATACTGGCAGTAGCCCTCCACAGTTTTAAGCTGCTCCTACAAGCTGTCACCTAGATTAGCTGGCAAAAGGATGTTTAAACCTGTAAATGACTTTGGCATAACCCGGTCTCTATCTGTAGTTTCCTGAATGTAAAAATTTTGCCAGGTATTGTAGTGATAAGCTGAGGGGTTGGGGGATCACCAGATTTCCAGGCACCAGGTGTCTGCCTGCATTTGCTGGGGGATTTTTAACTTGGCTTTTTGTCAATCCGCAATATTTGTTTTCCCCTTACAAGAAGTTGCATGAGGAACTAAATATTTGGAAATATATGCTGAGAGATCATTAACATCCAATCTTCTGCCATCTGATTTTCATTATTTAAATTCCTTTCAGAATTAGGATTTGTTTGTTTTGTTTTTTAAAACTTTCTGTGTATTTTAACACCCTGTGATCTCCATATGATCTTTTCTACTTATAGAAGAAAAGCAAAAGACATTGGCAGGTGGCTCGTAACTTTTAAATCAATAAGTTGTGGTGTTATGCTTGCAAACAAAAAGAACAGCTAAAAATAACAACTTAAATAAAATAAGCTGATGTTAATAGTTTCAGATAACTACTCAGAAAGTATAACATTTGGAAAGTATCACGCTGTCTTTCCAAAATGAGTAATTTTGACAAGAATATTCTTTCCCCTTGTGTGGTTCATCTCAGCATAAACTAGTAAATTGTTTTTTTGGATTCTGAATCCAAACTCTCAAATCCTGTTGTTTCCTTTTGGATATATGGTGGAATCTCTAGTTGAGGCAAAAGGTTTAGACCAGGCTCTGAAAGAGAAACCAGTTAGACCAGAATCTACTTTATGTATCACAACTTGCAAGGTCCTTTCTACAACAGCAGTATTTGTATTTTCCCATTACTCTTTTCCGTCACGGCCATCCTGCATTTTCACTAGGGCAAGCTTTGGCTGCCCTTTTTGAAAGCATATTTTGAATCTTTGTAAACATACACATTAACGAAATTTACTTCAGTTAAAGTAATTATCTGAAACCACAGCACAAAGAGTCCAACCAAATCTAGTCTCATTAAATTAATCATGACATTACTAGGTCTCATCCTTTGGACTTAATTTTTATTAATAGCTTAGAAGATGGAAAGCAAACATGTCAGTGGCTTCACAAGTTCAGATTAAATAGCTGAAAAACAGGAATATTTCTAAATTTTCTAGCTAATGAGAACCAAAAGCAATTAAGACAGGAGTGCAATGAAAAAAAAATAGTGACTTTGAGAGAAATATTTATGTCCTCCACTGTGGAAAAAAATTGCCAAATACCTATCACTTAATTTTATTTGTGACTTATCTTTTGTGTCATCTGTTTCCCTCTAAATCCATATGCGATTAACTTACTGCATTTAAAGGGTTTTTTTTGATTTTATTGCTTTTACTATTTTAATGTATTGCAATAGATAACAGTAAATTTAAGAGTTATCAGAGACTTGTAAATCAATTTCAGTTTTCATCAGGCTTATTTTCAAACGAAAAATGCATTCAGTAATTCGGAAGACTTCATTTTAAAGATTCTATTTAAAAACCATTCTCCACTGTTAACATCTGTGTTTAGCCTTTTTTTGTTTAGTTTTAAGATAGTTGTATATTAACTCAAGTAAGGATGGGGAAAGCTCTTTTCTCTCTCCTGTCCAGTCCTGTCTGAGAATGTAGCTCATTAGTTAGTGGTTGGTCCTGTTCCCAATATTTGGGATATGAAGGGCTAGGATTTATCGCTATGATAGCTCTGTGATCAAGAGCAACTTTAATTTCAGTGGCAGGAGTGAATATAGGAAAACGCAACAATAATACATGTAGTTCTCGGGCGAGATGATTTTAATAAAAAGTTTCATACAATTTCTGATTTAAAAACACTCATCTTACAAACAGCAGGAGCCCTTTGGGCTTTGAAGTTAATTTGCAAAGCTCATTTAATATAGAGATTAACAATGTCTTTTACTTGATTTCTGTTTATTTGTTTGTAAACCTGAGGGCTGTGAACTTATGAAAGAAAGTCCTTTAATTTTTGGTATGCCTACTAAGATGTGCAGTTGCCATGGCACAGACTTGTAGTGAAACTTTTCATTCTCTGACATAAATCAGCATGATGTTTTCAACATCACGTATATGATACTATTAGTCAGCAATATGAAAAAATTACAAATACCTACTGAATTTAGCTGACTGGATGCTCTGAAAGCCTAAAGCACAGAAAGAGTTTAATGTGAAGTCCTAAACTTTCTGCAGGGACCCACTTTCAGGCCTACAGACGGATATTTGTGATTAAATTTGTTAAGTGTTCCTGACTCCATCTGAGTTGCAACCCACTGTTTGGGAACAGCTGCTTTAATTTCTAGCTATTCATTTTAATGCCTTCTTTTCAATTGTTTTGTGCAATGCTTTATTGGGACTAGAGGCTTGTAGAACTTCAATCAAATCATCAAATATCTGAGTGGATCAGGAATTGCTAAAAAACTCACGTACGTTCCTTATGAACTGAAACAGAGGTAGTGATGTGGCTATATTGCAGGGTAGGCAGAACTGGGTACTGTCTGTACGTTAGTGACGTTTGCCATTGTATATATGTCGTGTGGACAGTTTGCCATATAGGATTCTACTGTTAATGATAAAGACGGGGAAGTTAAGTGATAATACAAATGGCATGTGAACACTGTAAATTTTTATGAGAACGGCTCTTCCCCAGGCAGGTTTGACTACCTTTGAATGAGAAAATTTTTATCGAAACTTGTTTATCAGGTTTTCCTATTGAAACTCTTCATCCATGGCCAGCTTTCTGAAATTGAAACTCTCTGATGTAAATCTTTCTTCATTAACTGACGTCTATAGATTTTTATATTGAATCAATACATTTAATGTATTTCTGTGTATTCAGGATGGACTTTGAGGAAAATGTAAAAATGTAAACATAAAATATAGGTGGTCTTGTTCTCCAGATATGAATTCTATTAAGCTTTTTATTATTTGATGGCAACTATTTTGAGATTATATATATTGTGACCTTTATTAGTTGCTCCAAGTAGGTATACCAAATTAGATAAGACATGTAAAACTTAAAATTTTTCACCTGAATATGTTTTAGCCTAAATGAAATTCTGGACAGAAGTAAATTCAACTAAATAATGGAGTCAAATATTTTTTATTTTTACCTGATTCATAGAAGTTTCTGTATTGCATTGTTTGTAGGATATTTTGAAAATTTAAAATTAACAAAGAAGGAAACTTTTCCTATCTGCCAGAAATGTTGGTTTTCCTCTCCCTTAAGACACTGTTTTCTGCTTTTTTGAATGTAGCCCCATCCCAGTGCAACCAAAGATGTAGAAAAAAATTAATTTACATTCCCTCTGCTGACCTTACACCTACTACACTACACTACATGCACAGATCTATCCCACACCACAAAACACCCATACTTGCAACTGTTTTTTATAAATTGTTTTTGTGGGTCTTTGGAGAAAATTTTATCTGCAAGATCCAGATCTCAGCAGTGAGCAGTGGCATTTCTGAAATAACTTCTCAACAGGAGTGGCAGCTTTTAGAAAGGGATCAGAAGTGACTCTTTGAAGGAATTTGAAACAGCATATCCAGTTGTAACAAATGTGCAATGTGTTAATGTCAGTAGAATATAGGAGAGCTGTACATGTGTCATCAATAATACTATATAGGCTTTGACCAAATAATTGTTACATGTTGTGCCTATGCTTCCTGAAAAATCATCTTTTTAGTACAGTGTAGCGAAGAACTGAAATGATAAAGGTATTCAAAAATAATTGAAAGAATCCCAGTTTGTATCAAAAATGAAGTTAAAAAAACTTATGCTTGGGAACATTGTCTTGATAGAAAACATTTAAGAACTATTATGTATTTTTTTATTTGTTTGTTTTTAAGGTGGACCTGTGATCTGCAGAATGCTAACATATCCCCCAACTCGAAGAGCCTTAATTGTGGGTTGTGGTCTGCAGATGTTTCAACAACTGTCAGGGATTAACACCGTCATGTATGTATTTGTTGCTTTCTCCTCTTTTTAAAATATAAAAGCAGACAGTTAGGCCAATAGCAATTGTTTACAGCCATCTAGACAAAATCTGAAATGAGAACAATGGAGTGAGCGAGCGAGCTGGAATGCCTGGTTTTAAGTCTGCATTTTGACATACCAGGCATCTCGGGAAGTTACTAATACAAGGATAGACATTTGTTAAGAAATGACAGTGCAGACTGTAGTGATGTGTAGATGTGATAGTCTATGTCAGTTTACAGTCAAACGTCTATATGCAAGTCTAGATCCGAAAGTACTCATGGATTTGATTTATGTGAAAATAGGTCAAAATACAGTGAAGGCTAGACTGTTGACCATGCAAAGAAGATGGAAAATTATTGTGAAGTGCTTAAGTAGGTAACAGATACCAAAGAAAGAAACATTTTGCATTATCATACGGTTCCATTACCTGTAGGAAGACTCAGTGAATGTAGAGATGAACACAATTTATTCATTTTTTTTGTAAGTTTTCAGCTCACAAGATAAGTAGCTCTTGGTAAATGTGCAGTGTGCAAGACCTTGTTTAAGGTGAAGTTACTGTTGATCCAGCCTACAAGAGTAACTATATAAATGCACATCCCATATTGTTTTAAGATCAAGTGTAAATATTACAGTAACGTCTCATAGAATGTTTTACATTTAAATACGGAAGCTTGTGGGAAAGTCGTTAAAAGGAGCAACTAAAAGGGTAAAACTTTCAGTGGTATCAAGAGATAACCATATTTAAAGTCTTAAGTATCAAAAATCTGTCATAAGGGGAAAAAACTTAAACTGATTGTTAAACTACAGAGAAGGAAAATCTGTAACAGGTGAAGGAAGATGCTTTACAAAGTAGAGAGTGTTGCTAAATGAGGAAAACAGAAGCATGCATAGCTGGTAAGTTGTGTGTGAAAAACAGAAGACAGGCAGAAAAAGAGCTTTGAGGAATTCTTCAGGCACATTAGAAGCAAGAGACCAAACAGCATCTCTAGGTCCACTAATGGTCCAGACATAATGAGAACACTAACAAAAGACAAATCTAAGGCTAATGTAGCATCTCTGTTAACAGTGGAGGGAGTATGGAAGTTCCCACGCTGAAGTTTACTAAAGACATGTCAGAGATCTGTTTCAAATTGAAATGCCAAGGGGAAAAAGATCTTCAAACAAACCGATAAAATGAGTAATAACAGATTGCATAGACTAATCAGCTTCTACCCAGCAGGCTGGGAGTAAGTCAAATACAAAATCATCAAATTTGGAACTTCAGCATTTAATGTGTTGTTTAGATTGTCTTGGTATCAAAGGAGTAGTGTAATTTTCATGGGGGAGGAGGAGTGTTGCATTGAGCCCAGGAAGTTTGAATCCTGTGCTGATCAAAATTAGTTGAAATTGTCATAATAAAATGAGAAGTGTGGCTACAAATATGAAAAATGAACATGCAGATGGGGAGCATATAATTATTATAAAGAGCCGGTGTGTCTGTTGTAGAGACATCATAGCTTCATATCCATTGGAGATGTTTGAGTTTATGGTCATGCTAGAACCATATGAACTAATCTTCCTAGCTTATGATGTGTGTTGCCGAAGTTTCTTGAAGAAACTGGACAGTCAAAAAGTAAGAGGGAAGTCCTCTCGTGGCTTAATAACTTGTTGAGATATGAAACAAAGGATAAGAAAAAATGATCCATCTTTACAATGGAAGAAAGCCAACAGTAGAATCCTACTGACCTCTAAGCAGAGATCTTTGCTGTCCAATTAATAAACAAACTGTGAAGGGGGCTAAACAGGAAAGAAACAGCTTGTGCTTATATACTGTTCATGAGAGTAAAACCCCCAAAGTTGTAATAATAAAGAGTTGTGGGAATATGATGCAAAATGAAGAATTAATAAACCGGCAAATGTGTTAGATGCACAATAATGCTTGTGGGAAGGAACTGGACTTGTAACTAACATGCATGGAAATCTAAATTAAGTGGTACCATTCATGAAGGAGATCTTGGAGTTATGGCTAGTTCTCTACAAATGCAGCGATGACATCAGATGACAGTCTGGTATTACAGATGTCAAAAGTACAAATAATTTTAGAAATTAATTAGGGAAATTAATGAAATAAAAATTATTGTAGTGTTATTAAACATGCTGTGGATACAATCTCTGGCCTAGGACAGCTATTCTCACATTTTGATTCTTCTTTAGGAAGTCTTACTGTGACAGAACAAAAAATGTTCACAAGGTTTATGACTCTGGTGGACTGACTTTGCCTATCTTAAACTTCACATGCTTTAAAATCTCAAGCCCCTTACGAGGTGGGATGCTTTACAAATATTTTGGAATTAATCTAATTGTTTATGTGAAGGAGGACAGAATTACAACTATAAAATATAGTTGAATCTTAGCTTTAAAATATAAAAATGCCTATAGTAAACATATGAAGGCACTGTTGTTAAATGACTGACTTGTAAACCATTTGAGGCATCCAGTATTTTAATAATCCAGTATAACTGAATTTGGAGTTACCAGGTTTTGCAGGATAAATGTTTTCCTATGAAAGGAAGTTTTTGAAGCACAAGGGGGCAGCTGTCTATTGATGGTTTACTTGCATAGAGATTCTCAGAAATCACAGAGTTGTTGAGGTTGGAAGGGAACTCTGGAGATCATCTAGTCCCACCTCCCTGCTCAAGGAGGATCACCTAGAGCATGTTGCCCAGCATTATGTCCATACTGCTTTTGAGTATCTCCAAGGAAGGAGACTCCACAACCTCTCTGGGCAACCTGTGCCAGTGCTCAGTCCCTCTGACAGTAAAGAAGTTTTTCCTCATGTTCAGAGAGAACTTCCTGTGTTTCCGTTTGTGCCTGTTGCCTTTTGTCCCATTGCTGGACACCACTGAGCAGAATCTGGTCTCATCCTCTCTACACCCTTCCTACAGATACTTATACATATTGATAAGATCCCCTCTCAGTCTTCTTTTGTCCAGGCTGAATAATCCCAGCTCTCTCAGCCTTTTCTCATAGAAGAGATGCTCCAGTCTCTTAATCATCTTAGAAGCACTTTGCTGGACTTGCTCCAGTAGCTCCATGTTTCCCTTGTACTGGGGAGCCTAGAACCAGACACAGTACTCGAGAGGAGGCCTTCTGTTAATAGTGGAATTATACAGAGGAATTTTGCAGGGGTCTAAAAGCGATCACACAGTGTCTCCAGGAGCAGAGGAGATCCTAAAAAGCAGGAAAAAAAACTAAAAGAAATCCATGCAAACCGCAACAAAAATCATGAGCTTCAAATGCTCAAGGTTTCACAGTCTGCATATTTTCAAGTTAAAACTTGAGTTATCAGTAGTGAATCCAGTGACAGCTGCAATAAAGAAAGTCTGTATAATAAGATCTTTTGTGGCAGTTCTTGAGGACTGTGCATTATCCATGAAGTTGATTTAGTTTGGCACAAAGAAATATTTTCATGTTATATTTGAATCAGCTGAATATGTACATGACATCCCGAAGCTCTGGGCATGAGTAGGAAGCCCCTGGATTTGAGAACTGCTTGCAGAGTAATTTCTGCTTCAAGGAGGTGGATCTAAAAAAGAAAGAAAAAGTAAAAATAGGCAAGGGAGACTGTAACTCTTGCAAACAGATTCTGGTATGCTAAATTTTGTTAGTAATAGAATAAAGCTCACTGACCTATTGTTTTGCTTCCTTTTTTGTCCTGAAAATGCCAATGCTGACAATGCTGTAATACAGGGCCTCAAGTAGAAAAAATATTTCCTCTTTACCAGGTTAATTGACTTATGAAATATAATTGCATGCAGCTTTAGACAAGCATCTCTAACAGTGGTGCAAGCAAGTTGGAAAGGGTTCAAGTTTTGGATTTTTTACCATTTGGACATTTTCTCATCTTAAAAGCAGTTCAATCTTTCAAGTCTAGAGTCACAAATCCATCTGGCAGGATACCAAACGAAGACCAGGTGAAAGAGGTTGTATTCCAGAGTAGCAGTTACTGCAAATTAGGTAGTTAATAACAATATACCCAAGAATTTTGCTGAATCACAGATGTGCAGATATTTTCAAGCCTACAGTGACACATAGTTGAAACCTGGGGGAGAAGGACAGTTTTCAAGGTGAAATTTCAAGATAAGTTTCCCTGTCAGTTACTCCTAAAAATCTTATGCAAAAATCTGTTTTTTTTCTTTTGTATGTTGAAGTATTTGACTATTTCAGATTGTTCGATAAAAAGCACAGTGTAGATCAATGCTTTAGCTATATGCTCAAGTCCCAGCAGGACTATCACTTCTGAAAACAGTCCTGATACTGTGCAGCCTCAGTGCAGTCAAAACAAACCATGGGGAAAAAAGCTATTGGAAAATCCTAAATTAACTTCAGTACTAGGCAGTAATTTAGCCATTACAGGAGGCAACTCAGTGTTATTTTGTAGTGCATGTGTTCACTCTGGACTGCATCAAGGTTTTGTGACCTATGCCAGAATTTCTTCTTCTGTCCTTGAGACTAGCTAATTCTAAGCTAGCTGATGCGCATTCACATAAGCTCTCTATGTCCTCAAGACTGTAAATCTGTAACGTCTTATAATAATAAGACTTAAGAGGCAGCTGTATCATCTTAATTAGTCATATGCTCACAGAACTTTAAGAGAAGCAGACTTGATTAAAGCCAAACAAAATATTTTGTTTTGCAGTTGAAACAGTATTCTTGATGTGATGTTAATTTAGACATTTGCTATTATCTTTTCGTACGGTGTTAGAAAAGCTTTTGCAACCAAAATGTGGTATACCGTGTCAACAAGGATAGCTTATGGACTTCTGCTTTTTTTCCGCTTGGATTTTCACTAGCGTATGTAACTTGTTATTCCTAGTTAATAAAATGTTCTGTTACTGTTAAAATATCCTTGCATCTCTTAAAAGTTAAGTGAATTCACATGTAAAATATATCTGGTTTTGGATTTGGTCCACAGACACTTTCAAGCTGTAACAGCCTTGTTCTTTTAATCTGTGCAAGCAAACAGAAGAACAAAAAAGATGAGATGATAAAAACAAGCATCCTTCTCCAGCTGGCAAGAAGTGGGGAGTGGAAGAAAATATTATATAGAGGAGGAAGAAAGCTCAGAGTAATGAGGGAGGAGAAAAAAAGCTGAAAGAAGAAAAAGACAAAAGGAGGTTATGTAACAGGCGGAAATTGAGGGTTTGAAGAAAAGTTAAAAATATTAAAACAATTAACATGAAAAGTGAACGAATGTAGTACTGAATATAAATGAGAATAAAAAATATGGGACAGAGAAGAGGACTGAGACTGGAAAGAAGCCAGGATACTTTTGAAGTTTAATAGATGTTAGAAGGAAGTTTAATGATGCCAAAGAACATTTCCTGGTAGGTTAAATGGCCGAGTCTGTTGTACAGCAGTTACGGAGCTTGAACATGAAAGGAGCTGTAAACGTTCACTTCTGTTAGCTTAAGTGAGCATTAGACAGTATTCACCTGTCTACAGCATTAGGCTCAAGCAGGTCTCTTGCTCTGTTTCTGCGTCTGTGGATAGCTAACTTGGCAAGAATGCATGACTCAACCTGCAAAAGCTGAGATGGTGAAATCCTACTTTGAATTCCAGTTCCCTTCTCCCTTTTTCTTTCTCTTCTCAATAGGCAGTAGAGGAAGTTGACAGTACAAATAAACCTTGGGTGTTTTCCTTGAAGATCAGTGGATAAATACCATTTAATAAGAACTTTTCCAGGTGTTTTGAAAATAACAACAAAAGCAGAAACAACCTTCAGTTGTCTGAATGAGAAAGTAACAACAACAGTAATAGAGTTGTTTCTGAAAGACTTATTCCTCCATAAGCTTCAACAACTCTAGAAAGCCTTTCCCAGGTTAATAATTAATAAGTTAGTCATTGGAAGGTAATAATGAGATTCTACTAGACTATTGACTGTTCATCTGGATACTGGAAAAGAAATCTTGACATCCGTGAAGAAAGACTGTGTTCAGAAATGTGGTTGTGGCTCTCATTTTTCTTGTGTTTTGTATTTAAACATCATTTTTAGGTTGTATACCTTTCTGTTGTGTATTCTGGTTATGCATTTTAAAGCAAAAGCCAAAAAGTAATCTAGTCTTCCAAAAAAGCAAACAAAACCTCACAGTGTTAAAATATCGTCCAAGTTGCATAGTGTTCATTAAAGAATGATGCATCTTTTACTGTAGTCTGCATTTAGATTTAAATTGAGCCACAGTAATCGCCAAGTAGCCTGCCATGTGAACGTCATCTTTGCACGGCCAATAACTTGTCTCCTCAATTTGTTCTTGCATACTCTGAGGTTCAACTGTACTTCTGGTGAGGAATAAAGAGGATTAAAGAGCTAGAAGTCTCAGTTCTTTGCTTTACGTTGTGCTAAGTTGGTATACCATAAGACTGAGTGGAATAATGACGCAGACGAATGTATCTTGTTGAGTGAAAGGACACTAGAGGGAGGGAAACGTCAGTGCTACCTCATACCTCAGAGAGAGACGTGCCTGCTTTGAGGCCCTGGTACAAGGGAAGAGGGCACTAGTGAGAGCCCGTGGTAACGCCAGAAAGATAGACACCAGGGTGGGGTTTTTATGTACTTCTGAATTGCAGATCAGAAAGATGGGATGACTGAGGGTGTTTTCTCCAGAGGTCCCTTCCAACCTTACTGATTCTATGAGTCTATAATTTTGCTTTTTTTTTTTTCTTCTGTTGGCTCTTTTTATTTATCTGGTAGAATTATCTGAAGATTAGGGCCCCATGTTTCTGAGGGACTAAAACTGCCTAAATATTGGTCTAGAAACAGAGCGTATATAGTCATTCCAGTGGAAATGTACTGGCATCTAATACAGAGGTAGAGATAGCTAACGCTAGGGGATGCGCTTCTTTATTTGAGTCCAAACAATAAGAAGAAACTAGTTGAGTGTGTTAAACGGGAAAGTATCTTGAGTAACATAGTTGATAAGTAGAGGAGTGCTTGATTTCTAGAGAGACTGAAAACACAAAATAAAAGGCCTGCTTCAAGAAGGCAGTTCAGTAAATTTGAAAATTTGCAAGGCTGCAATGTATTGCTAAAATTTTTGTATCGTGAGTTGTGTTTCAGCTTGTGCTTCAAAAGTTCTACTTATAAAGTGAAAGATTTTTCTTAAATAGTCTTGTATGTACTTGTTGGAGATACTCTACAAAATCTTGAGCAATATGTACAACTGTGCTTACATCCCGGCAGCTTAAGGGTTTCATGATTTAGCTCTGCAGGCTGTAATTTATCGTTCTAGCCAATTTTGAAAGGGTGTTTAGGATACTAGTAAGGGGGTAAATCTGGTTGGACAGAGTGCCGGGGCTGATGTCCTAAAATGAAGCTGTAAAAATATCAATTGTGTAACAGTGGTGATAGCACTAAAACCACAATATGTTAATTTCAAATCAAGAGTTACAGATTAAAAAAAAAAAAAAAAAAAAAAACAGGAAATCTTCCTTTTTCTGTTTTTCTGACCTTGCATGATTGTCAGAAAATAACCTGATTCAGTTTGTAGTTATGAATTTGTAATTCATTATATAAAAAAAAAAGCCTCCAGAAAACAATACAAGTGTGACTGTGGCTTGGGTTATTTGGGCAATGCGGTATGTAAAACTTTGAGGTTCTGTCTCAGGCTTGAGCTTCTCACTGCTGATACCTGTTCACTGCACGCAGTGATGCATTTTGTGTTTGTATTCCATTTGAAAATTTGAAATGAAAAGAAAAAATCACAGCTTTAACACACTTAAAGGGAAAAAAAAGATGCAAAACAAACAAAGCATAATGGAGTTGTTAGCTAGATTAAAGCTGTGAAATGTTTATTGTATTTAAAAAGCTGCTTGTTTTGTCAAACAAACTAGCCAAAGCTTTTGGAGGATAGCTTTTGAAAATACATCCTTGTCTTGCATTAGAGATGAAAGAACATGTAGTTTAGATATAAAAAATTTTGAAGGATGACTACCAGAAAAGTGCGGGAAGTAATTCGAGTTGTTACGTAACAAGAGTAATGGGATGAAATTAAGAAAAGTAAAATCTAGAATGATTATAAGAACATAGTTTACTTCTTAAAAATACCAGACTGAGAGCATCTCTTAAGAGGGGCTGGAAACACTCATAATTTCTAATTGCTTAATCGTAAGAAGTTACAGCAATAGAGAATGTATTAGAAATAACAGTTTTTTGGTGTTTATAAACTGGAATTAGTAGGCATAAACTACAAGGCAGAAGTGTTAGTTCACATTCTTTTTTAATAAAAAGTCCCATTTCCTTTAAGTGAAATTTTTATGTGCCACCTGTGTCCTGGTAATTCTGGTACACTATCCATTTTTTTCCAGAAAAGTATTATCAAAGACCTAAGAAACAGAAGAACAGAATAAAAAACCCCAAACAAAGCAAAAACATCCCAGATTGCCAAATGCCTTAAAGGGTCTTGAGCTTCATGTTTGTTTGCTTTATAATTTTTTAATGTTTAAATATAAGCTACAGAAGGTCTCTGGAACTGCAGAGGAAGCAGGTTCAGCAGCTCAGGAATGAGGAGCTGCAGGTGTTATATTTGCTGGTTAACTCGAGGTTCTAATTCTATTTCAAAGCTATTTAAGTATTAGTCTCCTGCTGATTTCATTGGTGCTGAACACTTTTTTTTCTTTTTTCTCCCAAAGCTGGACCTTGAATATCTTAATGAGTTGAAGAACAACCATATGAAATTTTTTCCATTTTTCTTCTTTATTGTTGCAGACTTCTCTCTTGGGTTATTAGCTAGAAGAATATATCCTGAAGCATGCAATAGCACAAGTGAAAATAAACCTCATACCATGGCAGCAGCACTTTATGATTCTCAGTCATCTTGTTAGAGGCAGGCTTTGGCTGGTGGTTGTGTTATTTCTGAAACGTTTTTAAAAAATAAATGATTAAAAAAGGTTCTTCTGAGTTTTAACTGGCACTTCAAAAAGCATCTACCCCTACAAATAACCCAACCCAATCTTAATTTTTTCAGTGTAGATACTTTCACAGAAAGAAATTCCTTTCAAGTCTTATGTTGAATGTTACTAATGCAAAGGCTTGTAACATCTTCATTTGATAATATTAATTTTTTTGTAACATGTTCTTTTCAAAGAACTATATGAAAGTTAATATTACTAATTTATTTTTGTAGGAGATTCTACTGTCTGTCTTCTGATTTGGAACATATTTTCTTTTTAATAAAATCTGACCCAGGGGACTATGTGCATCTTTTTCCGCTCCAGTTCTTCATACATGTTTAGGTAGCTATCAGTGGTAAACTAGCCAGAATGCAGAGACATTTTTATTAAAATATTGAAAGACAACAGTCCCACTAATCATAAATACATTTTTGTCTTAGTATATTTTTAAAATAGTAGGTGATAAAATTAGTTCCTACAGTTCTTGAGATTGTGAAACTATATTTAAAGAAGGGCTGTCATTTTGGAGAAAGCTTAAAAGGACGGTGTTTATTTAAAGAAGAAATGTAATCAAACAAATAGCATTTTCAGTCATTCCTCTTGTCATTATTGAAGGTTTTGCATCCTTAATAAAAGTTTTTCCTATTTTTCCCTTTTTCTTTTCTTTTCAACTTCCTGCTTTTGCCTGTAGTGAAGTCATATTATTTCTATCTGTTGCCTTGGTAATAACTCTCATGTCACAAATTCAGTATTAACTTCACTGCAGGGCCATGCAGGAGGAAATGTGTGAACTGTGTGGGTGGGAGCAAAGTCTTTGTTGAAACATATGGCTTGGGTTATTAGCTATTGTAGTAAAACAATTATGTGAGAAGTAAAATGGCTCTGTTTTACATGTTGTACGTACACGGTGTAGCTGTTGATAAGTCAATGAAATGCATCTCATTAATGTTGTTCATACATAAAGCCAAGTAATGGAGTGAAGTCAGAGTAGCAATGTTCATAAATCATTCACGAATGATTGCTGGAGGATGTTCCCTAAATAGTAACCCCATTTTTTAAAAAAGATATTGCTTGCCTAGATAGCTTCCAGAACTCAATTCTGTCTCTACCAGTTTTTCCTGTGTTATTACCTCTCTAATACCTGTGTTAGTACTACTCTCATAATATTGTAATAATTTCTTTCAAGTACAGTTGTTAATGTTTAGTAGGCATAATTTTGTTAATTTGTATATTTTCATTATCTCCAGCAAGTGCTCTTCCTCAGTCAAGTATTTCATTACTGGCTTCGAAAACTTGTTAGGAAACCGTGCAGCAAGTTGACTAATTTAATTCTTTTTTCCTTACGCTACAGTGGAATTGTAAGGGGAGTGGATTTTGTTTACCTAGTAGGTTTGCTCACTTGTGAAAACCTAGAGGGCATGTATTATTCAAATGTTGGACCATATGCTTAGTGATGAAACGGTGTGTATTAACTCCTTAAATGCAAAACAAGGAATATACAGGTATGAAACAATTCAAAGCTCACAATATAAGGCATCGTGAAAAGGCAGAGAATGAAACTACAAAAGGTCACTTAATTGGATGCTGCCCAATACAGCAGCATAAAAACCTTGGTGAAATATATTACTGATCCCATTCAAACATAGAGCAAGAGGTAAGATGCCCTTTAGGTCTGTTTATTCACCTTTACTTTAAGGGCATAGGAACCAGTTCTGTAAATTGGATTCTTCGAAGTCTGTCAATATGAGTTAAACCACTGCAGGCTAGTCAAGCTGTCTTATGCGACAGAGGCTGAGCGAAAAGAAAAAAAATTGAAAGGTTATGGATCATGCAACAATTTACCGTAGATGTAAACAGTCCAGAAATGGATCATAAGTAAAACATGGCAACACAAAGTCTACTATGGTCAAAACCAACCAAATAGAAGGTGCAGTAGGAAACACAGTCACCAAATGGAAGGGGAAAAAAAAGAGCCTCTTAATTTCTCAATATAGTAAGAAAGAACGCTATGTGTAAAGCCAGCAAAGAAGAGGGTATAAAGGGGCAGGAATGGGGAAAATGTTAAGATGGAGAGTCCAGCAAGGGAGTGAGGGTGTCAGTAAAACCAGCTGGTCGGGATACAGAAACTAAGTAGAACTGTAGAAAGTCCTCTTAGTACCTAGAGATGATGGCTCTGGTCTTTGCTTCTTGTCTCTGGAGTTTCTGGCTATTTTCTATAGTTTCTTTGAAGATACATGTTACCAGAGCTGAAGGGAAGCCTGATGAGGCACAATTTGAGTCTAGCTAGGTGAGAAATTCGTGACAGCTTAAAAAAATTGTATGTTTTGGGTTTTGTGGGCCCACCCCAAAGTACTAACAATTCTATGCAAGCTAATAACACTTCATTTAGTGATTTCCAACATTTTCATAAAAGAACAAAGTCCTTTTTTGTGATATTTTAGTTCTTTTTTAATAGTCACTTGTACATTGTACTCTTCCAAGATGACATGTTTTACAGACATCCTGGAAATACAGGAAATTTGTGAGACTATGTTATTATCAGCAGACCTGAATGCATTTTTCAGAGGAAGTGAATTATTTTCTACATTTCACAAGGAAAAAGTAGATCAGAATAATACTAGATTGCTGATTCAAACCTTTGTTTTTCAGAAAGCCCCTTCCTTCACTTAGATTTTTAACAGAATAATGAATAGAAGATCCTTAAAAAAAAAGAAGAAGGGAAAGCCTTACAAAACCACAAGAAATATAGTCAGATAAGATGCCTGGGGATCCTTTTCCTCACTTTGTTGCCTGTTTCTACTTACCTGATTGTATTATTTCTGCAGCAAGTTTACTTACTGGGGAAAGAAAACACTTGAGCAGCAAAACTTTGTAAGGCTGCAACTTGATGTTGGCAACTTTAGGTGTGTCAATCTTACATCTAGCACAAAAATAATGAAATTTGTTCTGGAAAACATTCAAAAGTTGACAGAAACTCCGAGGAGATATTTATATTCAAAATTGCCTCCTCAGTTTGCTACTTTCAAGGCAAATTGTCTATAGCTGCACAAGATCCAGTAGGGATAATGTCTGCAATGTAAGGCTCACTGTGCTTCAATAGGAGAGGGGACCTTAGTGTTGGGTGAAAAAGGAGGCAAGTCCTGGCTTTCCTCTTGTTTTTTCTGACCTACCTCATGTGAGGCGAGACAAACATACCTTGTATGTGCACTCACCCCTGGAAATGTTGCCCATTAAAATATTGAGAAATAGATCTTTCTGTGCACTAAAGCAATACTTGTTGCCTTTGTAGGTGGATGAAAGAAGGAAGGAGGTAAAAGCAGTATTTCATTGCTTTTGCGTTAAAGGTTGTAAGGAGCCAGGTACAATCTCAGTATAACTCAGACCAATTTGGCTATTTTTTACATTAGTTTGGATGTGACCTTTTCAAATCTCAAGGGAATAAGGGACTAAAAGAGAATTTACCCATAGTTTAATACTACAGAAATATTCAAAGCACTGAAAGAAATCTTACCTCTGTGGTGAGCTGGCAGCTCTATACAATTTGCACACAGAATTGAAAAAAAAGGTATCTTAATAAGTAGGAGAATTGTATATTATGTTTGCTAGTGATGTTACTTTTTCAATTGCATGTTCCAAAAATAACAGATTTTTCATCAATTTTAATTAAAATTTAATAATTTGATTAAATAATTAATTAAAAAATTCTTTCAAGTTGTGATATATTCTCCTAATGTCATTTGTTTAAAGTGAGAATAAAAGACAAATGTATGTTTCTGATGCATGTAAGAATGGAGAGTGGCTCATTAGTGAAATAGGACTGCTCTTAGAGGAAATACACACTCATTTCAAGTCATTTTCCTTTCTTTGCTTTCATACTATTTTGTATAACTGTAAAGAAATAATCATTGTGTTAGAAAATTTATAATTTGATAATTGGCATACAGTACAGTATTCTTTTATATCCTATTTGCTTTATTACAGCTTTGAAAAAGTAAAATTAACGAGTCTTAGCTCATTGTATTTTCCAAAGTATATAGTCCTATTTTGAATTTAAATGCTTATATCTGATAGTAAAGAACAATTTTATTTACAATATTTGTCACGTTGTGGAAAATAGACTTGAGGATGGCCAGAATTATGAACAGAGGCAGAAAGAGGATGTCCTTGTAGAAATGTATATATATAAAATGATTGACTACACTGAGATAGGGGGCACGGTCTCTGCAAGACACCTGCCATGTTTCCACAGTTATTGGGATCTCACTGTTTGTTTGCTTATGACTTTTGTTAACTTATACTAGCTAGAAGATAATTTAAACAACTGCTCATATGATCTACGCAGTCTTCTCTGATCATCTCTTCCTTAAGCATCTCTGAAAAAAATTCTTCTGTCCAACTATCTGCAGTTGCACTTGAGCAATTTCTGTGGCTTTCCTTGATGGTACATAGCTGTAAAAGATGTCACCATCTATGGAAACGCTTCAGTAGAGAAAGGCACGTTAATCAATCAACAAATACAGCTAAGCAATTTGATATGGTGGACTTCTCTCCAGTTCAGAGTTCTTAATTCTCTTAATAATACTACATACTCCTGAAAACAATGATGTGACAGGGAAACTGGACAATGCTGAAGAGGAGATTAACAATAGAGAACAAGAGGAAAACAAGAAATACAGATGGATGAAAAATCCATGAAAAATATGTAAGCTGCGATGGACAGTGCTTAAAAATACCGTAAAGCATCTGTTAGACAAAGAAATTAATTCCAAAATTAGAAGCTTAGTTCACTTGTCCTTCTTCTTCCTAGCAGGCTATCAGAACTATGCTTAGATTTTTGCCATGTGAAGACTCTACGGTTACCTATGAATTGTTTGTGATGACACTTGAGCTCTCATTGCTGCAATGCTATCTGGAGAATATGCAGAAGCAAAATGTTGTGTAAAAGAGTAATAAAGATGTTATGTCACTTTATTTTTTTTCTTAAGTAGCCCTGAAAGCTTATCCTATGGACCATGTTGGATTCCCAATTAATTTAGGACTTTTAAATTATTCAGATAAAGTGAAAAATGAAATCAGTAGATTCCTGCAAAGAATATGGCATCCTGTCTCCTGTCCTTCTTGACAAAGACTTAGATACACTGCACTGGAGTATATGCTTGTGAGCAGCTGTAAGCACATGGTGTTACTCAGGCTAACAATTTACTGCCCTTCTGTTTACTGACATATTTTAGTGTCCTGTGGTATGTTTGTAGTGTGCGTATTACAACAGTATTCAGCCACTGGCAGGATTTCATTCATCATGCTTCTCTAACTCAGTCATGAATCTCATTTGAGCTAGTTTTAAGCTTGGAAGAACTTGCAGTTGAGCCCCTGAAAAGCTCTAGGTCTCTATGAGTCTCTTCTAGCATTCTTAATTGTACGTGCAGAATTGTTCAGGGTGGCTACTGTAGTATGACTGTCATCAGTCTGGGTGTTAGAAACCTAAGGACTATCTTTCATCTTCTCTTACGATATCAGAGTTGATCTGTGCCATATCTTTTCAGCAAATCGTCTTTTGACTTCGGTTAACTGCATAATCTCTCAATGATTCCATGCTTGCTGCACGCTTTACTATCATGTACCGAAGCACGAGATGTAAATTTGACATTTTAATATTCTTATTGATGTAAGGATGTGTTCTTAGGTTCTATGCATTAGCTTACTACTATTTTATATTTAAATATACTTACAAAGAGCTTATGAGCAACTACTATTTACAATATCTTTCTATACAAGACATTCTCAGAAGAGCTGAAATGATTTAGTTGTTTGGGGAGTCATCGTGGTTTCAAAAAAGACATTTTCCTTTCCTAATAGCAAAATACTTTATCTGGAACAAATTAACTGCCGTTCAAGGACTAATTTCTTCCTTCATGGCAGAAATTTCTTCTTCCATGGTGCTGCTCTTCAGACTGACTGTTACTGTCACAGACACTCCCCAGAGATTTCAGATCAGAGCCACATCTGTTGCTCTGAGTCACAACTTCATCCTCTCTAGTGGGGCTTCAATGTTCATTAGACTAATTAATGGTAAAGTAAAGCAATATGACATGGCTTTGCTGTTCTGACATGTCAGCTAAGTTTCTGAAAGAATCGAGGTATTGACTGTTAATTCATGTGTCTAATTATTATCTTGAGTAAGTTTTTTCATATTGTCATGGAAGTCAGAATAACTGTGTTTCTGTGTGGTATAACCTTACTTGTGTTGTTTTCCAAAGGTGTCTAAACACAGCAAAACATTCAAAGGACATTTTGTCAAAGGACAAAAGTCCTGAAAGTAAGTGGCTTTTAGGCCAGGCAGAAGCCATGCTATAAGAGGATTCTTTCCCAAGGTGAAGTTGGGGGTATTATAAGGAGAAAGGAAGGGAAGGGGGAGAATGGGAACAAAATGTAATGCTTAAATTAGTTTCTGTCCTTAATAAAGCAGAAGAACATGTAGCACAGAATCTGCTGCCACTTCACCTCTGCAGTAGGTTTTTCACTACGTTTGCAGCGTGTAAGAATAGACCCCCTCGCTAGTTTGTCCTCACCTCTGCTTAGAAACCTATACTGCTTTTCAGTGTTTCGGAAGAAAAGTGGTGAGACCGAGTCATCTCAATTCTCCTCAAGATAGCAATACCTAATTTTATTCTGTGCATAATTAGTTATTATTTGTATTTGTTATAACTCTGTCAGTGAATAAATGTTAAAATTGCGTTAGTACCGCTGTGAGTTTGAGCCAAGTTAAGCCAACTGTTAGTAGTACAGCAGTGTTTTCATTAAGGAAATAGAGACATAGTATTGATGACTGATAGGGCTTGCATAGATTTACTAGCTGCTGGAGAAGAGTGAAAAATTTTGTTACTCAGTGATGGTAGGGAATTAGAGCAAATATTTCTCTCTCCATCACTGTTCAAAGAGTTTTGACCCTGCAGGCTTCTAAACTCACACTCTCTGTCCATGCTTGGAGACTGATTTGATGGAGAGAGCACAATCATTGCTTGAGAAGACACCACCTCATTTGCTCCGATCAGAAGCCCTAATGGCATTAAGGAAGGCTTGATTTCTTATCTTCCTGCTAGATGTTAGCCAGTGAAGGGCAGTGTATCAACTAGAGTTTAATCTATTGTTACTGGTCCAAAAAGTAAACTTATTTCTGTGAAGTATGTGGTAATTCATTTGATATACTCATGGCACAGTCTTTGAGGAGAGTTTCTTCTATGGCATATCTGCAGATACCTGCGAGGAACATACTCTGATGCTAAAGGGCACAGTCATTTCCTTGTTGCGTACTACTATTTGAGTGCTGTGAAATTAGTGAATTTGGCAGCTAGATAGGCATATCTGCCAGTTAAGTGTTGTTTAAGATTATTTTTCATCTATTTGTATGTGTTGCCCCGATTTCTTTTTGTGTGCACCTCCACATGAAAGTAAAATTAGCAAAAGCTACATTCTCGTAGTATTCCTTATTCAGAAGCTGTGCATGTGTCATACACTCCTGCCCCTTCTCAAAACTAAGCAAGTTCTGATTTTCCCCAGTCTCCCTTTATGTGGACTTCTCTTTACGTCTGTGATAAAGGTTGACAACTCCCAGCTCAACAGTTAATTCTCATCAAATGCACACTGCTAAATCACTCAAAAATCTGAGTGCCCAAGTGAGATAAGGACTTGAATGAAAGGCAGCTGGCTTAAGGTTTGACTCTGGAAAAAGTGTTACTGAGTCTGGTGAGAGACAGCAAGTGGTCTAAAGGAAGAGCAGTGTGTCAGCCTTAACCTTCAGGGGTTGCCTAGATCTTCAGCAGTCAAGGACGAAGCCTGTATCTTTTGTCTTCTGTCAGAAGTATTTCTGATTAAAAATTGCTGTTCAGCCACTGAGAGTTTGTGCCGTCTTTTTCTGTGATGATGCCATGATGATTCAGGTTTTCACCTGCTCTGAACTAGACTACTACTACAATGTACTTTGATTAAGAACAGCATATTGAGCTCCAGCTGATCTAACACACTGCTCTCTGGCTACTAGACGTTTACCAAGAGGCAGAAGGGCTTACTGCTGCCATGAGCCTAGTTATAAAGAGCTTAAAATATAATTTTCTATTCTTCCTCCCTGCTCCTTGAGGTTAAGGAGAAAGGGGCAGGCAGATGCACGATGCAGCTGTGCATTGACCACTGGGGAAATTGCAAAGTTTCCTTTCTCTGCTGTACCTAGTTTATGTTTCCCCAGTCTAGACATTTTTGCCTATTACCTGCTGTAATTTCCTTCTCCCTAGCAGTGCAAGAGTAGCATTTTTTTATCAAGCTTTCCTAGCAAACATGATTCTTTAAAAGCCAAAGCAAAGCAACCCTCCCAAAGCAAAAGCTACGTGAGCAGTAGAGGTGTTGATGGTATGCTGACCTTGTAATCGATGATTATTGGTGCTTTCTAATTATCTCATCTCCCCACATTTGGGCTTTTGCCTTGTGTTTAGGTTGCAAGCTCTCTGGGAGAGGTCATTAATTGTTCGGTATTGGTACAGCACTTAGCACACTGAGTTCTTTCCTATGGATGAGGCAGAGAGTTTTCAGTAACGCAGTCAACATTTAGGAGTGGGGCTATGTGGTGTTTTGCTTCTAATGGTGCAGTTTTGTAGACAATCCTTTTCTAAATGATTTTTTTTTATCCCAGCAATGAATCTAATATTCTACATTCTCCTCTTCTCCTTCCCAGTAAGGGTTACTGGTGGAAAGCTGCTGCTTTTTTTGTCCAGCATTCTCTCCTGTGGCAAGTTGTAGTGCTGAAGGAAGCCGTAGTCCTGTGCTACCAAATGGTCACAGGCAACAGCTTGTCTGCTGGCCATAAGCATTTAATTTCTCTAATAAAAGCAGTCTTTGTACTTTAAAAATAATTTTTTTTAAAAAAGGTAAATAATCCATTCAGTTTATTGTGAGGAAGGAAAGGAGCTTTACTGTTAATAATACGGCACCCTTTGCAATAAATGAACTGTAGATTTTAAGTTCTTCATGAGAGAAAGTTAAGTTTCACCTTACTTTTGCCAATACAGGTACAGTTTGACAATTGCTGCGTCAGTGTTGGTGTCTGAGCACATGATAGTCATCAGAATTCACCTTTATTTTGTGACCCCTAGATTATTTGTATTTTGTACCACAATGATAAATGAAGAACAGACGTGACTGTTAAGTATTAGATGGGGGAATTCAGTTTCAGTAATGACTTACTGCTTCTGTCACAGCAGTTCTGCTATGCTATCTTATGAGAAATACTGTGCATTTTTTGTAACATGTTGGTAATGTGAGTTGTTTGCCAGACAGTGTGAATGATGCTAGCAATTGTGAAAGGAAGGGCCATGAACTTTCGCTTTCCAGCGCTGCAAGGATGTGCACATTGACATGTCCATCTCCAGCAAGGCATGGCAGACTGTTCAGTGCGGAGGAGCCGTAGGCCTGCTGAAAACCTGCTGGTCGCAGAACGGTGGTAATAGCAAGACTCAGCTCTGCTGCTGTAGACACATATGTGGAGAGAACAGAGCACAAGGTTGAGGCTGGAGGTTGGACTGAGAGGAAAAAGTAAAGCTTTAAACAAAAGAGTGAACATTTAGTACCATAGAACTAGAAAATAAAATAGGAAGTTAGCTTTAAGAGATCACCTTTGCAGAATTTTAGTTTCAAGAGGAAATGTGTTAACATTGCTGTACACTCCGGAAATGAAATATCTTGTTGCAGCTCTGTGTCACTACTAGAAGCTCTGCTGTGAGGGACTGTAACTGCATGCATATGGTGGAGTGGTGCTTACAGCATTTACACTTTTTTCTTCTTCTTGCGAAAAGGATTCCAAAACAAGTTTTTGTTTGACTGAATCAGTTGGGCTTTTACACACAACTTACTTGGTTTCTCTTTATCCTGGATTTTTTTCTTGATACACTAAATAAAATTCTGGGATGCAATGAATAAAATACATTCCAGCATAATTATTAATCAGAATTGAATGCAGAAATGGTAGCACTCAATATTAGAATTGGAAATAGCACTAGAAGGCCAGTGTAAAAAATACATGTTGCCTGACAAGGTTAAGGAAGAAGCAAAAATGTGTTAGTTCAAGAAAAAACAAAGATTGCACATTACCCTTTGAGCACTGTGAGGCCAAATACAAAGCCAAGAAGAATAAAGACAAAGTGGGTAGTTAACAGGGAAGAGCAGGCAGATACAGAAGCAAGGTTTCAGATGGTCCTGACTAACATGCTCTAGGTGACCCTGCCTGAGCAGGGAGGTTGGACTAGATGATCTGCAGAGGTCCCCTCCAACCTTACCCATTCTGTGACAAGTAGTGGCATTTTAGCATCTTGGTTTATCAGTTTAAGCCTGTTATATCAGCATAGGAAGTATTATGAAGGAATAAAAGCATGGGTTGTATCTTATTAAACATTCTTTCTATCAGACAATTATAGACCACAGAATTTTGAGGAGTTGATTCATGTCCTACATTTTGCTAAGTTTTTAACTTTTTTTTTTTCCTGTACAGTCAGTCACTTTAGCTGGCCCTGTGCGAGACTAACCAGTTATCTCCCAGCTGATTTCACTTTTTGAAATCTTGTCCAACACTGCAGAGCACAGAAGTTGGGTTTTGAGGAAACGAAGGCACTCGGATTGAAGTTGGTGGGAATCAATTAATATCAATTAATCAATCAGTAGAGGTCTCTGATTTCCGACACGCCGAGGTTCTTTGTTCTAAGTGGGAATGAGCAGAACAAATCCAGCATCATCCTACTAGTCGTTCACAAAGTCAACTGCTGACAAATACAGGTCTGTCTGGCTTTTTTTAAAAAAAAAACATAATGGACTAGTGAGAGGCTGAAGTACTTGGTCCTTGCCCATACAGTAAGTTTGTTGGTATTTCTGTCTGATACAGTACGCAGTGTCACGAGACATAGTGTGCTCCAAACGTTGTAGGCTGTATCTGAGGAAGTGACCCGATTTGTTTATACGCCCGTGGCAGTTGGTGCAAAACTGTCAGAACACTTATCCCAACCGATGTGTACACTATATCTGTTCTGGATTTTCCCCTCAAAAAGAGGAAACCCCTATTGATGAACAGTGGCATCTTCCACCACCTGCTTTGTCAGGTCTAGATGCAGTTTTCTTTCAAGGTTGCTATTTCTAGAATGATCTTTGAGGAGAATTGATTTTGTCTGAAAACTGATTCCTGTTGCCCTGTAACTACTACTTCAGTCATATCATTAAAATATTTCAGTTCAAATTTTTGTATGCCCTGAAGATTTCTAGATACCTGTTATGGGAATTCTCAGATGTAAGTATCTGTTCAATGTGACATTTTCAAGCAAAACTCAGTTGTGGAATGGCTTAAAGTTGTCAGGAAGACTGATTTTCTCTAGAGAGCTCAATAAGGCTTCTGATAACAAAATTTCACCCTTATTCTCACTTGAGTTTTTAAACAATTCTGGTATTTTATCAGAAGAAAACTTTCATTCTGATTTCGGTGTAACCCATTCTATTAAGAAATAATAAATATTCACTGTATAATCATTCAGTAACACCTACTGGGTAAAGTCTGTGGATATAAACTAAGATAAGTTTATTTAGATATTGCAGAAATATAAGCACTGCACAAATACTTTTAATTAAAAACATGCTAATATGACAGAAAAGATCAGAAAGATGAATCAAAATTAGCCTATGCACTTCTGTGATATGTTTTTGCTATTCTTTTTCTTAGACTATGTTCAAACTATTAGATTAATTTCTCTTCTGAAATACTGTGGCTGTATAGTAAATCTCAAGAAATATTCTGCCATTTGAATATTTACTATATCATAAAGATAAAACTCTAAAGGTTGTTTTAAATGAATCTAGTGTAGACTTAGTGTGGCTGAGTGACAAAATGTGCATAAACACAATTGCTTTATCAAATGCAATTGATCTTGAGTCCAGTCCAAATAAAGGAGAATCAATTCAAAGTATGAAGAATAGTGAGATGATGGGAAAGTGGGATGCATAGGACACAATGCATTGATTTAACAAAGACAAATCAGGCTGTAAACTAACCAAATGTTTTTCTTTGAAAAAAATAACTGATTTTCCGAGACCAATAAAATGCTGGAAATTTAATTTATTCTACTGAATTCTAGCAAAGTTATGATTCTTGATCACATGAAGAATTTTTGACTCAGTTTTAGTTCAAGAATTGCTGACATTTTTCAAGAACTTTAAGATAAGTGAAGGCCTAAGCAAAGGTGATGCGACAAAAGGTTGTGAGAAGAGGTGCTGTGTTAGAAAGAGTTACTAGTCTTATTTAGTACTTTTGTTATAGATCTTAGAGCAAAAGATATCATTTTGCTAATAAAATTGAAGCAAATTTAGGATTCACTGCCATTGGCCATCAGTAAATTCAGACTGGAAAACAGAAGACAGCGTGGAGCATAATGTGGAGTGGAGCTTAGCTGATTTTATGAAGTGGATTGTGGTTTCCAGCAATAGCACAGCACTGATTTAGGAGTTTCTTTCTTATCCTTTCTTTCAGAGAAATCTCAAGAAAGTTCAAAATGGTATTCTAATGTCTTTAATGCTGGCTAGTAAAAGTGACTGAGCTAGTGAGTGAAAATCATAGAATAATTTTGGTGAGAAGGAACATCTGGAAGGCATCTCCTCTGACTTCCTGCTTCAACCATGGCTAACCTCAAAGTTAGACTGGGTTGCTCAGGGTTTTATTCAGTTGATAACTGAAAATCTCAAAAGATGAAGATTTTACAAGCTCTCTGGGCAAACTGTTTTGGTTCTTAATCACTCTCATGGTGAGGAACTTTTCTTTCCCCTTTATGTTCAGTCGGTTTGACTTCTGGTAACTTGTGACAATTACTTACTTCTTGACCTTTCACTGAGTGCCTCTGAGAAGAGACTGACTTCATCCGTAATCCTGCTTGGAGTGTGGACGATATCAATTAGATCCCCCATAGCCTCACCTTTTCCAAGCTACAGAAACCCATCTCTCTCGGTCTCTTCTCATATGCTCTACTCCTGTCACTATCATAGTGGTCCTGTGATGGACTCTTACCAGTTGTTCTGTATCTCTTGTACTGTGGATCCCAAAACTGGATACAATACTCTAAATGCAGCCTCACATGTGCTAAGCAGAAGGGAATAAGGATTGCTTTTGACTGCTGGCTGCACGCTTGCTAATGCAGCCCAGTATGGAGTTGTTTTTCACTGCTACCAGGGCACACTGCTGACTCATACTCACGTTGTTGTCCACCAGGACTTTCAGGTCCTTTTCTACAAAGCTGCAGCTTGCTTAGTCAATTCACCACCTGCACCAATGCATGAGGGTTTTTCTTCTGATGTGCAGGACTTTGCATTTCTTTGTATTGTAGTTCAGGAGGTTCCTTTTGGCCTATTCCTTTAGCTTGCTGAGATCCCTCTGAATGGCAGTTAGTAATTAGTACACTCTTGATATCCTTTTTTTGTATTAATGAGGGAAGAGGTTATTTAAAATCTGTGCCCAGTAAATTTAGAACAAAGAATGTGTTTAATCAAAGAACGTGTAGGCATCTTATGTAATTTACCTCTTGAAACATATACAATTCACTTCTCCAGCAGTTTCTAGTCATGCTGTAGCTGGATTTTTTTTCCCTATATCTTCATGTTATTGTCAGTGTAATTTGTAGTTATGTTGTAGGTCAGAATCTGCCAAGCTCATTCTTGACAGAGCTACTGCTTATGTGTTTATACTGACTATGAACTAACACTGTAATAATCTTAATATTCATGTAGCACTGCCACTGAGATCAATAGGACTGCTTTTGTAGTGAAAATGTAAGATAATGAAAAGACAGAAGAAACTTGCTTTCTGATGCAAGGGAAATCAAATCTTTCACATTGTAGAACAGTCTTAGAGCTCAAAGTGGAAAATTTCCTGCTGTAATATGCAGCTGACTTGTTGCATTTTAAGATTTTCTTTTTCATCCTTATTAAATATTGTTACTGTTGTAAATGTATATTTGATAGAGGTAGAGCAGAAGCACTGTGGGAAATCCCAGTGCGCTGCCTTTATTCTAATTTATGTGTAGTAAATCTTTCTAACAGCAACATATCCTGCTTAGCACCCACGGAAACCATTTGTTCTGTCATTGGCTGAGAGTTGTAAAACCTGATGTATTCCTTTTTGGTACACGTAATTGTTGTCCAGTGAGGTAGTACGGGGATGGGTGCAGTGTAAGTTCCCTCTCCATTTCTTTAAAGAAGAAAGAATTCCTCTTTTTTTTCAGTTGGCTTTTGTAATTAGTGTTTTTCAAGTGCTGGACTTGCTGCTGATCTTACTAATGTTCTTTGTTTGGAGAATTTTTAAGTCCTTTTCACTACAGCACATCAGTTTCATTGAGAATTGCTGCAAGCTATGTTCAAAGCAGAACCAGTCCACTCAGCCGTCCTTTGCAAAACGAGGTTCCTCATGTGGAGAGAGAGGTCTTGACTACTGTCTTACTCTCTTACAAGGCAATGTTTTATCAAAGAGTCTGGAAGGTAGCAAAAGATACTTTCAGCTTCTTAACAGTTTAAAAAGAAAAATCTAGATTTTATTTTCATTGCCCTGAAAAACAGCTTCACTCTTCAGATGTTTCCAGCTCACTGGTGCTGCTCAGCATGCTCCTGAGCTGTAGCACAGACCTCCATGGGATTCTTCTGGTGAGCATTAGGAGAATTGACTGTTTATACCTGCTGTTGTTTCCTCTCCCTTTTCCACTTTTTTTTTTTTTTTTTTTTTCCAAGTATTATCCTCATAGGAATCCTCTCATGAGAAGTGTGGAAAAGCTATCTGAAAACTTTTTGCAAAGGAAGAACAAATAGAAAGGAATGAAGTGACTTCTCCAAGGTTACAGAGTGGCAGAGCTGGGATTAAAATTTAGTTTTTCTTTTTGTCTTGGCCTTGAGTTAAAATGATGAACTAACTCTCAGGGACAGAGAACATAAATTATATGTAGCTGAGCTGTCCTCACACACAGAATAATTGATCTAAATAGTATGAACTGCCAGGGATATAAAACTTGCCAGCTTAATTAGTTGTAACAAAGAAATGATAAACTTGAAAGTGATCTTTACCCAGTGGCAACAATGGAAAACAGCGGATAGGGGCATTATTTGTCTGAAGCAATTAAACACAAAGACCATTCTGTATCTGTCCTCTATTAGGTGTTCACAAATAACAGTGATTATTTCAAAATAAGTTAAAATATAGTTTCAAAGGCCCTCTAAAAATATTCAGCATAGAGTTCTGTAACAAAATTGTTACTTCATCTTCTGTGTTAGAAATTTTCATGTAATTTGATTTTAAACTTTGTTTTATGTACTTTTCAGCAGTTTTACTAAATTTTAAATCCAGTGTACATTTAAATCCTATATATAGCTTTTACAGTGAACTGTGACATGCACACTTGCCTACTGTACTGTACAGATGGTATAAAAGTAGCAAATTCTCTACTATATGATTAGATCATTTATAAGAGACTTTTAAAATACTGTCAATTTAAATTTAGAACAGAATTTGCTTATAGAATAGAAGTATGTGGAGTATATAACATTCTCCAGAGATTTTCAGACAAACTGATCACCTAGCATGTGGCTCATAGTTTGAAATGTTACTATCCTGCACTGTACGGTACGTAAGTAGGGTCTTTCCTGCAATACTGTTCACAGTGCCTTATAAAGCTCTAATAATTCTGACGTGCTGCTTAATTGCCACGCTTCATATTGAGGAAAGGAGTAATGTGGGGTTTTTTTCTGTTTAGTAGTAGCACGTTCACAAACATGGGTTTGCTTTCGTTGTGTAGGCTATGTGGAAATACGTACGCGCGGAATAGCCATCAGGGGTTTTTCATAGTGCAGTTGTACGTTTCACAGTACATATTAGAAACGTTTGTTAGTCCTCTGCTAAAAGACTATTTCCTGGTTACTTTAACTTTCTCACAACATCCTAAGAGTAATCATAATTGTGCTTATCATTTATGAATGGTAACTGTTGCAGAAGTCTCAAAGTTCTCCACAGCAGTAGAGAAGCTGTTGTATGCACTTGACAATTAAGGCTAAGAGCTAAGTCTGTAGAGGAATGGGTAAACTCAGTTTCCTCAGGTAAAATTCTTGCCGGTAGATGAGTGGGGAGCAGCGTCTTTGAAGGGGTCTCACAGAGGTCTGTGGCTTGACCAGAGGGCCATGTGGGGATCAGTGAGGAGCAGTAGCCCTCTCCAGACCAGGGTCGATACCTGCTGTCTCAGATAGTTTTCAGCTGTAAATGTCTGTCTAGAATGAGGTGTCTAACCTAGGGCAGCTCTTTCTGAAAAGAAGTCAGAAGGGTCACTTTGAAGTGCTTAGTGTTAAGGCGCTTAAGTGGACCAGATGAAGCTAAGACTTTCTGACAGGAGAAGGAGCTCAGTTTGCCAGAGTGGTTGTCTAGATTTGAGGTTACAGCCCTGCTCTTAGTCTTTCCAGCTGACACTGTTACATTTTGTGTAAATGGTTTTGGGTTGGGAGCTAGAAGCCAGTTCTTCTCACCTCTGCTCTACTACTTTGATTTTTGGTGTGGATTTTCTTCTCTTGCTCAGTGAATAATTATTTATTTACACATAACAGAAGAATTTCTGGCAGAGACACTGGAAGACAAAGTTCTCAGGCATCTGAGGAAAAAGCTGACCATCCCTCCGCTGAAGTCCAGTTCCTGCATGGCACTTCATGGCAGCTCAGCTTACCTAGGGCAGCGAGCAAAGCAGCATCGGCGGGAAGGTGTTTAATGTGAGAATCTCAGTGTGGAGCGTGAGAACTTGAGAATGGTGCTGTGTGTATTTATTGCCAGAAAAGTAGAAACGTGTCCTTGGGATGTTTACTTTATAGTAAGAGAGAGGTAAAGAACTAGTCTGTTGGGGCAATTTTTACTGGTAAAAGCATTCGAACATCAGAAATCAAAATCTTTGGTTGTTTTATAGTTTCTTATATGCCATGCTAATGTTATTTTTATGATTTTACCCACCTCTAATATGAAAGGAAAATACTTGTATCTGTTGGTGACATTCTGTCTGCAGCTCTTGACATATCAACATTACTGGAAGTTAGTAGCTTTTTTCTGCAGTTTCTAATATATGTTTGTTTGTTTTTTTTTAATCTCCCATGATTTTTTACTTCCTGTTCTAGAACAGATGGGACAAAAGGCAACAGAAAAAAAATGTGTGTAATAGAAGCAGACATTGCCAAATTAATGTTCACGCTGCACATATTTAAGTGTGCTATGTAATTAGTTTTGTTTTCTGAAGAATAAGAAAATACCTGTCTGTTGAAATTTAGTGTGCAACATATGTCTGAAATATATTGCACCACAAGTAACATGAGCGAGGGAAAGATGTTGAACAGTCGCAGTTCCTTGGTATATGCTGGTGCTGGAAACCTTCAAAAATACAAATGCCTGAATGCTGATTTAGAATGGTCAGTTGAGGTTGTCATTTTGAATATTTTTGCCAGAACAAGTATTCCAAAAAAAGGATCTCATCTGCCACCATGAGTAATGAGATCAGATGGTGCCACTCTAGAATTACTCTTTTTGCTTTGTTTTTTAAACAGTCCTGGAATGACTGTAGATAATGTGGGTGCATGTGCGCAATTGAGCTCCAAGAAGACTTTTGTGCCAGTTATTTCCCAGCATATGCTTTTTTTTTTTTTCCTTTTTTTTTCCTACATAGGACATACGCTCAGAATTGTTACTAGTAAGGGCAATGTGCCCAGCAGTGGATGTAACTATAGTGTACTCATATTCACATATGTGTGCTGTTATTCCTCATTGCTCATCATGGAGTTTTCCCTGAATGACTTTAGAATTGGTGCCAATAAATTTTTTTTTAGCAGCACTGTAGTAGAATAATTCAGAATGAGAAGAAAATGTGTATTTACTGAAAAGTTTTTAAGTGTAGTGTATACCATTTATTGCAGCGTCACTGGGCATGTGTGTGAGGGTCAACATGTTGACTTTAAGTTACCGTCCTGTTGGCTTTGAGAACCTCCCCAGCAATATAGTAGGGCCAGAGGCTTGCCTGGCACAGCGAGGGCTGCGCAGCCGTGTGCCTTGGCCCTGCACTTGATACCATCCTGTGCCAAGTGCCAGGGCCTTTGCCAGCATGTGACGATGAGAAATCAGTTTTTCCTTATTGGGTCATAAACTGTTGGCTTTCTTATTTCTGCTGTCTTTTCTTCATGTCCCCAACAATACATTTTGCAATTGATTTTATTTTATTTTTATTTTTCTCTGGATTCCCCTGACAGTCAGTAACCCAACTTCTGATAAGACTGGTTTTCTCCTTTGTACTTTCTCCTCACTTATCCAGAAGCACAGCCTGTTGTCTGGCCTGACGCTTGCTCTCATGGAGAGACTGGGAAACTATATTTGAGTATTTCAGCTGTTATCCAAAGAGATCCAAAGCCCTTAAGTTGGTAGGAGACTTCTTGTTGGTTTTGAACTATCTAGTTGTTTCGTACTCAAAAACACAACGTCCCTTGCCACTCGTCTTTGACGGTTGTGACTGTAGGGACAAGTAGGAAAGAAGCCGAAGAGCAGCTGCAGGCTTCCTTGCTATTAAAATGGACTGCGTTGTGGAGTTTGGCCAGCTGAGGAAGGGCTGTAGCAATAAATGATTGATTTCTACAAAAATAGACAAGACTTAAAATGCAAATAGGGAGAAATCTGTGTTAGGCAACCAGAACCTTAATCATATCAAAATAAAGTTTGAGCCTACAAAGGCTTTATTGCTCTATCTCTATGAGTTTCTCTTGGTGATCAGAAGATGTTACAAAGGCCTATTAATTATTGTAGAGCAATTTTGTGGCTTTTTAGTAAGAATTTATTGCAGTCATTATTACAGACTGAGTCCTAAAAATGTTAAGCTATGCAAGATAAACATTCCTAATGCAACATCCCTTAATTAAAATTGAAAAGAATAGAATATTAGTTCACATGCAAACTAATACCTGTAGTGTCACTAGAATATTAAGTAGTTTTGTTATGCCATAGGAAGTAATTTTGAGCAGCTGTGTGATTTCAGCATGGAAACAAACTTCTGTATATGGAGGATAGAGAAGCAATTTTTGGAAGATATTTGTAAATCTGAGGAACTTATGAAGACCTTGTTTTTGGTGTGGTATGAATGTTGGAAAATCTAAACTTTTGGCTTCGTGATAGTAATTTTAAAATACACTGTCTGGAAGTGAGTTTAGAAGGAAAAAAAGTATGGTTTTGTGAAAGTAATTATTTTTCTTTTGAAATCCAGCCTTCTGTGCTTAGCTGCTGAGCTTTCATCGGGTGTCCCTCACTTGAAAATACGAGAATTTAAGGAGAGGGGAAGTGTTTTTATTTTTTTTTAAGATACGTATTAAAAAGTTAAATCAATGTCAGGATCACAAGATGAAGCATTCAGACATCAGGAGTTTTCAGAAATGGTTATCTCCCTGCACGGAGTGAGAGGGCAGCACAGCGAGAGAGCAGGAGCCTGCTCGGAGCTTCTGGGAGGGAAGCAAAGGCCAGGAGTGGAGGTAGGAAGCGTGGTGGCCGAAGGATATGTCAGCAGGGATCAGGAATCACTGGTAGAGTAAGTGGGCTTGGATTACATGGTGAAAAGTAGTGTGGTCACATCTGTAAAGACTCTGTCAGATTTCATTACGCTACTAAAGGCCAAACTAGGGCTTTTCTGATTTTGTGGCTCTAAAATTCGTTTTACATGTATTCTACAGCTTATAATTGCGTATTGTTTGTCTTCAGTACATGGATGCACATGCAGTAGTATCTACAGTGTATACAGTATCTCCTGCTTTGATTAATTGGCAGAAAATATATTAAATATATAATTTCTGAGCTCCTAGCTAATCATCTTGTTTGTTGGCCAGACTAGCTGCATTCTCCCAGATTGTAAAGCAATCCTTGTGTCCTTCTACAAGAAAATATATGTGTGCATATTAATTAATGAATATGTTACTAAGCAGAGCGGTGAGGCAGGACTGAGTCATATACCATGACAGTGACAAAGGCTGATTTTTCAATTGACATTTTAATGTATTTTTTGTTTGCATAAAGAAATTATTATTCTAAATACATTGCTATACATTTGACATACATGTATAATTGTAAAAGATGCAAAGAAAGGTCAAATGCTCCAGTGATGGGTGACAGTATGGTGATTTTAGGCATTTATTTAGTGGTATCTAATAAAATGTGAAATGGTTTCCTCGGGAAACTCCCGCAGTTGGGATTACTCAGAGCTGTCCTATATAAGGCTCCCTGGAGCACATGTAGGGAAGCTCGTCCAGCCGGAAGGGACACTGAAAGTACTACAGGTGCAATATTTCAAAGATGCTATCTGAAAATATGCAGTATGCAAATTGAATAGCACTATGCTGCTCCATGCTCTTCCATTTATGTGTATAAAATTTGTTCTTTTTCCGTAGCTGAAAAATGGCTGAAAGATCAGATCCTGTATCATGAAGTTACATTATTTTTAAACACATTATAGTGCATTTATTAGCATATGATTTTCCTTTTGCCTGACTGGAAAGGGAACATCTGGCATGATTTTGTTCTGATGTGAAATCATAGATGAAAAGTTGGTTAAATTTTGATATACCCCTTTTGTTATTCATAAGCAAAAAATATAAGTAGTGCGGTTTTCCTAAAAGAGAAATGAATATATAGCAAGGAAGCTTGCTCTTTCTTGAGAAAGCACACATAAATAAAGGTCAAAAAAAAGCCTGTTTTATTTCTTGTCTTTCACGCTTTTCAAGATGCCGTTACTCCCAGATCACTAACTTCTGAATCTTATAGCTAGACTCCAGTGTATAACCCCTTGTTTGCAGCTAGCCTTGGCTTAAACAAATGGGCTAGCCTATTTTAGTTAATTTTATTTTATTTTATTTTATTTTATACTATTTATCAATACTATTTATCATGTCTATTGATTTTAATTTTAGGGACTGTCTTTTTTCTTTGTTTTTTTCATCCCAGGCACCTCATGGCAAGCCTTGGTTAGTGCTTTTCAGCTTTAGAATACCTTGGAGTATTAAACGTAATTTAAATCAAAGTGAAGTTATCATAGTAAATGAGTAATCGAACAAGATATATTCTATGAAACATCTGGGAGATTTTCTATCCTCCTTTTATACTTAGTAATTTGCAGAGAGCATTTATGTGCAGTGAGACTCATAGCGTCATTATCTGTTAAGGTTGGAATTAGTAGTCCTGGTAGCTGACTGCGTAAAGTTGTCTGTCTTCTCCCTTTTTCCAAAAGGCTCAGTGGTGACCATTTATAAAAGAAGGGTGATGGTGGTGGTCCTCTTTTATAAACATTCTGTTTAAGAGTTAGGGAATTATGTATTGAGTGGAAATTACAATATCAAAAACAAGGTGGAGAAAGTTCACGTTTTGCTTTTTTTTGTGCAGTGCTGAGCATAAACCAGTAGTGCTGTGGAGTCCGACCTGTTTGTTGTACTTCCAGCCTGTTCACTGTATTCTGGAAGGGTCCAGACTTTGTTCCTCCTAGTGCTTGCTTTTAATTCCAACCACTTGCTGTCACACTTCGCAGGTTAACTCGCACTCAGATTCAACCCAACACTTTCATGGTTTGACTCTAGGGTTCTGTCCTTGAATTTGCAGAGGATGTCATCTCTTACAAACTAATGTAGGATTTTGGTACTAACTTTCTGCCTTTTTAATTTTTTTTTTTTTTAGTTCTAAATCATCCTTATATTTTACTTTTTTTTTATTTTAAAGAAGAAAACAATTCTCCTTAGTTTTGTGTGAGATCTGTGAAGTCTGTGCAAGACCCACATGCACAGATATAACAACTGAGCCCCAAAAGAAATTTGACTGTATACAAAGATTTGGTGCAGGGTAAATAAGCATTAGACTTGAAAGGAATATCTTGCAGCTGATACTGCAACAGTATTTTAAAAGGACCAAAAGCTGTGTGGCAGGATCCCCTTAAATTAGGAAAATGGATATTGTTTTGTGTATCTTAGTGACCTTAAGCCTTTAAAGGTATTTTTAATACCTGTCAAACATTGGTACATTTGCTTTGTTTGATAGCTATATAATTTAGTCTCTTAGGACACTTAAAAAAAGCAGTGTTTTCTTACCATAATTAAGTAGTAATCCTTAAAACCTTTTCATGTCTTAGCACTTAGATAACATTTGATGAATCAGAGAACCTGCTGAGTATAAAGAGTTGTCTTTCAAACAGTACCAAATACTGAGGGGGTTTGTTATCAAAATATATTGATTTTAACAGATGACATTCACTTTATCGCTCTATCACAGAATCACAGAATCAGTAAGGTTGGAAGGGGCCTCTGGAGATCATCTAGTCCAACCTCCCTGCTCAGCAGGGTCACTTAGAGCATGTTAGACAGGGTTGCATCCAGGTGGGCCTTGAAGATCTCCAGAGAAGGAGACTCCACAACCTCTCTGGGCAACCTGTGCCAGTGCTCCGTCACTCTCACAGGGAAGAAATTCCCCCTCACGGTCAGGAGGAACTTCCTGTGCTTCAATTTGTGCCCATTGCCAAAACATTTATAATAAAACACAACCTGGCTACTAAACAGGGAATTTAAGCTATACTTACACAGTAAAAGTATATCTTACCCTCCAGGTACTCTGAAAAAAAAATCTGCATATAGCCTTTCAGCTGGTGCGGAAGCCTTTGCCTTTAGAGCTTGACAGAACTTCAGAAGAGGCGTGTGGGAAAGCGTATGCGCCTGTCAGTCTGGAATTGGAATCCTACAAATGGAGGTACTTGATATCAGCAGAACTCAGTAAAATTGCAGATCTAATCCTTCGATATTTTGCTTTTTTAAGCTAAAAATACAAGACCAGACAGAACCAGTATGGCTGGGTCGGTTTGCTTTGCCTTTCACTGAGATGGACTTTCAGAGGAAAGCTGGAGTGTTCAAGGTTTCCTTTTCAACTTAACAGTTGCTGTTTTGAAGTTCAATTAATTAAATATTTTTCCAGTCTGTATGTGTTATGATTTGAGCTCGTTTAACCCAGCAGAAAATGGTTTGAGAAATTATAATTGCTCTTCAAAATTAAATCAAAGACAGTAAATACCAGAGGGGTAGTAGAACTACTGAAGTTTTACGATGATCTTGACATGTGAATGAATGCATATATGACCTTGCCATGAATAAATTTTGTTTGTAAATTAGAATCACCATAGATTTGGGGAGTCTTGAGCCACCTTCATTTGGATTAGTGCGGACAGGAAACTTTAACTCATTTTAAGATGGAACTATCTTATTTTATTACAAGTGATTATTATGAGATAGCTGTAAGTTCAGGGAATTGGATGACCAAAGAGGTCCCTTCCAGACTTGTTACTTTGTTCTTTTGAAGTTGTATAGTATAAAAAATATTCTTTGCTTACATAAAGCAAATACTTTAATGATTAAGAGGAGTTTCATAACATAGAGTAGCTATATATCACATTTTGATAAAGAAAGAAGGAGATAATATTTTTCCCTAGTTAGATGAGTTTGTCTGTGTAAACAAAAATGAACCATTGATCTGTTGTACAGTGAAGACCAAAGGGAAATTAATTTTTTGAGGAATCTAAAGGCTGTAAACTGACTAATGCTGTAGTCCTGGAACTGATGCTGAATCATAGTAATGGAAAGTTTTTTTACAGCTTTTGTGATCAGCTTTATTATCTGTCTAATGCCAAATATGAGGTTAGATTTCATCCTTTCTGTGATTTTCCATTTTCATTATCCATAGCTAATGGAGTTTCAGCATCAGAAAAGGATTTATCTGGCAAAGGTAATTCCCATTGAAGAGTTGATCTTTGCTCAGGTATTTCATAATATCAGTGCTATTGTTAATGTTAATACTACTAATTTCACACAACAGTTGAGGTTAGAAGGGAACTCTGGAGATCAGCTAGTCCAACCTCCCTGCACAAGCAGGGTCACCTAGAGCACATTGTCCAGGAATATGTCCAGATAGCTTCTGAATATCTCCAAGGAAGGAGACTCCACAGCCTCTCTGGGCAACCTGTGCCAGTGCTCAGTCACTCTGACAGTAAAGAAGTTTTTCTTTATGTTCAGAGAGAACTGCCTGTGTTTCAGTTTGTGCCCATTGCCTCTCATCCTATCACTGTGCACCACTGAAAAGATTGTGGCCCCATCCTCTTTACACCCTTATTTATTCACATTGATAAGATCCCCTCTCAGTCTTCTCTTCTCCAGGCTGAAGAGTCCCAGCTCTCTCAGCCTTTCTCGTAGGAGAGATGCTCCAGCCCCTTAATCATTCTAGCAGCCCTACGCTGGACACTCTTCAGTAGCTCCATGTCTCTCTTGTATTGGGGAGCCCAGAACTGGACACAGTACTCCAGATGAGGTCTCACCAGGGCTGAGTAGAGAGGGGGGATCACCTCCCTTGACCTGCTGGCAATGCTCTTCCTAATGCACCCCAGGAGACCATTGTCCTTCTTGGCCACAAGGGCACATTGCTGGCTCATGGCCAGCTTGTTCATCAGGACCCCTGGGTCCTTCTCTGCAGAGCTGCTTTACAGCTATAATACAATCCTATCCAATCCTATAATTTATATTATAGGAGTGAGGAAAAGAGTAGATCAAGACTGTGTCTAATTGTGCAAAGCTCTGTTTAAAAGCAAGGTCAGAGATTCGACAGACTCAATTAGAGAAGTAGACAGGGGCAGTGGAGCTCTGATAACCACCCATGTCTGCAGAGTGGTGACCTTAGTTGCTCTGAACACAACCTGTGACTGCAAATGGAAACTCCTGTATCTTCCTTATTGCTGTGTTATATAAAATATGAAGACAGGAAATTGAACCACATTATCCAGTACTCCAGTCATACAATCAAATGCTGCTGTATCACTCTGCAACTCTTTTTTCAAACTAGTCTAACCAAGGGAGATTTTTACTTCGTTATTTCTATAGCATCTTGCCAGCGTGTGTGTTTCTATACTCCAGGCTTCCTATGCTACTTAGCAGTGCTGTAGCTTCCCTCCTGTCTGGTAGTTGCCACACCTGGAGCATTTTTGACTCTTTCCAGATATATCAGCTTCTTCCTGTCTTGTTTGTTTTCAGTACTTTGGCATCTAATTGTTTCCTGTATGCTGCTCTTGCTTTCTCCTACTGTTTCTGTGAGTTTGTCTACACAGCTGAGTTGCCACAGTTTAACGTACTGGTGAAGCCATGGTAGTTCTGCATACCTTTAATGATGCAAACGTGAGTTTAAACTTTCTAGATTAAGCCTCTTTTATAACATAGATGTAAATGGATGGGACAGACAGATGCAAACAATAGCTTCAAAACGTACGTTAGGTCAATGAGGTAGCTCAGAGAATGTTACAATTTTATTTACGTGGTTATGTGATAGCTTACAAAAGGAGGGAAACATGAAACAAATAAGGCTTTAATTTGGGTTGGAGACTTTCCTTTGAATCAGTAATAAGACAGATGTGTGATAACACCATTTGAAATTTTGATTAGCCTTAGTTGTATTAGCTTTTTATATAGGATGGTATGTGTCTCAGTGGTCCAGTTGCCCTAGTGACATTGGCATAGTCTCATATTAATGCAGCTATGTGGCTTGATAGATTGCAGCATGGCCTCTCGTAACACTCACGTGGTCAGTCTGCAACTGTCTGTACATGAAAATGCAGACCTGCCACTTCTCACCTGAACCTTTCAGGGCTTAAAAGGTCATCTGGGGGGACAATATTCCTTACAGCCTGTGTACGTGTGCCGTAGCATATTGCTGTACTTTTAAAAATACTTTGTCTTATGCTTGGCAGCACAGCTTGCACTTGTTGGGTGATAGCCAAAATGTGCCTGGCATCCTTGGGTGTGATAGCAGGGTCATGTGGGGCAAAGAGGAAGCTGCAGTGCACGTGGTAGGTTGCTTGGGTAAAAATGCCCACCTTCCCCAGCTTGGACACATCCAGTAGAGTTCCCACGCTCAAAATTATCACACTTGATGGGCATAAGCTCTAGTAATTCCTAAAGGAGGGAAAAAACCCACTTTAAGGAGTAGGAGAAGCACCATTTTTCATATATTCTTGTGGAACATATTTTTTTTTCTTTTTTTTTTTTTAATGCTTTTGTTTCTCTTAGTCTGGTAATTCATGCATATAATGTCTATAAATACCTTAAGAGGGGGTGTCAAGAGGATGGGGCCAAACTCTTTTCAATGGTGCCAAACAACAGGACAAAAGGCAACAGGCACAAATTGAAACACAGGAAGTTCTACCTGGACATGAGGCAAAACTTCTTTACAATGAGAGTGACAGAGCACTGGGACAGGTTGCCCAGAGAGGTTGTGGAGTCTCCTTCTCTGGAGATATTCAAGGCCCGCCTGGATGCAACCCTGTGCAACATGCTCTATGGGACCCTGCTTGAGCAGAGGGGTTGGACTAGATGATCTCCAGAGGTCCCTTCCAACCTCAACCATTCTGTGATTCTGTGATAATAAACTGAGATAGCCAAAGAGAGGATCTTTGTTCATGCACAACTACAGAAAAAGACCATGCAAGTCTGTTGAAATTGCTGCCTTTGGGGATTTTCTGCAATGTTTACTCATTTGTTTCTTGACTACTGCACTGCTTGCCATTTCACTTTGCCTTAGTTCATAAAAAAAACATGGAGATTTGTTATCTTGAGCAACTGTTCTTGGACTGAGTGGTTTGAGTAGCTGGACAGTGATTTCCAAACTACTGTGCCAGAAAATTGCAACAAGCCCTTGTACTACAATACCAGAGTGTTCTGATTTTATTTTCTTAAAAGCAGAAATGTAAAAGGAACATTTTAAAAGTGTTGACAAGTGTTTTTGAGTTACTGAGATTTATTCGTTTTACTAGAATTAAAAATTCTATCCAAAAAAATTGATATTAGATGGAGACACCATTAGACATCATTTGTCAGAATAGCCTTGACATAAGAGATGGGCTAGAGCAGCCCCTCCTGAAGGATAGGGGCAATCAAGGTTAGGATGGGGAAAACTTGGCAGCTGATCGATGGTCATTTTTTGATGGAAAGCTACAAAGCCTGGAATGGTAGACTTCTCACCGGCTATTGAGTGAACTAACTTGGAAAGTCTAATGCATTTGAAATTGTCTGGAGACTTGCTTGAAGGGAAGGAGTCTCCTTTCTTTCAACATTGAAAGGTCTCACTTTCAAAAATGTTGATTCTGCAAATGAGGAGAGAGGGGAAAGTTGTCAGGGGAGTAATTTGTTCGAAAACTAAACTGCATATTTTCAGTATATGCATATAGTAAAAAGATTGGTCTGAATATTCTTTACTGTGGAATTGTTCAAGTGGTTTTTCTGCTCAGCAGCTCTTGATAGAAGAACTTCATAATTCTAATGCCCTCAGAAATGATCAGCATTAAAATATTTTAATATTTATCTGACTCAGTTATTTTGTGTAGCTTTGTCTGTAGTTACGTGCTTTTAAAACACTTGCTTAAAATTACAGATAAACATGTGCTTTTGTCATTTTCTTTACGTTTTAGGACTAGGACTTCACAGCTTTGCCATTCATGCTGCATTCCTTCCAGTAGCTGCAGTATTCAAAGCAGTTGTATAATATCATAACTTGACCTTTTTCTGCCACATGATTTTTTTCCTTGTCAGGAAGAAATTAAAAAGACCTATCATCTTGTTACATTTAATAGCCAGTTAGGGCTGCACAGGTTGGCATTAAAAATATTGTGAATACTGAAATATGATGATTTAAGCAGTTATGTTCTTATAGCAGTTAAAATAATGCATGCAATTACTTTTGTAAAATTTTTGGAACTTGATTGCTACACAATGAGAAATCTTAAAGTTACTGCCCAACATTCAAGCTTTGCTAGCTTGTCATTTAGATTTACTGAATCTAAATTTTCCTGGTTTGCTTTCCATAGAAATGAAATACAATGTTCATCATGGATAAACAGCAAGTTTCTAGCTGAGCATGTATAACCAGTGAGTTCAATAAGCAACTAGAGGGGATGTCAGTACAGAAAGTACCTGATTTTATGTAACACAGAAACAGACATTTACACGATTTAAATGATTTTTTACTTTACTTTTTTTTAACTATTTAGAATCAGAACTCTGTATGTTACTGCTAACAGCTGACAATTTCTGACATTACAGTAGAATTAGATTTTGAGAAAATTTGGATGCGTAGAATTAAACATGACTTCGGAAAGCATTGTCTTGCTGACGTAAATGGGAGTTTTGCAGTATGTATTGGCCAAGGCTTAACATGTTTAGTTATTTTCTAATCCATAAGAAGAAAAAAAGATGGTATTGGGAGATCAAAGATGGTTTTGGTGACTCAGTCAGTGCAGCATGATGTAAGTCTTGACAACCAATTAGTAGTTTAGTTGTAGAGAGCCTTAAGAAGCCAGGGCACACTAACATCAGCATTTTAGTTCAGGTCGGGTCTATGCTTCAGAAATCTCTCCAGCCTCTCCGCTTTTCACGCACTGGAGTGGTGTCAGAGTACCCACTTCTTTGAGCTGAAGCTAAACTGGAAGATGCTTTCCAGTTGCTGGTGAGCCGCCAGTCTGTGCAACCAGACCCATCACACATGTCTGTGTAGACATCAGGTCCTTGGCACCAAGAGTCTCCCTCTGAAGATCCTCTCCTGCTGCACCTGTGAGCTGCTAGTGTAGGCATGGGCTCAAGCTGCTAGTGTCGACAGGGAAGAGTCTAGTGAAGGGATCTCAGAAGATCTAAACACTTCACTGGGACTCAGTGAGGGAGGAGAAAGTGATGTCCAGCTATAAGGGCACTAATTGATGGCTGGTCACTTCTTTAACGGATCTAGTGCTTTTGCAAGTAATCACTTAAGTGTATTGTTCACCACTGGTTACTGGTTTGAAATAACAACTGTTTAATACTTAGAATAGGAAAATGTGTATCACTATTCAGAGAATAGCATATCTGGACATTAAGACAATGTGGTGGCGTCTAAAGCAAGCTGCGTGTTGACCAGAAAAAAATGTGAACTTTGACAATTTTGTTGATTATCACTATGTGAAAGCCCACAGGCTGCTATGTATTTGAAGGACTGGATATTCAATATTTCAGCCAACATAGATTAACAGAACAGATTGAAAATTATTTCTTGAATGTTTACTTTGAGAATGTTGAATGTTACTCTTTGAGAGCATATGCACTGTATTCATTTAATATCTATGAAAAAAGGACTTCCTCATTTTTTTTTCATTTTTCTCATTTGAGTTATTTACTAATTACTGTTTGTGTGGAATGATTGATTTGTTTTAAAAAGAAATAGAAACTCCTGTCAACATCCGCATGGTGGGTGCGGATTCATATTCCTGCAGTGTGATGGTAACACATTTCAAAATGACCCTAATCTAGTTAAAGCAGAACTAATGCAGTAGAAACTGTTTCAGACCCTTCAGTGACAGTAAAATAATACTAGAAAAACCTCAAACCAGGAGGTTTGAGTGTCAGGTGCAATATGTTGTATGCCATAGATCAGTTGTGTATGACCTTTAACTAGAGTGAAAACATGTTTGATTTTTGAAATATCTTTCCTTAGGGAGTATACAGAATGCTAAAATCCTGCTTGTTTTGGCAGAAAAAGATAGGACACTAAGCAATGACTGACTTCAAAAGCCAGATTAATTTAAATTAAAAATGTGAACCCTATTTCAAGCAGATTATGACTGACCATTGAAAAAGCAAACAGCCAAGGGAATGGCAATTTGTCTGTTGATGTCCTCCAGTCAAAACTTCAGGCAAGCACAAGTTATGCTTTGGTTATGCCTGATTTCCCAGGGTAATTGAGTGTCAGTCTATGGCCGCATTATGCAGGAGGTCTAGCAGGATTTTTGTTATGATCCTTTTTGATTTAAAATCAGAAACTATAATATGAGCCAAATTCAGTGGTGGTGTTTGTATTTGTGTCTCCACTCTCTTACAGGTACTACAGTGCTACCATTTTGCAGATGTCGGGAGTCCAAGATGACAGGCTTGCAATCTGGCTGGCTGCACTGACAGCATTTATAAACTTCATTTTCACTCTTGTGGGAGTCTGGCTTGTTGAAAGAATGGGTCGCCGGAAACTTACACTCGGTAGTTTATCAGGTGAGTGCTTAATTGGAGTATATTGTATATTCCTCACAAGTATAAGTAAAATGAAAACAAAGTTCTAATTTTATCAAAGTAATTCTCTTCAAAACAGTAACCTTGACCCACCTTTTCCCCAAAATCATGTGACATTTCACGAATAGTAATACAGTAGATAGCTAAGAGCTATTTTTAAGAAAATGTTCAGCATCTTCATTTTTGCAAATGCAGTTTCTCCTTCAAAGCATGTTTGACAACATATTTTTTTCAGTAGAAGGAATGAAATGCTTGGAACTTCAGAGTTTGTTTTAAAATCTTGTGTACGTCTGTATATGTGAAATGTAATTTCTGACTTATGTAAATTCAAAACATCTTATCAAGAACGACTGGAGAAAGCATATCACACAGACATCATTATGGTACTTTTTCAAGTAATGCAGTTCTGTGCATAGTTATGTCAAGTACAATAAATACTTTATTTGCAAGCACCATAACTCAATCACACCGCCATCTCTTAGAAGCTGGAAAAGGCAGAGTAGCAGTCTGGCCTGTGCTCAGCCGTGTCCTGCCACTTCCCTGCTTAGGGCCTTTCCTAAGACCCTTAAGCATTCATTTTGGCTGAAGCAATCTATGACAGGTGCCTGCCTCTGTCTAAGGAGTTCAGACATTTTCAAGACAAGATTTGGAAAAGAGAGAATTGGTTCTTGCTTCTCTTGCAGTAGTGTTCACCACTGCCTGGAAAAGTTGGACGCCTCCATGCTTTCTTCTGTCAACTCTGCCAGGGATCCAAACTGCTGGCTAATGTAACGCAGCAGAGTGGGGAACCACCTGCCAAGAGCTGGCCATCTGCAGTTTGGATGCAGTCCCCAAACGATAGGAGTTAATTTGCATCCATAATGCATTTATGTAGGCAGAACACTGACTGCACTGCACCGTGTCACATCTGGTTTAACACACCATTGCCCAATCTTTGTATTGAAACATGCACTTTGGAGACAGTTTGGTATGTGCAAATGATAATAAAACTGTATTTGGCCTTTTTTGTATTTTGTTTTGGAGTTGAGAAAGCTGGTGCTTTTTTCATGATCCAAGTTCGTAAGTATTGTCATGACAGAAGTGATTGGAAGAGCACTTCCCTTAGTTCATGAAAAATGAACCCAGATCTCAAATTGATACTTTTATCACCATCTACATCCATATTAGTTAAAATACATTTCCCCTATAACTTCTTCTATGTCTCCAGCCAGTTCCAGGTCTTTCAGAGGGGAGAAGATTGTCCCATTTCCTAGGCTGAACAATACAATTTGTTTTGTTTCTGTTTTGCTTTGCATTTTTCCTCCTGTGGCGCTTGTCTTTTTTCTTTGCCTTTGTGTGAAGTGAATCTCTCTTTGCACTGCACTGATACCTGGTTTCTTGGTTGCTGCATCCCCTTTATACTCTATTAGAATACACCAAGTATTATCTGTTAAGCACCTGATACCTCATATCTCCCTCTGGGCAGCTTCTTAGGAGTTTATTGCTTATATGGAGGCAGTGGTATAGGTTTGATTCCCATATGGACTTTTCATACAAACACAGAACTTTGATTTTTTTGGTTAATATAGTCAAAGATTGTAAATGAGAAATGCAGATATAAATGCCCCTTATAAAGCATATTAGTCATCAAGCAGAGGCGAATATAGAAATAAGGCAGCGAGTTAGCAAAGGAGAATAATACAGGGTTATGTGTTTATGATATTTGGACACAAAATAATTGCTTGGTAAAAATATTCTCGATCCTTGCTCTGTTGTTGGTTGCCTGCTGTCAGTTTGCAGCATCATTTGATTCATGCTGTGTTACTTACTGTGTTCTGTATCCTGTGGTCTCTTCTTAAGGAAAATACCCTACAAATAATGGCAGTCTCTCGATCCTATTCAGAATTGTTTTATATAGTATTTGATATTTAGATTTAGGTAATGGTGGGTATGATGTGTTTTACTTAGCAAGAGGGCTGTTGAATAAAATAACAATTATTAAATCTGCTGGTGGATTTGTTTTCAAACTGTGAGTTTTCTCATGGGCTATACTTATTTTTTTTAGTGTTCTTCTTTGGTTTGCCTTTATAGGGAAATTGGTTTTCATACTAAGTTATTAAAATAGCTGCCTGTCTGGTCTTTGGAGAAACCATGTATGCCCCAGTCTCCCATTCTATTAAACAAGGACAAAACTGCTATCTTTGCCTACTGCTTCAAGGTTTTTTTTGTAAAGGTTAATTGATTTGGTGTTTTTAAAATGATAAGCTACAAAAATAATTAGTGAAAAGATAGCAACATTAGTATTTTGATTAAGTCTACATATTCTAAGCTTTTTTTTTTTAATTTATGCAGCTTTTTCTGCTCCCTGAAAACATTTGGGAAAGGGCTATTTTGCATTTGATTTAGAGCATTTTTATAATTTTTGAGGTATTAACAACAGTTTTGAAAAATTCAGCCTTTCGGATAGATCTAGGAGGTATTATGAAAATTGTAGTCAACTGCTTCTGCCAAAAAAAGAAAGAAAAAAAATCTCACTCTTTTAGTCCTCTTTGCTGCAGTTAGCTACCGACTCTTAGTTCCCCATTCATTTTGTATGTTGGCATCAATCCTCTATGATTCTTTTGCTCTTCAGTTTTTTCTTTCTTCAAAACTCTTTATTGGGAAACTTGCAGATATTTTGACAAGTGCAGCATCCGTTTTATTTGAGTTTTTCTTTTTCCTCTTCAGAAACTGGCAATTTGAAAGTGTGGTGATATTTGGGCATATGTCATATATCCAAATATATGTTTTTCTTTTATGACCGAGAAAATCTAAACCATCTTCAGAATGCTTACTTTTTTACTGCATCTTGCTTAATGATATACTGTAATGGTATGTGTTTATTAATCATAGAAAAAAATCCCACAGAATGAAAATATATGGTAAACTTCATTTAGCAAATTTGCACATTTCATCCTTTTTCAAAGAAGTAAGACATTTACAGACGTACTGTAAGTGAGTGTTAGTGTATTTGATTAACTTGAAAGACAGACAAAGCATATTTATAATGAATATAAATAAGATTATAGTCTATGTCTGAAGATATTTGCTGTCTGGTTTATGGCATTTTGAAAGTACAATTAATCTAGTACAAAATCCAGCCTGCCCAGAAGACTGGGTTCATTAGCATACCTAGTCATCGTAGCAATGCAAAGCAAGTGCAGAGTAAGATGAAATTCACTATCATTTTTATGGTGGATAGGTGCTTTCTCCACGTATACTTTGTGATTTAGTTGGAGATATTAGAGTCAGAAGCAGATCTACCAGTTCAGGTAAACATGTAGTCCAAAAATCTCCAGTTCATGTTCATTCATGACCATTAGCTTTGGCTGCTGCATGAACATATTTGTGAATTATTTTATTACACAGATTCTGCTCCTTAAGATGCCATTTATACCCCAGGAAGAATTTTTCATACAATTGATGGGTTAGCTTGCTAGGAAACTTTTTTTTCTCTTAAAAAACCCCAAACCACTCCAACCTCCGAAGAAATTCAGAAAAAACACAAAAGGAGATAAAATTGATGAAAAATCTGACACTGTTTTCTATCTTACAGGAAAGTCTTCATGTTTGGGAGTGGGAAGAAGTGTGGTGATTTAAAAGCTGCTATTAAATTTTACCTTCAGTGTTATTTTCATCACTAAAAGGAATATATATCCATTCACTCCATGCAGTCTTCAAGTCCACATATCAAAAAAAGTTGCAGATGATTAATTTAGTATCTGGACAATAAATCTGATGCATATGACTTTAACATCTAACCTAATTCAAGACATGGATGTAGCAAAGGATATTTTTTCTTAAATTCTTATTACAGCTGCCTAGTATAATGGGGAATGCTGTGTGCATAATAATGGCGTGTCTTGCTTTCCCAAGCAAAGTTCAGTTCAATAGAGAATTATTTCATGTTCTCTGGAGAAAAGTATCACATTGCTCTTTATCTGTATTTTTAGGTACTGCTGTAGCACTCATTATCCTAGCTTTGGGATTTTTGCTATCAGCTCAGGTCTCGCCAAGAATCACACTTACTCCACCAGATCCTTCACATCAAAACTCTACCTGCACAAAATACAGGTGAGATTTCGTGATCATTCATCCATCAAATTATTCTGAAAGATTTTTTCCCCCTATTAACTGGTTTTTACAACCTAATCTGAATAATGGACAGGTATTCACACAGTCTGGTGATGGCATCTCAGTTAGAAACCTAAACTTAAAAGCCTTAATTCCATTAATGGAGAAAATTAGGTAGCACTGAAGCACTAAATAAGGAGCACTTAGATGCTCTGAATCACCCTTCAGATTTTCTTAGATAAAATAAGACAGGCTGCAGACTACGCGTGAGTTCTCTCTGTTATATCAGAGATGCTGCAATTTATAGTGGACACCAGGTTATGAATATTTTTAAAGTGTAATTTGTAAATATGTTTGCTGTTGCTAGTCTGCTCATAGATTTGTCCTGTGTGATAACTGTGTATGTATGTATTCCTTGCCTTTTGTTTTACTGAACAAAAAAAAAAAATCTTTAGAACAGTGATAATTACAAACCTATTAACAATTCAAAACAAATCCAATTTTTGGATCTTTTTATCTGTGGTGGGGAGAACGTACACTTCCACGTGAGATTGCGATTTCAAGTTATTTCACTTTTAGAATGTTAAGACTGTATCATTATTTTCTGTATTTTGTATTTTTTATTCACATGTATGTCAGTGCTCCATTGAGAGAAGACTAGTTAAATAGCTGAAGCTGTTTTTAGTTGTGTCCAAAATCTCTGCCTTACATGTATTTGTGATAGAAATAATTATCAAGAGATGAGAAGTGTGTTTCTAGTTTCACAGAGGTGTCAGCCAGACATATGGTTCATGTCTTTCCATATGCCAGAGCACTGTCTTAGGTGACAGATTCTGAGGAGCTGAAACCTCATAGACCCCTAGGGAGTGGACAGGAAGGTGTTAAGAGTATAGAAAAAGGATTCTGAAAGGGCATGACATAATCCTGCATATGGTGATCCCTACATGAAAATACTGTATTTTTACTTTTTTTCTGCTGCGTTTATACTTGTGTTACCTATTTATGTTGTTATTTTGAGGACTTGCCTATCCAGCTCTTTCAAATGGTAAGTGATCTATTTAAAGGATACAAAGAGAGAAAGAACCTCCAAATACTCTATTTTCAGAATGAGATGATGTCAGTAGCAGGATGCCAAAAGGGTTGGCCAGGGACTTAAGTTAGCTATTAGATAAGGATGTCTGGAGACAGCTGATGCACTATTTGCAGAACACAAATCTTTGTTATCTAATAAAGCTAGATGATTGTATAACCTGAAACAGTGTAAAATCTTTGTAGAAGAGCTATGGATAGTTTGCCTTAAAAAGGTAATATGAATTATTCTATACAATTTAGATTTTTTCAGTTAACCGTAGCTAGTCAGGAAGGAAAGTTAGACTCACTGTGGCTTGCCCAGCAGGCTCTCATAGGCAAAATCATGAAAAATAAAGTAGGCAGTTCTAGTAAATGCGTGTTATTATGTGAATTATTGGAATACTTTGATCTCTTATGATTTTTCTTTCTGACATGGAGTAAACAGTCCAGTAGAAGTAGAAATAAAAGAGGGACTTTAGTAGAAATAAAAAGCATCTAGAAAAGAACAATAAAAGAATTGAAATTTTCATTTGGGAATATTTTGAAAAGGATGCAGCTCTCAGCTAAAGGAGAAGAGTGAACCTGTGGGAAAGATGTGAACTAATGAGCAATGTAGGAGAAAGCTTCAGGTGCTTCTATTTTAATCTTGTAGTATATATCCTGGTAAAGAAACACAAAAGTCAGGGAGATGGAATTCATAAATGGAAGCAGTTGCCCACACATTGCAGGATTAGTCTGCAGTGCCCCCTGTTTAGAAAGGTTCAGAGAAGACTAGACATTTAAAAGGTAAGTGACAACTTTCACACTTAAACTGTGTAGATAAAACTATATTTGGTATATTGGCTTCCATGCTTCATGATACCAACAAACCCTGACCTAACTAGAGCTGGTGGAAGAATGTTCATTCAGAATAATGCATATTAATGTCCATTATAGGAACACCTTCACTGAAGTCTTCTATATCAACCATTGACTGAGAACCAGAAAGCCTCAGAATTTCAGGTGTCTTCAACCAAGACAGTATAAATACAACAAATATTGTTAAAGTTTTCAGCATGGATCAAGGGAAGGAAAATGATTTTAAACTTTTCATTTCCAGGGATGTCCCCAGAAGAGGTGCATTTCAGTATGCTGCTCCACCAAGCTCTTTTAGCCACAAATAGAGATTATAGGTGAATTTCTTCCTTTATTTAAATTATTTCTGGTGTGGATATCAAACAGCCATATATTAAATTCAGTTTGGAAATAGTAGCTGCGTAAGATAATCAGTATGCTTACTTTCTGTGTACGTGGTCCATAAGCTGAATGAAATTAAAAAATATATATTTTTGTCATTTGAAAGTAGGTGGTGTCTGCAGCACTCCACATCCAGCAGAATATAGAGGTCAGAGCCTTTCTGTCTCATGAAGTCCATTTCTAGATCATTGTCATCTGTGCCAAATTTTTTCACTTGTAGAACTTCAGCATAACATGCATGGTCCTGAGTGGAAGAGGAGGTGAGGACTGCAAACCAAAGAAAGCAAATTGTTGGACTGTATTTTGTGAGACCAGCTGCTTTCCCCTCTTTGGCCCCAAAGTTGTTCCCCAAAGCAGTTACGATGTTTAGTCAAAGAGATCCTCAGACATTTGGAAGCGAGTATGCAGCCTGCAGAAAATCCAGTCTTACACATACTTTATATGCTGCTCTAAGTTAAAAGAATTAAACAGTTAGCTGCTATGTAGGGTTGCAGATGTTACTGTAGGGATATTTCCAGATTAGATACTAAGTTAAAGTTACTTTAACTTAATGACAGTGGTCTATTGGTCTATTTAATCTATGTTTTAGATTACTTCACTGTAACTGCTTGTATTGCCCATTGCTTAGCACTGTATTTTGCAAGCCACAAAGCAGTCTCAGTAGGTTTGGGAAAATCAAAAGATAGCAGGACTTAAGAAAGTCAGCACATAATACCATGTCCCTGTAGCCACTGTAACTGGTTTTAAGTACACCTGTCTACATGAATGAGGCTAGTAGTCCCTCATCGATTGGTGATGCAGTGCTTCTCTGAGGTGTTAAGTCTCTGAGGCTGTTAATCGGAGTTTAAATCAGTTTGCAGATTTGCAGCTTGGCCATATCTGAGTACGTGGGTGTTTCCCACGTTTGTCATTGCCAAAATGTATTTATAAGTTATCATCATGTCAGCAGAAAGTATTTGCTGACAGAAGTTTCACTGATGCTGTGCAGAGTAAAAAATGCTTTTTATGTTTGCAAATCTGCTGGGTTACAGCAGGTGTGAGTGTCCGTAATGAAAGACTCTGAGCTCCTGCAAATGTTCTATTTGTTTGCTAATCCCTCAGGTCAGTGTTCCTCAACTGCTAGACTAAAAATGAAGATAGAGCAGACTTCAGCAAATAAAGAACACAGTCATTATTCTGACTTAAAAAACACCTAGGAGTCGAATACCCCATTCTGAAAGAGTCGTGCCATGCAGACAGTGGTACAAGTTGACTGTACTAGCTTACAAACAAACAAACAAGATACGCTGCAAATATCCAGTAAAATATTTTCACTTGGTATAGGGACACACGATACAGTAGTTGAGCAGTAGTTCAGAAATCATCTGTAAATCAGTGAAGACTTTGAACGTTGTCCTTATTCACGGGGACATGATGGAGATAATGCTTATAAATCCAGCAGGGCACCCTGGACATTAAAATTCTCTGTGCTTTCTCACAGATACAACTAGGCAGGCATTTCACTGAGAGAAAACGAGATGCTCTCTCCTATGTGCCATCCTTAAGCTGAGCTTTCTTTTCACAGGCAGCTTGTATAAGATTATATAGACGTTCACAGTATGACCACCTCTCTGCTTTCATTTCTGTTCAGAAGAGCAGCTGTGATCTGTGTTACTTTTTGTGAGTCCACAGAGAAGTTCAGAGCCGAATTTAGGAGTACCAAACAGCATCCCAGAATTTATCTTAGAAATTGAAAGGTTTCAGACAAGTTAACCATTCCCATCATTATTCTGACTACTGAAAGCTCGGAAACTGTTCCTGTTTTTCCCAGCGACTTGTCAGGCTCTGGGAAGAGGTCAAATTTTGTGCACGTACACTAGCTACCCTACTATCCTTTTCTAGTCTTTAAATGGTCAAAGATCTGATCATCCCTCTCCACATGGACTTATCTCTGGAAAACCACCACTGACCTGTTGCCTTCTGTTCCAAGTCTTCTTTTCTTCTCTCATTCATCTGTCTTGTTTCTTTTACTGTTCTTTAAAAGATTTGGCTGGCTGTAGAAGAAACTATGTAAACTTGTTCTGCCCAAGTAATGTTTGTTGTCTGCAGCTGCAATATGAAAATAATAACTGTTGTTTTGATTGTAGGTTAACTTGGAGGTTCATAGCTTAGGGGAATAATACCTGTACACAAGCACTTTCTCAGGTTCCTTCTCAAACTGATCCTCTAGAGAGTTTCATTAAAATAATACAGGCAGTGCCAGCTTGGCTGTGCACACAAGGGATCTGTTGTTCCTCTTTGAATTAGTCACCCTTACATGGTTGATCTTCCTAAACTCATTGAACAAATACACATCACTGACTGAGATGAAGGCATCTATGCTTAGTACTCTTACATACCAGTTATGCAAGACAGTTAGACAGAGATATATATTTTCTTTATGAATTAAGCAAAAACATTTCATTGTGACCTGTCCTGAAAAACTCAGCTAATGTAATAACTGAAACTGGTTTTATTTGCTAGTTTTAGCTTACATGCAGTAAGTATATTAGCCATTATACTTTATTTTCCTGAATTAACTCATTAAGAATCTGAGTTATCTGCAAACTAGACCTCAAGATTCATTGTATTGATACTGTATCACAGAACCAGTGTGTTTCTAATTTTATTTTTCTAATGTCAAAGTGACTGGTCATTCTGATTACCAAATTTATTACTACAGTTTCAGTTATGTGTTTCCTCTTTAAGACTGGAGGATTTTGAGTATGTAAAGAGATAATCAAAGGTTTCAGAATACTTTTGCTGCCTCTTATAAAATGTAATGAAGGTTTTCATAGACAGTTTATGTAGTAGAACTGTAGAATGACTTCAGTATAGTCCTAACCTTTATTAAGTACATAGTAAAGGTATATTAGTTGATAGTATTTTTCCTTTTGTTGGCATATTATTCCTGTAAATCATACAGGAAAGAAAGGAATATATCAGTTCAATATGATGGTCTTCAGTCTTCTGTTCATCTTCAGTATGAGTAGAATTTGGGAAGAATTCCTCTCTCATGAGTTTAAATACAAAGATTTGAAAAGCCATTTGTCTAAACTGTAATGGCTGTAGTGTAATGCAAACTCTCTGTAATCAATGGTAACATTTCCACTTACCTTGTTTGTCTTTGGATCAAGCTATATATTACTGAGGGAGCAATCTGTTATTCATACAGTAAAATATTGACACATCATCTCTCCACTAACACTATTAAAACTTTGCTGTTTAACAATAACTGAAACAATACTAGGGAATTATTTTGTAAAATCTTCCAATGCAGTGGTATTATGGTGTATATGGTTTGTAAGCTTTAGTCACACAAGGATGGTTTTAATCATGTTGAGGGATAACATCCTATCTAGATAAAAGCTATGAGTATGCTGTGTATATGTAGAATCTCTTTGGAGATTGGTCTGAAATCACAGAATCATAGAATGGTAAGGTTGGAAGGGACCTCTGGAGATCATCTAGTCCAACCCCCAGCATAGCCTGTACAGGGATTGAACCCATGACCTTGGCATTAGCAGCACCACACTCCAACCAACTGAGCTATAGCGACTGTCATAATGTGCAAAGTAAAGGCACGTACAATCAAGTCAGTTGTTCTAATTATCTGTGTTGCACAGTTTCAAGTATAATTCAGGATGCTACTGTGCTGGAGCTGGATACATGGAGAAAAAAATCATCTAAGACAAGAGATAATTGACGTCTATGTACAAGTAGATCAGGACACTTTTAGTACAGTATTAGCATTCCAGCAATCTGCTGTGAGGATGTTTATAGTAGAGATGTAGCTATGATGGTATAAGCATTTAAGCAAAGCAAGATTTGTAGAGAGAGTAGTTTCCTTTATTGCGCTGTTATAGGTAGGAAAAATAGATGAGCCTTTGGGTTCTCTTCAGATCGGGAACAGAAGTATCAAACATCAATCAAAGATTGAGAACAGTTGCTCTAAGTTTAAGTTATGTTACTCTAGGCATACTAATCTTTGGAAAGGAGAGTTTTAAGGAAAGTTTTGAAGTGAACTGCTGTATTTATATGTGGCTGGCATACCGAGAGGGATTCAGTACTGGTCTGGAGAGACCTAGGAGAGGTCAGAACAGTCTCAGTGGACTCTGTGGAAGAGGAGCCTGTTTTGGAGATGACAAAGATGTGATGATCGTATTTGAATGTAACAAATTTAGATCTGGTAAAATAACTGCATGATAAATAATAGAACCGTAGGTAGAGTGTGAGTACTGTGATTGGAAATGGTAGCTTTCCGTTATGGGCATCACTGATTGGATACATGCCTTATCTAACTGACTAGTAGTAGATCTTGGCAAGTAAGCTGCTGAAGTTTGGTTGCTTTTAACAGCAGGAAAGTGGTATTGAAGTCCCAACAGGTTCTTCCACTTCTCTATTAAATATTTAATTATATTTTCTATATCCCAGATAAGACACCCTAAAGTAATATCTTGCAGTTCCCAGGCTTTCTAACCACTTCAGCAACCTTCATCTAGTAATATTTAGCCAGACGTTACTGTCAAGACTTAGGTTACCTTTTGGGAGCAATACGGGAATCATCAGAAATACAGTGAAGTATTTGATCTCATGCCAGAGGTGCAGTGAAGCATGTGTAAACTGCAGAAGGCCTCAGACAAGAATCAGGCAGTTTTAAACAAGGATCTAGCACATAACTAAAATGGTATTTCTATGTATAAAAATGAAGATAGCCATTTACCCAAAAAAAAAAAAACCAAAAAAAAAAAAAACAAAAAAAAAAAAACAACAAACCCTCTTAATTGGGTAGATGGCTGGGAGCCTAAAGGCATCGATGTCCTCCTTTAGAAATAGAGTTGGTAAATTTACTGTTACACTTGTCCAAAGGTCCCTTGCTTTTTCTGAGTTGGCTGTCTTGGCCGTTTTTCCTGTTTGTATTCATCAGCTGACAAATTAGGCCTTTCCCTGGTGAAGTCCAGCTGGGTAGGCATGCTCTTACCAATGAGGCTGAACGCAGCTATCCTGGCCATTTTCATGCAGTTATGGCTGGAGGAAGAGGCGTTCTCTATGGCGTGTATGAAAATAGAAGCACAAAACCAAGGAAACCTGGATTCCAGTCTCTTCTGTTCCTGTAGGGAACTGGAAACAACAGCCCCACAATCTGAAGGAGGTTTGCATTATAGGCAGTGCTGATACGTTCTGCACCCCCGGTTATAACGAAATGAATGCAAGATTCAAAAGGAGAGAAAGCAAAATGGCATTTTAACTCGTTGGCAAGGCAGCGTATTTGGGAAGCGAAGGCAGAGGGTTCTGGGGACTGCGTGTACCTTTAGAACAAGTTGTCGGTGCGTGAAGGGCGTAAGCAAAGCTGAGAGCAAAGGGCGAAGATGAGGGCATGCTAGGTAAGGTCGCAGATCCATCTAGCCTGGCATCCTGTTTGCACCAGAGACAAATAGCAAGCTGGGAAGAGCAGCAAACACAACAATCATAAAATGATGTTCTCTTCTAGGCTCCAGTGAACTGCAGCTTTTGTCATCTCTTGGTGTTTGAAAATCCTGAGCGTTTCCTGTCTAAGATGCTTTTTAGGGTTTCTGCCCTTTTATGAGGAGAACCTTGTTAAGGAGAATGAATATTTGCACCATGCAGAGCAGGAGCAGTGGGTTCAACAAGCCCACAACAGCCAGACAGACTCTGGAGGTGACAGTGAGGCAGGGTGGCAGCAACCTTTTGCCTGTTGTGAATGTATCAGATTTTTATGTATCACTGGCTTGCTTACACAGAGTGATTCTGCAGCACATGCTTAATGAGACTGATGAATCTAAAACAAGTGGAAAAGAGAATATCTCTAAGAAACATCCGTATTTCTGAAATGTTTTGTTACTCTGAGAAGCTGCCTGTGTGGTAGATGTGTTACATAATGAGAAAGAACTATATAGTCCAGAACATATTATCAAGATAAGTTTGTATTTTCCTAGCTGGATTCTGGTTTTATAGTTAGATAAAAGAATACAAAAGACAAAGGTGAAAGTTGCTAAAAATGCAGCAGAACAGAAACCTCATGAAATATTTTGAGATGAGCAGTTCAGAAATTGAGGTTCAGATTGAGAAAGATAAAATAATCTATCAAAAAGAGAAATGAGACCTGCAGAACAAGGGCACGGGGCAAAGGTCTTTTATTGCAAAATCACTCAGCAAAAGATGGCAAGGTACAATTTGCAGCTTAAATTAAAAGACTCCTGAGAATTGTAGGGAAGTCATACTTACAAGGTCATCTTACAAATCTAAAGCACAAAATATAATGACAAGTGGAGTATTCTGTGCAGTAGAGAAGAAGCATGGAAAGAAGCAATTGCAGAACTTGTACTGGTGTTTCGATGGTCGCTTTAGCAGAACAGAGAATTTATTCACTCTAAATAGAGACCTCTGTCTCTAAAGAACTACACTAAAGAAAAACAAAAACCATAATTTCAGTATCAAGAAAAAAACTAATTAGCTAGCCAGTTAAGAATAATATTTATATACTTTAAATTCCCTGTGGAAGAAGAATGCACTGTGATCTTTGAGATCAATCTCCAACCTTAGGAACAGTTCATAAGGCAAGCTGCTGCAGGGCAGAACATCCTGTAAGCTGATGGTGCTCAGACCAACAAGAAATTGCTAGCAAGGGACCTTGCTAGAGAGGAGGTAGCACTATTAGGTTTTCTAGGCTCTAGATATTCCCATCTGATCAGATGAAAGGGACATGAGAGCACGGAGGCCTCAGCTGAGTTGGGAGAATCAGAATTGCAGGTTTGGGGATGTCAAGACTCAGAACTCTCCATGCGCTTATCAGCAAATGTGCTCTGACAATGTGGCAGGATCTGAGAAATCCCACTCCACTGCTGTTTCCAATAGATTGAGGAGTCGAGGTAGTGAGACACTTCTGGCTACTGAGACACTGTCCACATCTGTGGGCATACCCACCCGGGCTGCAGTGAAGCTGGACATCTTTGGACATCTGGAGTCTCATATTGCTTGTTCTGTGTTTGCTGGTATTCTGCTACATAGGGTGAAGCATCTGAAGTCTAGAGATCACCTTCTTGCTGGGTTGCCTAGGAACCTGGCTTGTAAGCAACCAGGAAACTAGGCAAATTATAAAACTTTCTGCTGTAATGCTGTCTGGTTTCATCAAAATCAGATCATCTCTGCCAAATATTTTAATCTTGATGAATTGTCAGTCTCTGATTTAGAACTGTTCTGTCTGAGAATTTTCAACTAGCTTTCCACTGAGGAGCCTGTTTCCAAGATGCTATCTCATATCCTTAGCACAGAGATAAATGTTTCATGGCAAAATACAGGAAACACATTTCCCTTGTATGATTGGATGCAAATTTCCTTCTTAACATAGTCACCCTGGGGAGAGCTTTTAAAGCTGTGACTGCTCTACGGGGTAGATTTGAATGAGTATCGGTGTTCCTGACGATTCATTATTCTGTCATATATCTGGGTAGAGCTGACAAGAGTGTATGTTGCAGGACAGGAGGGAGATCTGTAGTGGATAGTTTAAATGTCAATAAGCATTACAGTGTGCATTTCTTTTCCTCGTATATTGTGTGTCCTGATTTACCTACATCACAACGAGCAGGTAAGAATACATGGTTACGTTCGGATTGTGTAAATATTTCTTATTTAGCGAGTAATAATGGAGCTGGAGTGAAGCATAGGCCTGCAGCTCTGATGTATATTTTATTTCCACTTTAACCTTTTGAGGGAGAAATTCAGAATAAACTGTTTCAGCATATTTTTAAAAAAAATTTATATTCTTCTCTTCAAAAAAAATCTTTCCTACTTCTTTCAGCCTGTCTTCACTAACTATTATTAACTGGTACAGACTTTTTTAACAGTTTGGGGAAATAGTTGTAACATGTATATGGTGGTGTTTTGGAGGAAAAAAAACATTGGTCCTTATATCAGAAAAAGTGATGAGTGTCTACTTTGTTGAAGTCAACATAAAAATTTGTTGTTGTGATAACATAGGACACATAAATGCTAGATGGTGTGAACAGCAAAACACCTATCTTAAGTCCATTGGGAGTTAGATTTGAAAGGGCTTTAAGTCTTTCTGTGTATTGAATTTTGGGGTTTTCTCTGAAATAGACTGGTCTCATCTCTGAAACCGAAGGTCAAATCTTATGGTATGAATTTGCTATATAGCTAATAATAGGAAATTCTAGCCCAACCGTAAAGAGGGGTTTTTTTAATATTTGTTATTTAACTTTTCAATCTGAAAGACAAGCATCAGGAAAGCTGTGGAAAATAACCAAGCAGTAGAAAATAACCATTTTAAATTATTTAAACTGTTATGTGTAACTGTAACCTCTGACATTTGGCACCACATGAAATCCAGCAGCCTTTATTATGTTGAAGGCCAACTGCAAGTCTGAGTTATGCATGCTCATAACTGAGGAGCAGCTGAACTAACAGCCACGTAGGTAGACTCTGGAGTCAGTAACCAAATTCCTAGATTATTTCTGGACTTGTGGATGGGAAAGGGAGGGTGGAAGGGATGGATGACTAAAAAGATACCTTCTGCTCTAGAACTGACTGGTTTCTGATACCAGTTCCAGGGGATATTATATGGAATTATGCATAAAGAGAACCCAGTAGGATGGAGTAATCAATACAGAGTTTAGTTCTGTCATTCGTGTCATGCATTCATTTTTGTGAGGACACTGACGTAGCTAATGAGGCATCCAGTCCCTGTTCTGTCCGCTGCTGGCAACAGTATAAAGATGATACTAACCATTTTGTCCACTTGTCATTTTTTTGCATTCTTGTGTCTTTCTGTTGTTCTGTCTGGTGTTGTGTACTTAACTATATTTTTGCTTGAAGTAAAGGCTGATAAGAAGAGATTTAGAAAAACTTTGAATCCTTAAAAGATTGTTTCCAAAAAATCTGAATTTTTCTTCATATTAAAAAATACATTTAAATAGATGCTCCTTCTCTGTCTTTTCTATGTTTTTACCTTCAAGTCTTAAGGGCATTATGGCCTATTGTAGTGCTCCAGATTAGCATTTAATCCATTCAAAGGTTCTTCTGAGATCTTTCTCCTCTTGCCATTTTTGATTAGCTAAAGAGAATTTGGATGGGTAAGTTTGCAAGGGACTGCTCTGGTTTCCTTTCCCAGATGTCCTTGATGATGATGTGATCGAAATTTGTTCATTAGTCATAGCTTGTCACTTGATGCCTACAGTCCTCCTTCTCTATAGTCAAAATGGTGCAGTGTTTACAAAGAGGATTATTGGCTAAAACCCACTTTATTGCATTGTATTTTGCAAATAGTGTTCATATTAAATATAATTTTCATACAGTTGACTAAAAACTCCACTACTGCACTTGATAGGCATTTGGAATAGTATTTGGAACTAGCTATGCTCTGTGCCATGATACTAAGCTGGATAATTATGCTAGCAAACATTAAAAGTTTGTTATGCCGCAACAATTGAATGGGAGGTGTTCCACAATTTGAAAATCATAAATTAGCATCCTGTTTAGCAAACAAAAGATTGTTTGATCAGAAGATCTTGCATTTTTTAGTTATTTTTAATATCATTATTACATACTTACACACAGTTGAGATTTATAAAAATATGTTTTATTCCTCTCCACTCTTTTGTTCCTCTCAATTGTTGCTGTCCTTTGTTGTATTAATATTAATTAGCAACATGTCATTAAGACTCTCCAATGTAATATTTGAATTGTCCTTTCCTTTCATAATTGATAACAGCAAGGTTATAATTTTTTCATCCATGCTTGCAACTTCCAGGTGAAATTTTATTTGATTGACTTCTCCCTGAAACTTTTGTTTCATCTCCTCTGTCTGTACAAATATTTTTTACAGTTTATATCTCTAGTAAAAGTTATCTGAATTATTGCAGTTTTCCAGCTGAAAAGCTGTTCAAACCTGTCAGTTGTGCAAGAGAAAGGCATCCTTAAATATATTTAGTTTCTAAAAAGTAGACAACCTGGAAATTCTGCAGTAATTTTATAATTTAGAATGTATCCATTAATGAAGAGCAAAAATCTATGAAAAGTTTCTACTTCAAGAAAGTAGAAACTGCCCTACAACTTGACCTCATCACAGTACATTTAGAAACATTTTAGTAAGAAAAGTGTGAATGACTGGATTTTTAAACAAGTGCTTCCTGACTTTTTAAATCCACATAATCAGCTTTATTGATTTAAATTCTTGGGAATTTGTTATACAGTTAGTTTTGCTCATAATAATACAGAATTATAAGCAGATTATTTCTTCATTCACTGAGACATTGTTGTGATAAAGATACACATTCAGAATAAGATTATTTCCTTGGTTTTGTTTGTTACAGGGATAAATGTCAAAGATGTTTTGGTCACAATATTACATTGTGAAGTTTAATTTTAATTTGAAATTTCCAGATTTACTCCATTTTTTTTTTAGTTTCTTGCTCCCTTATTTTTAACTTGTAAAGCAAGCCTTTAGTGTATATCCAGGAGCTATATTGATGAGAATGCATTTCTGAATCTTAGATGACTTCTGGGGAAGATAAACACCCAGATAGGTTAACAACAGTAGCAATGCTCTTGAGACTATGAGATCTAGGGAAGTTTGTGCCAGAAACTTTCAGAACAGTTGTACTGTATGAAGAGTTTGGGAATGCTTCTGTAGCTTATGTTCCCAAATTCCACTGAGTTTGTTCTTAGAGGCAGGTTTTTAGTTTGGGCTTGACCCTGAGCGAAGTGGGTCTATAGTTCTGTGGGTATCCGGGTTTCCAGCAGAGCTGGTGGGCAGATAGCCAGTTGAGTCTCGAGGAGAGTTAGTTAACCCTCAAGCAGACAGTTATGATTTCATCATCTGAGTAACTCTCATGCCTGTCTTGAGCATCCTTTGATTTCCTAAGTGAGAGCACCTCTTGCTCTTTGAGATTCCTAAGGGAATCTGAGACATCTCTGTGGAGCTGACAGGGATGACACCAGTATGATTTGCAAGAGCCCCATGCTCTCTGCAGCAAGTTGTGGAGGGCAAGCAGGGCATTCCTGTGCTCTGGATGCCTCCATGTCAGGCAGCTGGCTTGCACATGGACACATGTGGTGTCGTAATCTCGAACTGAATCCCACATCCACCACGTGCTCAAATCCTGGTTGGGCACTGTTTCTGTATGGTTCTTTCTGTCTAACCCCAATCTTTCTTTGTTTCTTAATCAAAATTCATTCCATGGGTGAAGGCTCCTGCAGACTGATCAGGAATCACTAGGAGATGTGCAAGTGATCCCACTCCTATACCAAAATGTGGTACAGAAAAAGGAAAATGATATGCTTGTGTGTGTTTGTCCAGGACTGCTCAGAATGCAATTTTCTATGTGAATGTTACAGTTCATAGACAAATTATGAAAGAAAAGTCCCTCCAAGGCTATTAGATATGAAGACATATTTCTGGTTCTGGAAGATGTTTCCTCAGGAGTGCTGGGGAAATACCAGAGAAATAGCCATCCCACAGTTGCTCTGTCTTTGTATTCTGTTTTGGAGAATTTCTCTTGTCTTGTATCTAACACTGACAACTTGACTATGCCCATTCTAAGCATGATTAAATGATGCCATTGTTTTTGACATGAACAAATAAATAAGATGTTGCTTATGTCCTTATTTATTTCCTTTTCAGTTATTGTAATGGATGTATGTTAGATCCAGACTGTGGTCTCTGCTACAAATTGAATAAATCGGGTGTTGTTGAGTCCTCATGTATTCCTGTTGATAAGGATTCTACAATGAAAGCAGCTTGGGGCAGGTATGTTACTTTTCAGGATTTTATGGTCTTAAGCTTTGCTAATGGTTGATTTTTGTTGTTGAGGACACTTTTGCTTTTACATAAAATGCTGCTACTGAGATATTACAAAAAAAACTTATTGCTGGAAAAAATGGAAAATTAAATTCTAGCAAACATTCTAAAGAAAAGCCTCTCATGGTGTGTGCACACACTTCTGTGTAATCTACCAATTAGAATGTATGGCAAAAGTACACCACCAGTTAGGAAAATAAATTTTTCCTTGTTGCATTTGTTCATTTGAGGTGGCTTATTCCCTAGATTCCCCCTTTATGCCCTCCAAATTATTTTTCTTTTTAAATGCTTTAATTAAAACAGGTTTTGAATATTAGCCTATTAAAGAAACCTAATTGCTCACTGAAGAATCTAAAATGAAAAAAATCTAAAAAGTTTAAAATATCAGAAACATGGTTTGCAGCCACAGATTTCTATGTTGCTCTGCTTAGAAGTGATGTCATGGTATACTTTGCACTTGGTGTATTAAGTTGTATGCATTCATAGATATAAAAGTCCCAGTGTAACTCCAGAATGCCTCTTTTTCTTAGGTAGTGTAATATTTCCCTGAACTTGGAATGAACTATACCACACGTGCAGCATGAAATATTCAGGAAACATGCAAAGGTTTGGGAGATTGTTGGGGCGGGGGAATGAAGAGGAGATGCTGAAGTTTTGCATGCATTTCTCAGAAGTTAAAGCCGAGTGCTTTAGTGGCAGTGAGTCATATTGAACAGAGTTTGGAAGGTATGGAAGTATCAATTAATTATAAAATGGTTAATATAAAATGACGCTAAAATTGCCCCCCTTTTGATTTCACTGCTATTAACATGCCTAGTCCTGTAGATCTTTCCAGATGCAGAAGAGAATAGCATAGTTCCTTTGTAACCTGATTTTAAAAGTACTACAATCATTTTTTGACTGTTAAGGTTTGTTAATAAATAACTGGGGACTACAAAATCTCATCCTTTCTGCCTGTTCTCTGACTGTCTTCCACTGCACACTATCCCACCCACATACCTTGCTTATTAGCTAATACTCCAATGTGCTCTGCAGCACTTGGAGTCTCAATACTCCTACTTGTCAGATAACATATCTGTCTTTGTATTCTAAATCAACATTTGTTTCATATATGCTGTTGTTTTACGTACCATTTCTGTAGTTAGGAAAATTGTAAAAGCATGCAGTAAGACATAAATAGAAACATAAGCTTGTTATGGGTGAGTGAGAGATAAGTCAAACTTTATTTATTAGGCAGTTTTCTTGTATAACATATAGTAAATGTGGGCATCAGTAATTCTTTTATATTTATGATTTGTTCTTACATAGCACTCCTTGCTGTATAGACTATTGGGGAAAATTAGATAGGAAAGAAGATATTTTTCCATTCCATATTTGTTCAATACCGCCTTCACAATTTTTTCACCAGAAAATGAAGCATCTTCCAATATGTTTTATAGGCAGTTGTTAAAACGAAAATCCTGACACAAAAAAAGAAAACCAATGGAACAGCTGGGCATTTCTTTTTCCAAAGATTATATGTTTATCCCCAGTTCTAGTGTTTTTCATTAATTGCTAAACTTGTCTCCACCTTGTCTGTGTAACCAGGAGGTCTTCCACAGCTGGTCCTTCAGGCTGTGAGGTGGTATCTTCTGTTCCAGTGCCTATGGAACAGGCATGCATTTCACCTCCTCCTCCTCACAGGGAGCTGTATTTCTGCATAAGGATCTGGAGGGAATGCCTGTGGATTTTGGATTTCCTCTCCAAGCACAGTGAAAATTGCACGGTTACATTTCCAGCTGTTGCTCAGAGCCATCGGAATCTCTCATGTCTTTCTGCCAGCGCACTGAGAACAAGTGCCTGAGACAAACTAAGAGCACTGCTGAAGAAATTATGTTTGTGCTTGTGCTTGAAATTGCGTCCTTTCATTTCACAAAGTTACTTTGTCAGGGACTAGATTTACAGTGGCAATTATTTAAAAAATACATAGCATTTTTACAATGGGAAACTAGTTTAATAATCTGAAAGGTGACTGTGACCTGTGAACATCTAATAACTATAAATTATCACCTGTAACCTCTTTGTAATTTGTGTGTATTCCAATGGTTTAAAGATGTCCAGGGTTGCCTGAATGGATTAAAGCCTCCACAGTTACCGTGGCCTCATCTGTTCCTACTGTTTTGCCAGAAACCTTGCTCAGGAGGAGGAGGGAGACGTGGGCTATTTGTCGGGGACTTGTTAGACCTCAGTTTGCCTGGGCGGTGGCAAAAGCAGCAGCTCTGCTAGCTTGCCTGGTACAAGAGATTCAGAGGAAGGCCTTCTGCTGCGCTCAGATTGGCAGTGCGGTGCGGTGCGTTTCCCTGCTTCCAGCTTTGTAGTTTGTCTGTGGCCTCCGTGCTGGGAAGACGGGCGCTGCAGCCATGCCCTGGTGCGTACGGCCCCGTCCCGGGGTGTGTCTGCCGCCTCCGAGCTCTGCAGCCGCCTTAACCCCACCTGCTCTGACGTCTGTCGGGGCCTCTCTGCTCCTGATGCGAACCCACCAGCAAGGTGAGACACCCTTAAAAGCACCGGTAAGAAGGTCTGGTTGTACTTAAAGCTCTCTGCAGCCTCACAAGCTGACGTAGCTCCTCCGTTTATATATTTCTAGCTTTGCACTGTTCACATTGATCCCAAGGTATTTGATAACACTGACATAACAGGGAGTGTTTTGACTGTTATCATAAAATACTGTGATGTATTTTCATTTGTAAGAGGCTTCCCAAATGCCAGCCTTGTATACTAGACAGCACCTCTATGTTTATAGTTAATCGTATTTATTCACAGCTACAGTGTGCTCTAAATTGGGAAGTTGCGGGTAGTGGAGGAAAGAAAGCAGAGATTTTGGTCTCTTGTGGCTGCCAGCGAGGGTGTTTATAGTGCAATGGTTGTCATAGAAACCTGGGGAGACAATTAGACTGTCCAAATGTTTTTCAGGAAGAATATAGCATTTTGGTTCTTTCAAACATATAGAGGACTCTATGGCCAGCAGTGGCCCCGGCGGGAGGGAGAGCATATGGGAAATAGGGTAAGAATAAATGTAACCAAGTCCCAGTCAGGCCTTGAACAGCATGGATAATGTGCGATGTGGTTGGTGATGTGGGTAACACACCTGTGTTTGTGTGGAATCGTACAGGCAAGACAAAGAATAGAGATTTCTTATTTCACCAGTTATATAAGCCTGACTCTCATACGGGAGTGTCTTGTTTAATATACTGGCACAGTCAGTACTTTGCAGCCCATGATATTAATGAATTGATCAGCAAAGCACCTGTTGATTTGCAAGTATTACTGCTTCCAGCTCTGTCCCAGGAGCATATAAAGGATGGTTTCAGGGCAGTTGGCAAGAATATTCTTAAGCTGATCACTTTGTAGTAAAAGAAGAAAGAAGAAGAGCTGAATCCTCTTTCGCAGCACAGTTGGAGGGTTCTGTGTTGGGACTGTGCATTTGCCAAGATTTAGGACAGTTTTGCATTTAGCAGTAGTGGAGACAGGCAGGCAGTTCTGTGCTCTTCACAGAGCCTGAGGCTGGTGAGAACATCTGGTCCAACCCCTCTGCTCAAGCAGCATGATTTGGAGCAGGTTGTCAAGGACTGTATTGAGTTGGGTTTTCAATATCTACAGTCTCTCTGGGCAACCCGTTCTAGTGTTCAACCACCCTTACGGTGAAGAAATGTTTTCTTATGTTCGGATGAAATTTATGGTGTTTCAATTTCTGCCTCCTGTCCTGTCATTGGGCATCACTGAGAAGAGTCCAGCTCTGTCTTCTTTACATCCTCTATCAGATATTTATACACATTGATAAGATCCCCACCCTGAGCCTTCTCTTCTCCAAGCTAAGTGTCCCAGCTCTTGCAATCTCTCCTCATTGCTTCAGTCCCTTAATCACTCCAGTAAGTCCATGCTTCTGTTATACTGGGGAGCCCAGCACTGAACACAATACTCCAGATGTGGCTTCACCAGTGCTGAGCAGAAGGGAAGCATCACCTCCCTCGACCTGCTGAAAACACTCTTCCTAGTGAAGCCCAGGAAACTGTTGACCTTCTTTGCTACAAGGGTGCATTGCTGGCTCATGACAGGCTTGTTTTACTGGGCTTTCTCTGCATGACGCTTCTCTGCAAAGCTGTTCTGCGGCTGGTCAGCCCCCAGGCTGCACTCACGTATGACATTATTCATCCCCACGTGCAGGACATGGCATTTCTCTTTATTGACTCCCCTGAGGCTCCTCTTTCCCCATTTCTCAAGCCTATTGAGGTGCCTCTGGATAACAGTGCAACCACTTGCTGCAGAAGCCACTGCCCCCAATTTTGTACCATCTGCAAACTTGCTGAAGGTGCACTCTGTCCCATCATCCAGGTCATTACTGAAGATGTTAAACAGTATTGACACCAGTATCGACCCTTGGAATACTCCAGTAGTGACTGGTGTCCTGCTGGACCTCTTGCTGCTGATCACAAACCGTATGAGCCTGTTGGTTCAGGCAGTTTTCAACGCATGTCACTAACCACTTATTTAGCTTAGAAAACAGTGTCAAAAGCCTTACTGAAGTCAAGACAAACCACATCCACTGTTCTTCCCTCATTGACCAAGCCGATCATCTGATCATAGAAGGCTACTATATTGGTTAAGCTTGTTTTTCCCATTCTAAATCCATGCTGACTACTCCCAGTCATCATCTTGTCCTTCACATGTCTGGAAATGGTATTCAGGATTAGTTGCTCTATTACCTCCCTGGGGATGGAGGCAGGACTGACTGTAGTTTCCTGGATCCTCCTTCTTGCCCTTCTTAAAAATAGGGATTACATCTGCTGTCTTCCAGTCCTCAGGAACCTCTCCTAATTTTCATGGTATCTCAGAGATCATAGAGATCCTGATTTCCACTTTGTAAACCCAAGATGACTTCTCCTGATCACCTTTCTGTCCCTTGTAGGTCTGGAAATAGTATCCAGGTTTAGTTAATTTCCCAGGGATCCAGGTGAGATCAAGCCTACAGTTCCCCAGTTCCTCCTTTCCATTTTTAAAGATGGGGTGATATTTGCTGTTGTCCAGTCCTCAGGAACCTCTCCTGATTGCCATGATCATAGACAGTGGCCTTGCAGTGACATCAGTCAGCTCCCTCAACACTCATGGGTGCATCCTGTCAGGACCCATGGACTTGTGTATCTCCAGTTTGTTTAAGAGTTCTTCATAACCCAATCCTCCTCTACCAAGGGTAAGTCTTCCTTTTTCCAGACTTCCTCTCTGGTCAGAGGGATTCCTGGAGGCTGGTTTTGCCAGTAAAGACCGAGGCAAGGAAGGCATTCAGTACCTCTGCCTTTTGTGTCCTGTGTTGCCAGGGCCCCTGCCCTATTTAGTGGTGGGCCCACATTTTTCCTAGCCTTCCTTTTGCTACTTATGTCCTTGTAGAAGCCTTTCTCACTGTCCTTCATGTGCCTTGCCAATTCCAACTCCAGATGGGCTTTACCCCATCCCTACATGCTCAGACAGTGTCTCTATATTTCTCCTGGGTCACCTGTCCCTGCTTCCACCTCTTGTATGCTTCCTTTTTATGCTTGAGTTTAGTCAGGAGCTCCTTGTTCCCCTGTGCAGAGGTCCTGCCACTTTTGTTTGATTTCCTGCTTGTTGGGAAGGACCATTCTTGAGCTTGGAGAAGGTGATCCTCGAATACCACTCAGCTCTCTTGGACTCCTCTTCCATCCACGGCTGTATGCCATGGGACTCTTCCAAGCAGGTCCCTAAACAGGCCAAGGTCTTTTCTTGAAGTCCAGGGTTGTGACCCTGCTTTTCACCCTGCTCCATCCTTGCAGGATCCTGCGCTCCACCATCTTGTGGTGGCTGCAGCCAAGGCTGTCCCCAACTTTCACATCTCTGGCCAGTTCTTCCTTGTTTGTAAGTATGAGATACAGCAGAACACCTCCCCTCCTCAGATTCTTGACAACCTGTGTGAGGAAATTGTTATCAATACACTCCAGAAACACCTTGGATTGCATTTTCCCTGGTGTGTTGTCCTTCCTGCAGAGATACTAGGGTGGTTAAAGTCCTCCATGAGGACCATGGCCTGTGAACGTGAAGCTTCTTTCAATTGTCTGAAGAAAACCTTGTCAACTACTTCTTCCCAGTCAGGTGGTCTATAGCAGACACCCACTGCAATGTCTTCCTGCTAATCCTGACCCATTAGAGAGGCACCCCAGCATGCTGTCTTCCTAGATAGGGTATGAGAGCTTTCCCTGTAATGTGGTCTCATAAGCACTTTCCTATTTACATGCGTATGCTTGGGTTGATTCTACTTCAGCCCTGTCTTCTTTTGATTAAACAATTTCTTAATAAACATTGAATTATAAAATTCCCACAAAGTTGTTAAATGACATTATATCAGTTTCAAGATGGGAATACAATGGAAAAATTACAGTATAAAGCTTAGGTGTCATGACAGAGATCACAGGCAGAGTCACTTTCATCATTAGAAATGAATGTGGAGGTGATTCGTTTCAATTTTGTGCTTCCGTAGCGTTCAATGAAATCTAGCTTTTCCCACAACTGCTATTACTCCCACAGTACTCTTGGAAACCTTGAAATTTCTGTCAGTGCAATTGCAATAACTATAAAGGCCAGCCCAGAATACTTCAGGAGAAACTTTAAATTCCTTTAATATCTTACAGTTGAAAGAATAACTGCAGGGAAAGGAGCTACTAATGGTACCTTGACCTGACATTAACCTTGACGTGACTGTATCGTCAAGACCGCAGTAGGCCTACAGCCGTGAGGTAAAAGGCTCTCAGGAGTGACTCTGAGCAATCACCCTTTGAGAGAAAGATGTTGAATTTATACAGTAAACAATTATGGAGAAACACTAGCATCATCTGCAAATCAGAGGCAAGCCCCGAAGTCATCCTGTCCACAAAATTAGCTGGCAGGTCTCCGCAATCCCCTGAGGAGCCCAGCTGGGAACAGAAATCTATAAAGGAAGAGGAGCAGAGTGATAGGTTTTCCTCAGCGTTTTTATTAACTTTATTAGAGGAACGTCTTCCTACCCCAGGATTTTAATGATTCATGGAAAATCCTGCTCTCAGTAAAGCTCTTAGATAGTGCCACGTGCCTGTCCGTATATCCACCTTCGTTTCCTGAAGACTGTCTCAGAAACGCCTTCTGAGGGCAATGGGGTCTAATGGGGCATGGGCCGCGTGCGGGAGCAGGTGAGGCACGCAGCTGAGCCCAGGTTCCTGGTTCAGGAGAGTTTCTACCGCGGGAATGAGCCTCCCGAGCTCAGCGTTTATGCCTTGGGCCCCGGCTGGAGTCCAGTGGCTTGTTAGCTGGATTCTCCGCCAGCAGTCTGGTTTGTGTCCTGCTGGGGACGTGCCAGCTTCTGTCAGAGCCTTGTAAATATTCTGGAGAATTTTAAATTCAAACAGTGCTCTCTGTTGACTAATACATAGTGGATGAGACTGTTAAAAACAACCAGGAAACTTTTTCTTCTCAGTACCATGAGATTTTTCTAAAAATGTCAGGTTTCTTTTGCTGCTTGTAAATGCAGAGAAGGACATAAAAAAGTTAATTATACTTCAGTTTTATTGGCTACTATCTTATAAAGATGCTTTTGCAATATGATAAATACATTTATAAAAGTTGCCATTTATTCTTTATTAATACCAAAAAATGTATGTGCATATTCACACATTTAAAGACTGAAGATCTCTTTTCAGTGCTTCGTGGGTATGGATACACAAATCGTTCTTGTTATCATGGAAAGGCTAGCGCCAGAGCCGTGTTCCCAGAATGAAATACTTTTCTGTTCACATGTAGACATTGCTTGTTTTGTAACGTGGGTAGTATCGGTGAAAGATTTTATTACTGGAATGAATACCTGGAATCTTTCTACAAGGGTCTATGTTGAAAAGAGCTGCTAGATTCACCAGCAGTTAAAAAAGAAACTACTATTTGCTTAGTGAGTTTTCAGATCTTTACAGTTCTCACATTTGTAAAATGGAAATGTAGAACAAGGAGTAAATTGATCACAGGAAGTAGTGAGATTTACAGAATATTTATCTAAATCTGTGAGTATATTGACAGCATACAGAGGAACCTCAATCATAACCAGTAGTCTTAGCAAGATTTCTTTCAGGACAGTAATTGTAATCCTTTTGCTAAATGCTTAGTAAATTGAAATATTAATCACTACAGGAGGAACCAGAACTTAGATTTTTTTTATTTTATTTATTATTTTATTTTATATTTTATTTTATTTTTTCTAGGATCATAAGGAAAGAAAAACAGTATACTTGCTGTTTCAAATAGAATTAGTATCTGATTATGTTCACCTGTTGCCAGTAAGCATGGAAATCTGGAATAGCAGGGTTTTGGTGCAGAGTGCTATTTTTTCAGTCTGATTGGGAGAATGTACTTCAGCTTAATAATAGATATATCTAATATAAATTAGTAAATAGTATGAAAACAGAAATGAAAAAGATGTCTGAAACCCATTATAGTCTTTATCGGCTTAAAATCTGAGGAGTAAGATCTTTTCTGAGATACAGGAGGATTTTGGGCAACATAAATGCTGTGCTTTTGTTGCACTTAACAATGTAATTCTTGAGAGCTAGGGATGCAGAGATAGAGGAGGAGCTTGAGAAATCTTGTATACATATTTTAATGCCACTAACCAGGAAGGAATAGAAGTGTAAGTTGATGCAGAGTATTGTGTTGTCAATCACAGATGAAGCCTGTGCTTTTGGTGATGCTGGAGTAGGTAGCAAGATAAATGCAATTTTAACTCTCTGATCCTTTCAACCGCCCCAAAAATCTCTGAGGAGTCATGTTTTTGAGTTCTTTTTAAAACAAATTATTACACAGTGAGCCTGGTAATCTTAATAAAATCTCTTCAGGCATTTAAAAATATAGTAAATAGGTATGTATGTACTTAAATAATTTAAATTGAGAGTGGAATTTTGTTATAACCTTCACAGAGGTTATACAGCCTCTTGATTACTCTTTTTAGTATTCAATGAAAAAAATAGGATTTTATTTTTGACTGAATCTGATGCCTGAACAATTAAGGTCCTTTGTATTTTGTTTCTATATTTTATGTCTAGAAAAATAAGCAGAGCAACATGATAATCTAAACTGAAACTGTATGTCTACCTTGATGGTAATTACTTAGAAATTACCATAAATGTTTCTAACTCATTACATCTACTCAACCAATGGCAAATTCTGGATACTTTAAAGGATGGAAAATTTATTTTCCTGATCAATTCTGCTAGGAAGTGAATATATTAAGACTCTAGAGATGTTTAGTTTGTATGCTGAAGACAACGTGGAGATATTTCCGGCACAAAATGGGATTTTAAAGTAGGTCTGCTTGGTTTGAAACGTCGTCTGTATATTTGTTCTCTACTTGTTCATTTGTATTGCATTTTGCTGCTGAACCTTGCTTCCAGATCTAACTCTACATTACTGCTTAAAAGCCATTCTGCTAGCAAGTGATGAAGAACGGAGAGATTTGATGCTTTCTGACAGTTGTTTGCTTTAGTTGTTATAACAACTGCCTCAAATACTATAGCGTTGATGTAGCTGGAATAGAAAAGCCAAAGTGGTCCTTGAGGTAAAATATCCCGAAATACTGTTCTGAGTCAGTAAAACATTGCATTACAGTTATTTAAATGGGAACATGTTTGAATCGATACTCTTCCTCGCTTGAAAATGGTCCAAGGGGGGAAGATGCTCTGGTGTTTTTAGTTCAGATTTGCATCCCGTTGAAATAGGAAGCGTTCTGCATGTCTCCATCATTCTCTCGACAGCTGAGATAGGTCTAGAAGGAAAACAGTCTTGTTTCCCTCCCAAAAGGCCTCAGTTTGCCTTTAGATGGCAAAGGGACGGGGGAAAACCGCATGCTAACACAGATGTGGGAGTTGCCAGCTCCTCCTCAGTGTGCTTAGGCTACATACGAATTCATGCAAATTTTCTCCCCCTCTCTCTTACAAAATGTGGATGCAAGAAAAGACTCTTCGATTGCATGTAGGAGCCTGCTGCTAATTAGCTTCCTCAGCTGCTCATCGTTTTGAGAGGGAGTGAAATGCACCCGGGGAAGGGCTGTGGTGGGGAGAGGTGCTGCTGGCCTCCCTGTGGCCCTTGCAGTGGGGCTGAGCAGTGGGGAGGGCTCTGGGCTGGTGAGCCTGCACCCCGCGGGGGCCCGGCAGCCCCCCGCCGCCGCCAAGGTGAAGGGGACGGCTTGCGCTGCAAGCCTGGGGGGTTTCTCCGGGAGAAGAATACTTCAGATAGGTATTTTTTTCCCCCTGCATATATTCAGTATGGGCTTTAAAGTTCAGATTTAAATAGAAATCTGCTGTGACAAATTGTTTGAGTAGACTCCTTTAGGTTTTTACACTGAAATGAATTCCGTAAAGCAAAATTTTCTTTATTTGGTGGGAGGGTCTGTTTAAATCTGCCTTTTTTTTTTTAACTGATAAAGAGCATTCAGCAGGATTGAATCCAGTCCTTCTTACAGGAGCTTGTACCTTTAACAGCTTCCATATATTCTGTATTTCATGCACCTTTATTCTGTAGTAAATAATTCTTGAATAATAAAATCATCTGATACAGTAATGACTATAATTTCTTCCTCTCTTAAAACAGTGACTTGCTCTGAGGCTTATTGGGGTTTTACTCCTGACAGAACATAAGTTAGCACATATCTGCATTAGGACTGTCAAATAATTCAATATGTTTGATGAGTTTAATTCATATAAATTATTGTATGTGCTGTCTGCGTATGTGGTTCATTTCCTTGAGAATGGAGGCAGTGACATCAATCCTTCACTGGCGTGAGCTGAGCTAGAATTATTGTTTAATTTGGTTTAAAGTCATGACCCTATTTTAATTCAGCTCATCTGTTAATAAAGACTAAGAAATGGGCATCCGTTGCATGGCAAGCTGTATTTCTGGCCACTGGGTGCTTTGGGGATTGATGTATAGACTTCTACGTGCAGGATGCATAGACTTTTTTTTTTTTTTTTTCCCTGTGGCTTTCTACAGCTGTCACGTTAGCTTGGTGTAAATGAGAGATGAGTTTGAGATTCTGTGTGATTATTTAATTGTTAAGACCAATGATTCAGATGACTTATGTTCCTGTTTTGCACATTTTCTTGGTAAAATAACTATAGTTCAAAAACCCTTACTTCTATAAAGTAGAAATAAGGCCATGGAAAACTAGAGATTCATTTCTGCTAAGTCTTCTGCTGTAAGATCCTAAACTTACAGATTTTCGTGTAATAATCAAGGCCTCAGGATCTGAAGTTTACAGAGATACTCTAACCTCTTATTAATTTTGTATTTTCTAAAATTCCTTAGATTTCCCATATGTATTGTGACTGCATGAATGAAAGAAAGCAGTGACCCTGTATGTTAAATAGTTATTCTCACACATGGAGCATGAAAAAAAAGTGTCTTAAAAGATACTCAAAAATTACTTATTATAAGTATTGTTGGGGGCCCACTCTCTGTTATAAAATTAATGATTTCCGGGGAATTTGCCAGGCTGACGCTTGAGGCGTCATCCTCTGTATAGCTCCATTGCTTGATTTAGCTGATGCCCCCCTCGATGTGCTGTGGAGGGGAAGGTGCCTGCCGGAGCAGCGGTTTTGGTGGTTTTGGTGAGCTTCTTGAGGCACAGATATTGCCACCTTCTGGAGACAAGGAAAAGCTATTTAAAAAAAAAAAAAAAAAAGACTATTTTTAAAATAGTCTTTCTTGATTTATTTAACGCAATAAATACATGTTCTCCATTTTTTTAGTCTAGACGGAGTTAAAATGTAGTGTCTGGAATACTCTGGCCGGGACCCGTGCGAATGTGATGTTTGTGCCTCAGTTACTGTTGCAGGAATTGAAGGAAGCAGTTTAGCACTTTAGATGGAAGTTTAATTTGGCCGAAAGGATTATATTACTAGTAATATAAAAATAGAAAGTTTCTATATATGTCCATAACTAAAATTTAGATGCAGCAGGGAAGCACAGGGAAAGATGTGCTATGATTTGTAGTTCTGATGTACGACCTAACTCTGTTCCCTATGGTTTTTCATCTCAAGTGCAGCAAAATCCTGCTAAGCGTTCGTACTCCCTGCTCCCCTCCCGATCTCAGAGGAGAGCGGATGTTTTGTTCCCTGTTCGCGTCCCGTTGAAGTGCGCGGCCCGGTGTGACTCTTGGGGCCTGCGAGCGCCGGGGGCGCTTTCCGCGCGGCGCCAGCCGTGCAGGCGCGCGGGCGCCGAGGCCGCGCCGAGCCGCCGCGGCGGCGGCGGGCCTTGGCCTGCGCGGGCCCTGCCGGCGCGTCCGCTGCTCGCGGGGCCCTCGGCCTTGCTGCGGCTGTAGGACTGGGACTTCGAAAATAATCTGTTTGGGTTATGAACTGAATCCATAAAGTTTACCGCTCAGTCGCGTCTGGTAACTTGTTATAATTGTATCGGCGTTTCCACTCTGTGTTTTGAGTTTGGGATTTGGGGTTTTGTTTTGTTTTTCGGTTTGACTGTAACATTGCTATTCCCTGCCATTTTGATATAGCCGTCTTTAACATGAGAGCAGTATTTTTGACAATTCTTTTGTGCACATAAAGCTTTGGGTAATTGAAAACAATACAACGTGTATCGTTCTAGGGAGCGTTCAGAGGACATCATAAAAATAAGATTGTGGCACTGAAACAGAACCTACTTCATTGGAGCTAGCTGTGTAAAGTCAGTATTTCTGCTAAGTGACCGTGATCCTGAGTTATGTAGCGTACTTGCTTTCGTTATCTTTGGCGTCTTTTGACCATGGGATTAAAATTGCATTTGGCAATTCCAACTGGAGTGATGATTTTCAGGTGCTGGTGATATTCATTCAACAATATTACTGGGCATTGCTAAGACAGTGTGAATGGCTCAAGCATAGGTAGAGGTTACCTATAAGTGCACGTAAAATTAAGCAGTATGGATATAGAATTTGTGTTACTCAGCTTCAGATGTCTAAAATTTTGATCTCAGTCTCCTGTAGTTCCTAGACTGATGGAGTAAATGATTTGTTTTTTGTCACTGGCATCTGGCTACATTTCATAAAATAGTCTTAATTACATCATGCATGCAATTCTTGCACACTTCAGTTAGTAATGCTGTAGGGGAAACGTGTTGAGAGTGTTACATGTCAATAATTGCTTTCTATTACTATTAAAATCTAGTCCCCTGTAATTTTGAGAGGTTATAATTTTCAATTATCAAAGTGTGGTGATTGTGTTGGTGTTTAGGCAACCTCATAAAACAAGATCGCAACCACAATTACGCACTTTAAAAAGATAAGAAGGATTATTGTCTTGGATATCATAGGATATTTACTACTTACTCTCTGTGACTGAGCAATAAAAATTAATATATAATCAACTATTACATTTTGATAGCTACTCCTAACTGTAAAATGAGCACATACTTACTTACTCATCATTTTTTGCTCTCACTACAGAGATACAAATTCTTCTGTCTTTGGATTCCCAGAATGAGGTTTTGGCCACACTGGCACTATTTTGCACAGAAATGAAAAAAACCTTGCCCCTGGCCTCTCCCTCACAAAAAAATACACTGCAGTTCTTACCTCCATGGTTGATTTCTTGAGAAATTGAATCCAATCAGCATCTAATAGCTTGGTGCCTTGCTGGGCTATAGATTAGGCTCTTTGCTTTCCTGCTTCAAATGCTATTAATTAAGATTATCTATGTTAATGTAAAGGCAAGAAAGAGGTATCTTCTGGCTGGCAATGATAGAAATGATATTTCTACACTGAACGGAGAGCTGGTTGATGTACCTGTTACAACCCCAAGAACTTTAAAAACAGTAAATATTAAGTAAATTAAATGTAAAATCAGAAGAAAAAACAAATGAGATTGAACATTGTGTACAGAGAGTCGTTTGACAGTAAACTCTTCCCTGAAATTCTAAAAAGCCGTATTTAGTATCATACATAGCTGCATTTGACATAATCTTCAGAACAATTTGTTTCAGTAACTTAATTTATATATATTGCAAGGTAGTACAAGCAACAAGACAAAATGCTTTTAGTTCTGGAAACAGAAGCTAGAAATTCTTCAGTTCTATTATCCCAGTCTGTCAGAGGTTTCCTTCCAGTCTCTACTGGTGATCTGGTGTGGAGCTTTGCGCAAGCTCCAGTCCAGGAGCTCTCAGACATGTGAAAAACAGTGATGGCTCGTGATTTCAGGGGGAAGTCTGGAGCAGCAGGAGTGTTCAAGGGTCTCTGGAGAATTCTAGGGATAAGCTCAGTGCTCCCTGGCTTCTCAAAGTCAAATTATTCATTCCTTAATGAGCAAAACCCCCAAAGATTGTATGTGTATTAGCAACATTTCAGTAAAGTGTGACCGGATTGAACACTGCTTGTGCTGCAGGGTGTTATTTTCCGTGAAATCAAATCTGGCATTCCACCGACCAAGAGGTAGGAAGAGGTATTGCCGGTCTTGGTCCTTCAAGAGCACAGATGTAACTGTTTGACTGCGACCCCCTAGAATACGTCCCGGGAGGGAAAGGGGCAGAGATCTCATAACTGCCTCCTGAGCTGTACAGACACAGCGCGCTCTTTCCTTAGTGCTTTTTTCATGCTCTTGTTGCCTCGCAAAGAAGGTGCGGGAAGGTCTTTAAAGTTGCAAATAAATAAATAAATCTCTTACCTTCTCGTGAAAACATTTGGCAGATGTGTGTTTTGCTTCTCCTTTAATGTTATCTTTCTGTAACTTTAACCTTGTATGACCTGCAGTTCCAGTGAAGCTTTCTCTGATATTTTGGAGAAACATTTTCTGCAACTAAATGTCAACATATCAAGCTAATAAGTGAGTCATACTTTAAATAGGGAAAAGCCCTTCAGAATGAATTAAAAAAAAAAACAAGATAAAACAAAGATGTATTTCTATGTTTCCACTAAAATGTGTCTCTGAAGTATTTGCTATGTTTTAGGAAGAATCTATCCAGAAATAATTACCAGATGACATGCCCTGTTTATTTGTTGTGTACACTAGTACTTGAGTCTCTTTTTAGAAATATCACTAACAGCTGTAGGTGTTACTGAATTATACATTTTAAAACCCGAAAGTAGTCTTCTGGGTATACCTAATAAATACATTTTTGTCATGGCCTCCCAAGATGACGGAATACCACATCTAATTCTTACAGCTATACTTTCAAAATGTTTTGAATGTGAATCACTTAGCTGGGTATTAACCAAACCTCCTTTTCTTCTGCCTGCTGTTTGTTAAATATAGTCATATACCTGGGTTTATTTGTGGATTTAGATTAGACTTTGGTGCACTCAGTGTGCACAGTAATCTATTTATATATTTGAGATTTTTATTTAAAGTGTTTTAATAAGATTCCCCTTTTTTTTCAAGGAAAGAATAAATTTCAAAAAATATTTTAATAATCTGCTTTTCCCCCAAGAAAACTGCAAAAAAAATCATTTTAAACTAAAACGAGTTTCTAATCTGTGATGCCTGTTTCCTTTTTTTTCTGCTTCACTTCCCCAATTTTTAATCAAAAATGAATTTTGAAGCTTTTCACAAAAGGATGAATCAGATAAGCCATTTATCTTCATTTTTTTTTCTCCACACTGAACAGCTAATTTTGTGCTGTCAGCTATTTGATATCTGAAAATGTCCAATGTTAAAAAACACGAAACACCAGATTTTGAAACTCTGAGCTATTGCATAGTGATTCAGGTAGTTAACATGACCCCAGGTAGAAATGCATTTTGGTCAGGTTTTAGTGTTGAGTTCTGCCCATTAACATTCTGCACGCATAGTTGTGAGTCACTTGTTAAGTGAACAGATGATGATTATTTTTCATAGTTGTGTGAGTCCTCACCCAGTATACAAATTATTAATATAAATTTTGAGTTATTTATGATTTACTCCTGACAGAACTATGAAATCACATAATATAATTATTGTTATTTATTTATTTATTTTTATTGGAGTAAACCAGGTGTGTCCAAGCAGGATCAGATTTAGGATTAGGATGGGGCACTGTGTAGAGTGTAGATACATCAGTCATTTCCTGACAAATTTATTACCATCTGCTACTTACGGAATAGTAGAAAAAAATTCTGGAAGAAAAATAAATCAATCACTGTCTTGGGTGATTAATGTAATGGTGTGTGCTATAGCAGAAACCAGGTATTTGCATTTTTTCTGTTCCTGCTTTTTAAGTGAGCTGTGTCTGAGACTGGCCTAAAGGTGTGCCCAAAGAGCTGTTGTGAAATCTGAAATGGTAGAGCTTCCTTTCCTCAAGATAAGGAAGATGAGATAAATATTTATGACAATATTTTAGTGGGTAGCAGAGAGATATCTCTGTTAGTTCCTGGTAGATACGATGAAAAATGGAGCTTGAAACATTGGTGGCATGACAGAAAAGTAAGATAGGTGTAGCTAAGGGTCTGGGGGAAGCCACCAGAGCACAGAAGACACCAGTGTAGTATGAAAGAAACCTAAAGGATTGAACTTTGAAATAGATACAGCAGTATTAAAGAGAACTCTCAGGCCAGAAACACATCCAAAACTGAGTATCTTTGTGCAGAGACAGAATTAGCTAAGCATGTGAAAGCTGCTTCCTCAGACCAGCAGCAAACAGAAGGTCAGGGTACGGGACCACGAAAGTACTCCGAACCCACGCTTTCATATGGCTGAGATGCTTCCTTTGGCAAAAGGCACAGTAAATACGTTGTCAGCCCACCAGAATCACCTGCTAAGTAGTTACAAAAATCCTGAAGCATCTTGTACGGCAAACAGTTAAGAACTCCCTTGATGTGATTAATATTGGGGGTTTATTTGTCAGAGAAAAAAGTTGGTCCTGCTTACCATCATTTGATAATCTGCTACTCAGTCTGTTGAATAAACTTGCTCTAGCACTCTACTGGGCAAATTCAGTTGCAGTTGCAAAGCAAAAATTTCTTAAAGAGTTTGGGAAAGTACAAGTATTTGATCTAAACCTCTTTTAAGATTTTTAGCTGAATATTAAGAAAAATGCGTATGTTTCTGTATCCAGGCAGTCAGGAGCGGAGTTAAGTTGGAAGAGAATAATAAATCTAATGCAGATGTGTTTTCTGACAGGACTGAGGAGCATGATGGAACGCAATTATTTCTCAGAGAGGTTTATTTCCATGAAGAAATTATTTCAGTACGGCATTTGCTTGGATAAAGGGAATGTTGAGTGATTTCTTTTTTTAAATTAACAGGCTGTGTACAATGGTGGAAGAACTGATTTTAGGAGGTTTTAGAAGTCTGTAGAATTCTCTCTCTTCTATAAGAAGGTGAAAGAAAGATCAGTAGCTAACAACCAATAAGAAAAATGATGCTCAGTGTGAATAATTGACTATTATTTCTAAAATATAATTATAATTAATAATTGATAATGTCATTGACTATTATTTCTGTACATGTAACATGCTGCTTCCAAACAGATCTCTAAGAAATACCCATTTTTGTGTAAAACTATTAGAAATACAGATCTTATCTTACACCACACAATAAAGAAGGCTTGTCTAACTTCTTTGACTCAGTCATGGATAAAGCAGCCAAGCTTCTGTCTTATTTTTTTATTTATCTTTGACTGTGTGCTTTTAATTTCCCAGATACACAATAGGAACTGCTGGTTATTCAGCTTGAGGAGAGTATTTTCTTGTTGGTATTTCTCTAGCCATACTAGTAGCTACTGAAATTATTTGGCATGGAATGTATTGCATAGAGAAAGAAACTATTTTTGTCTCTTCAACTGAAGATTTTTTAGATATTTTGGACAGCTGCAATTATTGCAGCTACTAACCAGTTAGTCTTGTAGTTTCTAGTCTTTATATTGTCTTATATTTATGTATGTCTTATTGTCTTTTTCTGGTCTTTATATAGGACAATATATTGTCCTATAACAGTGGGCCTAAGAGAAAGCCAGACTAGTGTTGAAGACTACTTCTCACTCGTGTTCAGAATCATCAGTAATTTGTTGAGGTGACAGGAGTCTCTTACTGAACTAATCTATTTTTCCAAGATTCTGAGTGCATGCTAATGTTTTTAAAACTCCTTGCCAGTTTTAGCAAAATGCTGCAGTGAGTGTGCTGTTGGTATCGTTATATAACGAAGGTTAAGAAATGTCTGAATATTTTGTGGGTACGTTTTTCAAGGCTGCATCTGTTTGTTTGTTTGTTTTTTCAATTGCCATCATCTGGCATGAAAAATTTATCTGCATATTTTTAGCAGCATCAGTTTAAATGGATGCGTTATTTTTCCATGTAAACTACAAAATCAAAGCAGTGGATACAGATGCCTCGAGAGAGGCTTGGATCCTCAGCAGGTCTTCTCTGAGGAACAGAAGCTGGTAACGAGGGTACAATGAGAAGGTTTGAGAATATGGATTCACGTATTAGTCGTCTTGAAATTAATCTTGCTATGTGCCTTTAGGGAAGAGTTATGCTTTGTTTGTTACTTCAGATAGCATCTTACCTTATATATAAAGAATTTTCTGCATTGAAGGAACAGAGCTTTTTTTTCCAATATACTTTATAGTTTCACTTGTTTCTGAGGGTGTGCTGATACTGCTATTTTGAGTGCATATGAACCTGTGGTTTCTTACATACTTCATTTTTAACAGTGTGCAAACTTAATTTTATGGAGTATTATTTGGATCCCTAATTGTCTGAGCTGTTGTTTCTTCAACTTTTTCCTTTGCTCGTGGCAAAAGATGTCTGTGGTCTAGTGTGAGAAGTTGCTTAGGAGTTAGAATGATCTCCTGGGAATGAGAGCGTATCCCCATCCTGGTGGGTTAAATCTCATGGATTGCCATCAGGTTCAAGCTCACTGATTTTTGCTAAATCATGTGCTATCATCAAACTAGCTTCTTTCCTCCTCCTCCTCAGAAAGAGTGCTCTTTTTGTGACTGAGGAGAGAATGAACCTCCTCCACACTCTGAAATACTGATGGCAAATTCAGTGTCCTTCCCTTTGCCACAGCTGCGTTAAGGTTAAAGACACCTCAGGAATCACACTAACATTTGACATTATCACCAGTTAAAATATCCTGTTGCTGTGTAGGCTTAATAACAAGTGTCAAATAAATAATAATCTAGAAAAATCTGTACGCAATAGCCACATAGCCAGCCACTTTCAGGCACTGTTCAAGAGTGAAATCTTCATGTGTCTGCAAACCACGAATGGAAAGGCAGGAGTATTAACAGAAAAGAAGATTTTTTTTTTTTTTTTTTTTGAAGCTTGAAATGCTTTAAGTACTGTATGTATGCAAGAAGTCATCAATAAAAGAAGTAGTGGTTATCTGTAAAGAGTGGATGAAACTGGAGAGCCTTGGGAGAGCAGTAAGGGTAGCGGTTTAGAGCTGGTGGCAGAATGGGGTGAGAAGGAAAGGGAAGGAAATCTCATGGAAGTAGTCACAGCGGGGAGATAAATTTGCCTGGATGGGTGAGAGGGCCACAATATCGGAGATTGGTGGCTGCCAAGGAGTACACGCTGTTTTTACTCAGGAACAGGAAGGAATGGAGGAATTTCAAGTAACTGTTGCTGAACTCCTGAGAGAAGAGGTGAATTTTGAAATTATAGTATGAAAGGAACGTTGGAGAGCAAATACCAAGGACAAGGTGACTGTGTCTGATGTACATGATTAATGTTGTGAGTGTGGCTTACTCAAATGAGCAGAAAAAAATGGACAGGGATAGGAGCCTTTCTGTCCCTGGGAAATGGTGATGAAAATTAGACAGTGCAATAAGACAAACCAGTATGTTTAGTGCAATGCCATAAGTTTCCAGCCTAAGCACTCTGTACCCTTACGTTGTGTGTCCTTGTGCTTCAGGCAGAGTAAGATTTCTTAGCATATTGATGGCTCCTCTGTCGTTGATGGTGTGTAGATATTTTGGATGCGTTTCACTTGATGGACAGCATAGAGGCAGTTGTCAGAGTTCCCTTTAGTGACATGTCTGACTATCGCTGAATTATTAGCTAGCTAAACTGATACCTTGTTAAATTTTCTCCCTTACATAATTTAAAAATAGTTAGTTCAGACCACAGAAATAGATTTTGTGACAGAGCACCACAATAGAAAATAAAGTATCTTTAGCAGAAAAAAAGAAGACCTCAAATTGTGCAAACTAACTCCAGAATCAAGGAAGAGGTGGTTCTATCAGACTAGCAATTGCTCGTGGATAAATAATTTTACATGTTCCCCAAAATCTTCTACAAAAACCTAGTCTAAACAGCAACTATTGTTCATCAGCTCTGCTTGGTCCTCTATCCTTAGCGTGACCGTGCTTGTGGGGAAAAGTTGAGTCAATAAACCTGGCATACATTTATATTGTTCAGTTTGGTTTGCATGAGCTGAAAGGCTGCACTTTACACAAAGAGATTTTTTAAAAATCTAATAAATTTGTATTACACTGGAGACTAAGTTGGAAATTGTCAATAATCATCCTCTTTGTAATTCAGACACAGAAGTCTGGCATAGTAACAGTCCTTAAGTAGCTTTACCCTTGTTAGAACAAAGAAATAGGGGATTGACGAAACTGTGAATTAGGTGTAAAATCTTTGCATACCGGCAGAACCTGGTGTTAAATTTGCTCTCAGAGCAGAAGACGTAATTTTGAGATATGCATGTCCTAACAAGCAGTTTAAGGACATGAATTATGAGATTAGTGATTTTCTTTAAAAGTAATTTATTTCCTTAGACTGATTTGATTTAAGTTTTGACCTTTTAGCATTTTTCATTTAAATCCATTTAAGATGCTTCTAAAGGGCTTAAATGACAATGAGAAGCCAGCAGGTTTCATATTAAAAATATATGAACTGTTCAGAATGAAGCTTCTAATTCCCACAACAGCGATATCTTTAGAGCCACATATTCCTCACTCAACAGCAAAGCAAAAATTAACAGAAATTTGAGAAGAAAATCGGCTGGCTCTCTTTCTTGTGCTGTGCTAACTTGGTGTTTGCTATGTGCTGCCTAATGATTGCCCTAGTTTGTGGTTTTTAGTGTTGCACTTGAAAATTGTTCTACAGCCAAATTGGCTCCGGTATTACGGAAAATTTAGGTGGATTATCAGGGAAGAGGTTTTATCCTGTTTCATCCTGCTGTTAACAATAACATTTAGACAATGTACCATAGCCCCTTTTTTCTCTTATTTTTTTTTAAATGTGCTATAAAAGGCAATTTAAGGGGATGGGGAGTAGATCTTTACGTCTTCTGAGCTAGAGAGTATTATCAGGTAAAGCATGGGTTCTGTGACGGTGAAACAAAACATCTAATACCCATAATGTAGGAACGTACTGCTGCTGTGGTGCGTGTCCAGTCGGTGGAATTCAGCACATGGGCTGTTAAAGGTGACTCCGGTTGAGACAGTTTGGTTTTCATTAACCAGAACAAAAATGCTTCATAAATTACCTGTTGAAAATGCGTGATGAAATAAACTCTTGTTAAAAGTGTTTAACGTAATGCTGTTATGTTTTCACTTTGGCGGTAACTTCAGAGGAAATGACGCAGTGCTACTTTGGAGTTCATGCTGATGCGACAATTACTCGGCACGATTTTATTTGCCATTTCTTTGTGCTGATCCTTGACTGCATGATTTGACTTACAAGCTATTGCATGGGATTTTCTCCGTGTATTTCAACTTCTGAAGAGATTGGTAGCTGCTCATACGCTTTCCAAGCATAGTTATTCCCTTCACACTGGACCAAATTCAGATATTTTATGCAGTAGTGTATTGTACAGTACTTACTAACATATTTGTTAGCAAAATAATAGATTTTGTAGGATTAGCAGTAGAATTGGTACGGAAACCATGCTTGATTAAATATCTAGACGCATGGTGTCGGAGCGTTATTTTTGTGTGTATCCAGAACTGCGAGACTCCAGCAAATGCAGCTATCTTTGCTTTCCTTCTATGTACCACACGGTTTTACTGCTGAAGAATAAGCAAAGCACAGAAGTTATTTCCTGCAAGGTTTCCGTTCAGCCTGGTCTCCGACGCTATTCCTCCCGTTTCGAGGCAGTGAATTTGCTTTCTTGCAACAGAATTTGATCTCGGTTCCTGACAGACGGCCGAGAACAGATCAGTGGCTCCAGCAACAGGAGGCTTTCGAGACATCTGTTTTTCCCCCGTGTAGCCTGTGTTCCGCTCTGTCAATGGTAGGACCCATCTGGGGAGAGCTGGTAGGGGAAACAAACATCCAGACCTCCCAGTGCTTGTGTCTGTCTGAATCAGCAGGTTGGTTTGCACTGATGGAGATGGATACAAGATAATAAACGGAGTACATCCTTATTTACAGTAAAATTTGAGAGAAAGCATTAAGCTCCTCTCTGAGGGAGCTGCCAGTCTTACTGGAACAGAATGGAGAAACCAATTTCAGCACCAAGACATTTTTTAAATGCTAATCAGCTTGTATTCATGACCAAACACCTGCAAATGAAATTAGAGTGAAAGAGGGAAGCGGGCAGTTGTAAAAAGTGGGTGATGCCAAGCAATCCTGGGATTTCTCAGCAACGCAAATGCAAAGCAAATGGCTATGCAGAGGTGAATGGGACGTGGCTATGTGGTTACCAGGTGTTGAGAAATTAATTTTTTGAGCATCATTTTCTTAACTTATGCGGAATTCCTGGCTAAATAGCAGCTAGGACCTGAAGCCTGTTGTATCTATGAGTGCAGGGACATGTCTTTTAAGTGGATGTTCAGCTGACCTCTACTTTCTATGTTTTTTTTCACCTCGGGACTGAGAGTGGCTCTGTATGCACTGAGTGAGATAGGTTTTCTGCCTGAGCAAGGAAAAGTAGGGCCCCAGCAGCATGGAAAGGTGCAGGCTGGCGCTTGACTTTGTCAAGAGCCCATGGAGCGCTCGGCTCTCCCCAGAGAGGAGCACCAGCTCCCATTGCTCCGATGCTGCCACCTCCTCCTCAGATGCAATGTGGAACTTAACATCTTGTGGCTCCCTTCAGTTAAGACAGTCTTAGGGTTTGGCAGTGCTTTCAGACATACATTTTCCCAGGATTTGTTGGATTTACCCCTCTCTGTCCCCAGATTTATTACAAAAATAAGTTGCTGATGTCTGTTTAAAGTGCATTACAATGTTGACAGTTAACTGAGAATACCTTGGTTTGAATCTGTTATTGCTAGAAACAGATAATTTCTACATAGTCCTTGGAATAAAATCACTCTTCTGTCCAGTAGCTCAGACATGTTTTAGCTCAGGTTGTTGTCATCTTTCTACTGTCTAGTTAGAAATGCTGCCTTATTTTAAATTATTCCATCGTGAAGAAGAAATATACTCCTCTTTTCCTGATAACTTCACTTGACTTTGGCACACTCCATGAGCCACGCTGATTATGCCCCAGGTCTGCTGCACGTAGTTCATCAGTGAATTCAGGACTAATTTCCGTTTGACTTAAATGCTTCTTGCTTGCAGCATCTTCACCTTCAAGTCCTGCTGGTGCAGCTCTTATTCCACTGTGTAGTATTGGTCTCACCAGTTTTGTTAAGCCTGCTCATGTATAGTAAAGACTACTCATTTGAAGGAGATCCGTCGGTACAAGCCAAGTGTTGAAATTCAGGGGTGTTTCACTGGTTGCTGTTCGTAAGGCCACACAGTCAAACACAGTGTTATTTGTAAAGCAGACTTCCAAATGTAGGATTTGGCTCAAGTGATCCTGATAAGTTCACAGAGTGCATCTGCTTCATCTCAATGTTACATTTGTCAGTTTTTGATAAGACATTAAGTAGTATATGGAGATAGCACCCATTTTCCTGAAAATTCTTTAATATTAGTTTTATGGTTATTTTCCAGGTGTTCAAATGAAACTGTATTTAAAAAGGAAGATTTATTTTGGGCTTACAACTTCTGCCCCACTCCATACTCTTGGACAGCACTTCTGGGCCTTATTTTATACTTGGTTTTCTTTGCACCTGGTAAGCAAATATTTGTTTTCACAGAGTAAGTTTAAAAAATTGTAAAGCTAAAATGTTGGGCACTGAAGCTAGGTGTTAAACTGACATTGATCTTTTTTCTAATTCTTAGGGATGGGTCCCATGCCCTGGACCGTCAATTCTGAAATTTACCCACTTTGGGCAAGAAGTACTGGAAATGCGTGTTCATCCGGAGTCAACTGGGTTTTCAATGTGCTCGTGTCACTGACGTTTCTGCATACGGCTGAATATCTTACATACTACGGTAAGAAATAGTTTGTGTCTGTGTGCAGTGCTATCAGTGATGCATAGATTTTCTTTAGAATATGGGCCTCATAATAGTTCTGCACTAAGAAATGCCAGCTGTAAATGCAAAGATCTCAGATACAGTATAGTAGAACCAGAGACCTGTTGTGACCTGCCTGGATCATAGAGTTTGATCCTGTTTTCATAAAAAATACTTCTTTCTGTTCTTACAAGAGTATCTAGACAGTTGATGAAAACATGGAAAATGAAAAAAAACCTTTTAACTTACTGAAATACGCCAATTTCCACTTAAAAGTACAGCATCTGCTATTTTCCATTTTGTAATGGCATCTGAGGCCACTATCAGATGTTCTCTGCAGAAATAGCTGTGTACTTTGAGATGCTACTGCCCTGCTCCCAGCTGTTGATTAAATCCTGTCTTCTGGAGCCTGTGGAGAGATTGTCAGATTACTGCTCAGCCACTCCAGTACAAGTCATCTAAATTACATTAGACTGATACTGAGTTGTTGTGACCTTCATATTAGTACTAGTACAGAGCCCTTGAGCCACTCTTCAGCTGTGCCAGTCAATTCCTTTGAGTCGTCAGTCTATAAACTAATGGTAGGTAAATGTGTGTTGGTCCTCTGGGACCTCCCTTGGGTCCGTAGCTAAGCTGGGTAATGTCAGGGAACAGGCTTAATCTCAGTGCTGATTTTCTTTGCAGAGGAGTTTTACATAATAATTAGGTGTGGGAGTCACAAGCATTATTTCACTTCTGATTATTTCTTTTTGGCAAAGTTCTCATTTTGAGGGTTGTCTCAGTGTGTTCTTTGCTGTTAAGATAAACGATGAAAGTTCTTACTGTTCATACCTATCTTCTTAGTGGGTATGCAGAGATTTAATTGCTGTTTATTTTAACAGCAGAATGACTTGCCAGAAAAGGATCTATATTATCTTCCATGTTAATTGTTTTTGTTAATTTGCTCTATTACCAAGTGATATAATAAAGCAGTCTTCCCCCTGCATCTGTAGTCAAATAGTTTGTTGTTTTGATGATATGGACCATACAGATTTTTACAGATATCAAAGGACTTTTGTAAAAGCAGCCTCCTGCGTTTGTCATTCCTTTGTTCTGCAACAGAAGAAAGGATGGAAAGTTATGTAACCTGCGTATTATTTTCTGTTGCAGGAGCGTTCTTCCTCTATGCAGGGTTTGCTGGCCTGGGACTCGTTTTCATCTATGGCTGCCTCCCTGAGACTAAAGGGAAAAAACTGGAGGAAATTGAATCTTTGTTTGAAAACAGGCTATGTACATGTGGTATGTCAGATTCTGATGAAGGGAGGTATATTGAGTATATTCGGGTGAAGGGAAGTAATTACCATCTTTCTGACAATGATGCTTCTGATGTGGAATAATTTTCAGCTGCTGATGTATTTAATCATTTAAAAGCCTTCTGGGGGAAGAGCAGCTCTTTGATGACCTCACTGCCCTGCTTCTGGTCTGGTTCTCCTTTCTACTGTCTAGTTAAAAATGCCTTCATATTCAAAAATGCTCCATTTGGGAGGCAGTTCGATATGTTAGTGTTTTCTTGATAACTAAAAGCAATGGCTTCCAAAAAAGATCAAATTCCATTATTATAGTAATTAATCAAGATTGTGCAATACTGCACCATCCCGAGATATTCAGTACAGTGTGCTGTACCAAGTGAATATAGAAGGCTCTCCGAGATGGATAGTGGTTATCCTTATCTTCAATACTGACAAAAGTCAAAATAATACAATAACTAATCAGAAAGCAGCTGAGATCTGTTTGGTGCCTGTTCCATAGCAGTCGAGCATAAGGTTCTGCTACGTAGTACAAAAACTGATGAATGCATAAGCTGCTGAAAGGGTAATCATTTAAAGGGATTAACTGAGCTTTAAGATTCCAGTATATGCTCTGTGTATCAGAGGGAACATTTCCCTAATTTACCCTAATAGAATTTCACTTCTATTTATGTGTAATGATGTATAGAGAGCCATACTCACCTATGTAGTGTTTCACTAGGGTGGCATAGGTGTGTGCTGTACTGGGTTATCCAGGCGCTGCTGCTCTTTGAGTATACACTACAATCAGTAGTTGTAGCTGTGAGATAAACTGCCAAAAATAACTTCCTGATAGCAGTAAAACAGAGCTAAGTATGTGACCACATGTACAAATGAACTAGTATCTGCTGCTAAGTACAAAACTTCAGTTAGTTGGAAATAAATCATTTTTGTTGTCCTTTTTTGCATGTGAGCATTTGGGAATGTGCCTACTTTTGAACACAAAATATCATGAGCTAAAAAAAATAAAAGGAAGAGAGAGGTTTTGTGCTGCTAAGTGCATCCTGATCATTCTTCTTGTGCCCTTTGCTCACGAAAAATCATATTGCCTTCGGTTTATATGTGCAGAGTAAATGAATCCAAGCAAATTTTTCCTTCAGGTGCCCTTAATCAACCAGTGTCTTACTAGATCTAAACAGAAATATTAGCAATGGACAGAAGCCTGCATCTCATATTAATTGCCTTATTGAAGCATTGCAAAATTGTCAAGAAAATACCAGGCACAAAAATCAAGTTGGCTGCCTTTAGCATGGTAATGAAAATATTTATGGTATTTGTTCACCTGCCATGATTACTTGCCTTGGCAAATTGAGTTTTATGCAGCTACCTAAAAATATTATTTTTTTTTCCTTGCCCTAGCCTCACTGCTTTAATTTTTCGGAGGTATGAGTTTGAAAATACGAGAAATTCAAACTCTTATCTTTGAAATATTTGCTTCATGGAAGAATGTGGAAAACCCCCTCTGCCTATGGTCTGTTCCCCCATTTATGTGGTAAAAATACATTTATTTTCATTGTTTAAAGATTAAAGAAATTGTTGGGTTCATTGGTTTTTATAGATAATTTGGGTTGAAAAATATTTTGAAAGTAAGAGTGCTATCAAAATGAGACTGGATATTTGTAACTAAATTATTCTTGTTGGATGACATGTGGATATTTTTGTTGTTGGAATGATGAAGTCTGATGTTATGCTATTGAGGGGGGTTTCTTACTCTTTAAGTTCTGAACTTCAGTGATTGAGGTGTATGTTGGGTCATTTTCTTTATTGCTTGATTAATCAAAGAAATATTTTTAAAAAGAAACATTTAAAAATATCTCTCTGTAATCTGGCTGGAAATAAGAGGGGAAAGCGTAGCGGACAGAGGGAATTTGAAGTGACTCATGGTGAACGGTGGACCTGGAGCGTTTCCTGGCGTAGCGAGAGCGCTGGATACTCAGGCCTTAGATCTTTCCTCTCCTTTAAGCGCACAACGTTTTTATGCTCCTAAGCACCAGCTGTTGAAAACGTTCAGGTCTCCAGAACCATATACGATATACCCACGGCAGAATAGCTCTGTTTGGCTGTCACCTCTTCGAAGCCTTCACCAAAGGTGCACTACCTTAAATGAGAGAAAGGGATACTTGTCACGGACAGGAACAAGATGGTCTTAAGAGTATGGAGGTTCCTTCTGAAAAAAACCTGTCTTTCAGGACCTTGCTCGGAAGAGTTTCCGTGTCCGGAACAGCGCAGGGATCGGTGTTTCGCATCCACCCCGTGCTTGCCTGGCCCCCGGCGCGGGGGCAGAGCGAAGCGGGTCTGTGCTGGCTCTCCGAGCAGGGGCTGTGGCTCGGACCCCGCGGGGCGGCAGCCGGCGCGAGCGTCCCCGCTCGGCGGGCTGCAGCGCGTCGCCGGCGCTGTGTTGCACTTAGGTCCACAGTTAGAGGAACCCGTGGCATGACCGAAGCGAGGGCCCGATGGAGCTCGCGCTGCCAGGATCAGCGTCTCTCTTGTTTTTTTTTGCAGGCAGCGCTGGGGCTCTTTAGCAACCGAGGATCGCCTTTCTTTGCCCGCTTTGTTTCGCAGATGTTCTCAAAAGTGACATTCAGTTATGGTCAGTCGCAGGCTGGCCTCCAACACAGCAGTTGGGTCAGACAGAAGCAATTTTCTAAAGTTTTGCATCCCCCTTTTTTTTTCTTCTTCTTTTTTTTTTTTTCTTCTTCTTTTTTTTTTTTTTTTTTTTTTTTTTTTTTTTTTTTTTTTTTTTTTTTTTTTTTTTTTTTTAGGCAAGGTGATTAAAACACCTGCATTTTATTCATGATTGCCACTGGTAACAAGGGTGCAAAATGTATCGACTGCTTTATTGTCACTCCCCCCCCGTGCAGCCCCAAAAAGTTGGGCTTAAGTCTTCCTTTTCAGGTTGCTTTATACAAGGATAACATTCCATACTTTCGAAACAGCGAACCTAGTACCAAGCATTATGTATAATAAAAATGAGATCAGATAAATACTTGAAATTAATCTTACGCGATTAGGGTTTTATTTTTAGAATCTGTGAACATTTATAATGTATGAAGAAAATTAAATGTTTCTATTTTGCAACAGATTTTTTATATTTGTGCATATTTTAAGTTTTAAGAGATTTTGCTAAGGGTAGACTTATTAACATTCCAGATCAAAATGATAAAAGTACAATGTAGCTGAATAATTTCTTACAACAGGGTTTTAATTTATAAAGTAGCAGAAGTAGTGTGTTTAAGCACAACATCGTTTTATTAAAAGCTTTCTGCAGAAGATGTGAAATAGTTCCTTCACAAGGCCTGCACACTTGATTCAGGTGTTCTGTGCATCAGGAATGCTACTGGAACCAGTTGCATACTTTTACATGAATTGCATATCGATGATATATCACAATTATATACCACCTGGCGAGCTGCAGCGCCAGCACGTCAGAAATTTTGTAGCAAGAGAAAGGTAGGTGGTGAGGAAGGTTGTTCTAGTGCTGACTTATTTGTGAAAGGGCAGGAAAACGCAACGCTTCACTTGCGACGGAGTTCGGTGGAGGGAGGGCGGCAGAGCAAAGATGCCACCACGGGCCGGGCTGGCCGCCGGACCCTGAGTTCAGAAAGCTAATATGATTTTTTCTCTGTAAAATCTGTTTTGCCCTTCTTAGTCCCTCGAGTTGATCGCTGGGGAGAAGTTTTGATTTTCAGGGGCTGTTACGAGACTCTGGGCAGCGAGCGAGGGTCTCTGCTTCGGGTACGAGGGTCTTGGATGCAGCCCCAGAGCCCACAAGGGGTAGTCAAAGCTAGACCTTGCACTTCTCAGCTTTACACCTAACTTCCCACTATCGGCTTTAACACTCTTCTAACATGGTCGGCTGGAAATTTTACTTCTGTGGGAGGTTTTTGCTAGCTAAAGTCTTCATGGTACAAAGAGATCTTGGGATAGAAATGAGAGCGAAGACGAAGTTCTGCTAAGCACTTTAAAGACTAAGATATCTGTGCACTTTTTTTGAGAGAGTCAGGCTAACCAAAATCCATTCCTCTGCATTGGGAAGCAAACAGAGCTTTGTGTACCAGGCCAGAAGCAGATAATCCCACAATATGTGCTTTATGGCAAAATGTGTTTTTATTGCGGGTAAACATTTACAGCTTACATGTAGCTGCTGCCTATAAAGTGACTGAATTGTTCTCTGGATTTTAAGAAGTCACATCTTTTGTGCAAAAATCTTAGTGGTTTTCTATCAGTCTTCATCGCCTTGTGTACAGTACAGTTAAGCATAATCCACAAAGTGGTCTAGGTTGTGGCAGTGTTAAAAATGTCAGCACAGTAAAATCTAGGTGAATATTGTTAAAAGAAATATTGTTGTTTGTGATACTGGGGGTAAAACTCCTTAAAGGCAACTATATATAGATTTTAAAAGTCTAAGAAAATGGCAGTTCCTATCTATTTTGTGTATGTTTTCATATAGAGAAGGAGTTTTTTATGTGCCAATAATCATTACTGTAGTGTTTTGTAAATGAGTGTTAATGGTGTTCCAGAGTTCTGTATACGAGACTATACTTTAGCCACAATGACCTGTTAGTGTGAGCCAACGGCATGTTTTTAATCTTACGCCTTTTCTCAAAGATACTCACTTGTCAGCTTCAGCAGAGCTCATTCACACCAGTGTAAGTTAGACCAGAATCAGGCCTCAAGAATCCAGAGTTCACCTAAATCCTCCCTTTTTTACCCTGCACTGAAAGAGTGTTACCTGAATGACTTGGTATGAGTAATTGTAAAGCTTGAACTATGGCTCAGTTACACCCCTCAGTTTCATTTGGGTATAATCTTTTGAAATTTGGTTTGACATGTCATCGTATTTATATAAATACTAAGGTGAGCACTAATTAGTGATGATTATTCATAACATGCATTTACTTGTAAATGAAATGTCAGTTTATGAAGTGTTCAAGTAAAGGCAAATTTCTCTTGCTGCCTTAAACTTTCCACAGACTTTGGAGGGGACTGAATGTATAACCATCATTGTGACTTCTGCAGGAGAAGCTTGACTTTGTGGGACAGATCCTCAGCAGGTGCAAAATGACCCGGCTCCATGGTACCAGGATGCCTGCTCTGACTTGCAGCGCAGGCTCTGCCTAGTGCATACCTGTCATCTATTCAATTTTAAGCATTTGAATAGTCCCCATGAACTCAAGAGGATTATTCATATGCTTGAAATTCTTCATGTGCTTGAGTGTCCTGCTGGTTCAGGGCATAGTTGGGAATTGGCACTTGTCATGCATCAACCTTTTGTCCGGAATCTCTCACCTGCAGAATCTCTATCCGGATCTTCCCGCGATAAATTCTATTTAGAATATTTGAAACGTTATTGGAGACCAAATTTGTAGCACTACTTTTGTTTTTGATGATAACATGCGTACGAAGCCATCAGGCATACGCTGATCCCTGGATGCCTGTTACATTATATAGCACAGAGCAGGTTTTGGCAAAACCAGTTGTCACATTGTCTGTTCAAGTTCTTTCTTAACACTGTCAAACATGTGCCATTTCCTTTTGCAGCCAGTCAAGCCTATAATGTATGAAAGTGTTGTACATTTTCTGAAACTTAAGTGATGTGAAATTATTTAATTGACTTCCGTTCTGATTGCTTTACTGAGGTTTAGTCTTTACATAAAAATATCTACCAAGAATTGTCAGTGCCAGAAGTGTAAATGAACAAAATAAAAAGTGAGATAGTTAATTACAGAATCTTTCTCGGGCTTTTATTTGTTCCGGTGTTCAGGTCCCCTTTCAGAGTTGGAAAATCTCATTGCCCAGCAAAAGGAGCTAAAATAGGGCATGGGCATAAAAAGGCATTTTGTGGGCATGGAATAAGTGAATGATAAGAAGAATGGTCTTAAACAGTATGTTTCAACCCAGAGGGTGGTTTTGTGATGATGACAGACCTTTCAAAACTGGCTGTTTTCCCGTTGTTCTTAGCGGATTTAATTAAAGGGGGGCTGTGCTCTCCACAAGAGCACGCCGCCGTCCTCCCTGCCTCCCGCCGCATCCCGTGCGCTCTCCAGTCCTAGCAAAAGGCAGCGCAGGCGAGTTGGTAGGGCTGCAGTTACAGCTTACGCGGAGGGATGGGCTGTTTCAGTACCAAAGGTGAGGTATGGCCAAGGAAATGGAGTTTATACACTTTTTCTTGTGAAAAACTTTCTGTGATCATTAAAAATCACAAATGATTGAAGTGTCTCAGTTATAATGGGGAAAGCGTGGCTTCTGGAGACCCTCCAGCATGAGGAGAAACTGCTCCTGCTCCTTCCTCTTACATCCACCTGCTGCACGGACCAGTGTCAGAACATGGTGAGATCCAGAGTCACCTCCGACAACGCCTTTCGGTCTGGGAGACGGAGCGGCCGCAGCCTCGGGCTGCGCAGCTGCGGGGGGTGCTGGCACCGAGGCCGGGCAGCAGGCCCGTGCCCGTGGGCGGCTGTCCCTGGGGGGGACGCGCGGGAGGCCATCGTTCCGCTCGGACGCGCTATGCTTTTGGGGCTTCCTGTTGATAGTGCTTGTAAAGGAGATGGATGGCTGCTGTTGAGATCGCTTGTCGCCAAAACCACACACGGCCTTGGGGAGTAATGAAAGGCTGGCGGCTCTGCTGTCACGCAGTCCGTATTTTTTATTTTTTGTGTGCTTTCTTCCATTCCTCTCTGCTCCAACTGCTCTCACAAAATGATCACTGATGGATGTATCTACTGAATGGACTCTGACATCTGCAGTCCCCTGTGAAAGATGGGCGAGCATTTTCAGGGTAACATCCATGGGCACCGCTGCTGGGCGATGCAGCATTTGGGCCGAAGGTGTCCACAGGGCTGCGGGGCCTTTACTTGTGCATGGCATGAGATACTTTCTCTCTGCAGTTTTCTGGTTTGTAGGAAGGAGCAGCAGAAGTTAAAGGTAAATGAAAAAAAAAAAATCCCTTTCTTTCTCTGGTTGCAGTGGTCTCCTCCTGTGCCACACTGTTTTAAGAGACTTATCAGTATTTACCCCCAGAAACACGTCCCTCCCACTGCCCTCACCGCCCCGCAGCGAGCTCTCTGGAAGAGCCTGCTCCGACTCTCCCTCTGCTGCAGTTGCACTTCCAGCATAGTCACCTGAACCAAAATGAATTGCATCTCAGCCCCTGTGCTAACAGATAAATTAACCTGTTCAGCCCACCCAGCAACCATATGAAGAGCATGGGGAAACAGTCATTCTCCATAAGCTTTTCCCCCAGTAGCATCGTAGCTGTTTATTATCTGGTCTCCAGGGCAGTATTTCACTTGTATGGTTAACGTACCTCATCTGTCTGCTAGGCCGGTGCAGGCATGTAATTAATAGAGAAGCTCTGCACTAAGCTGACATTTGGAAAGTTTTTGCCTTTTTGAGTTAACTGCAGTACTACCAGATATATTTTCTGCATCTTGACCTTGAGAGAAGAAGGCAACAAATCTACTTTGAAAACTAAGGAGGAAGGAGTTTTGTTCAATTGAGGTATCTTCTGGAGATCTTCAGGGCTGGATTTCAGGAGGATATAAGTATCCATGGGTTTTTTGCAGGAGCCAGATATTTGCCTTAGCTAGCGTATTCTGATTTTTGGTACTTTCATATCCTGTGAGAGTGCTAAGAGAATTCATAACGCTGGCAAAAAAAAAAAAAAAAAGCAGGGTGTCTTTCATGGATCAGTAAGATGTATATTGTATGAGTCCAGCCTGAGGACCATACAGTCAAAACAATCTGTGCACAGCCCTACAATGAGTTAGCGAAGAACATCACCACACGGAAGTGAGCTTAGGTGAATTTAAAGCAACACAAAAAAGGACCATGGAGATGAAAAACTTCTAAACAAGCCCAATTCTGTGGATTATTATTTAGAAAAGGATCGCACTGAATAAATAGTGCAAATATGGAGGAGTTGTACATAGTCTAAAGCAATTACAATATACAGCCCAGTTCCTGCTCTCCCTGCAGAGGTTTAGGCAGCGCTGGAATGCAGGCTTTGCTTGGGAACGTACCTGCAAGTGAAACAGCAGGGAGAGCATTGGGGTGTGTGTTTGTGGGTGCGTTATGCACGCAGAAGAAAGAGGCTGTTCCAGGCCTGAGATGCAAGAAGGGAAAATTAAGGCCCAATTTCAGCAGAGCAGTGAACCATGTGGCTGCTTCTGTTGAAGAAGGAGGTTGTGCACTTGCTTAAATTTCATCAAAGATGATGAAAGGGGGATGGAGCAGTGGGAGAAGGTCCCTGTCCGAAGGAGCAAAGAGGATTTCACGACACAGCAGCGAAATGGTTAGAGATGCACAAGCAGACTGAGTGCAGGGGGGGGTTGGGTTAGCTAAACTTCCTAATGAGGACGGTACGCGAAACTCTGAAATTGGATCAGGTTGCCAAGGAAACGCAGGCAAATCCCTAACAGCCTCCGAGGAAGGAAGCCGGATATAAAGCCTGAGAAGTGGTTAGTCAGGTAAGAGCCTGATGAGCTTGGAAACGGGGCAGCTGTCGGAGATCCCTACAGTCCCAGGAGACGAGTCAAGCTGGCCCAGGCAGAGGGAGGTGGACATGGGAGGCCAGATGAGGTCCCAAGGCTGATGCAGCACCTCTGCTGGATGTGCAGCAGCCTCTGCGCGTGCGCAGTGACTCCCAGAGGCATTTCCCTAGTCATTTCATGGGTGCCAGCCCTGCTACCCCCAGGGAAGGTTTTCTTGCCCCTAGGTAAGTCCGGGAGCGCAGAAGACCATAGCTATATGTACACATATAACAAAAACTTACTTTTGTTGCTTTGATTTATTTTGGCTTCTTTTACACTTTCATTGCATTTCCTCAAGAGCTGCAGTAGATCACAACACCCGAGGAAAGCAAGTGGCAATGTCACTTCTGGAAGGAGGTCCTTTAGGGTGGGCACAGTTCAGGCACAAGGTGAGAGCAATGAAGCAGTTTCTCACCATGCAAAAGAGTGATGCTCTATTGCCATCTCCTTCTTCCCCTCCAAGGGCAGGAGGATCTTAGCAAAGTGCATACGCATCTGTAGGGAGGGTGTAAAGAGGATGGGGCCAGACTCTGCTCAGTGGTGCCCAGCGACAGGACAAGAAGCAATGGGCACAAACCGAAACAGGCAGTTCCACCTGGACATGAGGAAAAACTGCTTTAAGGTGAGAGTGACAGAGCACTGGCACAGGTTGCCCAGAGAGGTTGTGGAGTCTCCTTCTCTGGAGACATTCAAAACCCACCTGGATGCAACCCTGTCTGAGCAGGGAGGTTGGACTAGATGATCTCCAGAGGTCCCTTCCAACCTCAACCCTTCTGTGCATCTGTGATACAAGTGTTAGCAGTGAGCCATGTGCTGGTCAGAGGGGCTACACACGCACCGTCCTGCTGGACTTCTGGTGTTTCAGACCCCTCGGCAGGCCAGCTGTAGTGGTTATTCTCTCATTTGTGTTGCAGTCTCCATCTGTCAGGGCATTCTGGTTGGCTTGAAGAGGATGGTAGACATTTCCATGGGCCGTGGAGTTCTGGTCTAAGATACCCAGATCAGCCTGCAGTCGGGTTACGCCGGGAGCGAGTTACTGTTGTGGATTCTTACAGCACCAGAGGCCAGAAGGGGCCGTTAGATCTGCCGGATTAGAGCCCGTTAGCGCCTCTATTTACTCCCCGTGGTGCCTCCTCTATGCAGTAATCAAGTTTCTTTTTGATCTCCTTTTGATAAAATAGATTAAATAGTCTAAATCTCTGTCTACAAGGCGGACTGTTTTTCTTTTTTTCCTAGTCTGCAGGTATTTGTAGGCTTTTTCTTTTTTACTTTATTTTTTTTCCCTGACAGTTCTTGGGCACCACGCTGCGCTGCCTGCTGCTTCACCTTTCAAGACTGCATACAGAGAGAATCACCCCCGGTTCCCGTGCCTGGCTCCCCGTTCCCAGGCCGCTCGTGTCGCCCTGGTCTGTGGAAGGAAATCAGGGCTCCCGCAGTCCCGGGTGATGGGCGCAGCAGAGCCCCTGCGGGAGCTGCATCCCAGGAGCATGTGTGGAGCCACTGGAGCTGGCAGTACCCATGGCTGCCAGGACACGGCTCCCCACTGTGTCCTGAAACCCCGTTAAAGGCGCCGACTGGACTCTCCTCAGACTCCACCAGGCCAAGCCTGGAGGCCTGGAGCTGTCAAAACCCACGGGCCTGTGGTGCCAGCTGGTGAACAGCAGCGCGACCGCCCTGGCGATTGGTTTGTTCCTGGGTTCCCACATCGCATTGGGGTTTGCGTTACCATGCTCAGGGCTGATGCCATCAACCTACCCTATGCACCCCTGGGCACGCTGGTCTCCCTTCAACAGGGCTGGGATGTTTACAGCCTTCACGACCTTGTGGCTTTCCCTTTTCAAAGCTGTTTGCAAAGCTAACATTAGCAAGACCCAGCCTTCTCAGGCAGTTGTCTCCTGGTTTCAGATACTGGTTTCAGGTTGTCCAGAGCATATGAAGCCTGTACTTCGTGTCACTAGCATTGCCACAAAGCTAGTAAATGGGGAGGCTTTTCAGCAGTCTTGCGCACTTTGTAGTGTGATGATGCCAAACCCCATCTGACTGCTCCCAATAATCTTCATGTTGTCCCTGATGGCCGGATGGCTTCTCCAGCTCTCCCTGCGGTGCTCAAGACCAGCAGCAACTCACAGGTGGGTTGAGGGCAAGGGGGAGGCCAGCGGCACTGTGCGACATCAGAGCTAAGTCTGGAGCTGATGTACCCGCTGCTCTTCTGTCATGGGCAGAGATTGCGTGCTAAAAATGCCGTAAAAATAGTTGTAGCAGGGCAAGCAATGTTTTTATAAGCTGCTTAGTGGATGACTTCAGCCCCCAGCCTGGTAACAGCTGAGATATAGTTTTTAAATAAAGCATCTCTGTATGGGAGATTTCATGATGGTGGGTAGGATTAAAGGAGAAGCTGAGAGCATTGGGAACCCCTCTGGCCAGGATATGCAGTCAGGACGTGATTCTGCACTGCGGGGCCTGCTGCAGCTGAGAGATGCTGTGGTTGCGACATTAGCAGACAAACGTGGCCGTCAGGGAGGGACGCTGGTGTCTCGGTGAGGTGCTGCTGCTGCTCGTCACAGGCAGTGAAATGCCAATCCACAGTGAAGAAGAGATTTTCTCTGAGCAGGAGGGAGGAGAGCACGGGGGCACCAAACAGCTGCCCTGCTTCATTCAGCACGCTCCTGAGTCTCCTGTCCTTCCAGCCCTTGCTATCCACAGAAAAGAGAGAAAATTACTGCAGGCCATGAGAGGGGACGCAGGCAGGAACTGCCTCTTTCTGCTCTGGCGAGGTAGCAAAGAGGCTGTGAACATGCCCAGCTTCCCCTTGGGTTTACCTACGTGGTGTAATTTATTCCCTCCCTAGCCATAGCCTACGTATTTGGTCACTGCATTTGTGCGTAGAAGCTGTAAGGGGTCCGGTCAGAGATTGCTGTTTCTCTGGGGAGGGAATTACCCCCCCAAACCTCTACTGCAGTGGACAAAGGTGTCCACATTTGCATGCTGCTCCACTATCCCTGCTGGCAGATCTCATGGTGGTGGCTACAGAGTCACAAGAAGCAGGCGCAAGTTGTTGGTCCTGACACAGGAGTTGGGCCAGCACCCTAGGGATGCTGTTAATGCAGTGTTATTAATGGCATTATTAACTCCACCGTAAGGTGGAGAGAGATAAAAGAGTCTTCAGAGCTACAAAAGCAGGATTAGATGGGAGGAGAAGAGGCAGCCAACAGACACAGCAGTTTGCACATCGGTTTCCAGGTTCTGCATCTTGATCTTCTGGGAACATTTAAATGAACTAGAGGTACATCAGTCCGTGGGACCTGATGGGATGCACCCATGACTACTGAGAGAGCTGGCTGATAGTGCAACCCACTCTCGATGAAATTTGAAAGATCAAAGCATCAGGGAAGGTGCCTGAGGCCACTCACTTGTGATGCCCACATGGGTCAATACTGGTGCCAATACTATTTAACATCTTCATCAGTGACCTGGATGAAGAGACAGAGTACCTCCTCAGCAAGTTTGCAGATTATACAAAACTGGTGGGAATGGCTAATGCACCATCGTGTTGTGCTGCCATGCAGATGGATGTTGACAGGCTGGAGAGATGGGCAGAGAGGAACCTCTTGAAGTTCAACAGAGGCACTCTCCCATTTGCATTGCACTGCTTTTTTTGGAGACAAATCTCATTTCAGACTTCCTGATTCCTGAGAATTATTCCAGTCAGGGAACAGAGTAAATCTTTTACAACATGCTGTATTTGCTTGGCATATGAATGACCGCAGTTCTTAATGCTTTGACAAGGTCTGAACACCCCTGTGCCAAGCCTGACACAGTCCTCTCTGTCCAGGCTTGCAGAAACACAGCCGGTTTGGAAATGTTTTATTCCAGCCCTATTAAATAATACAACAACCTTCTTCCAGTCTCCTGCCTCATCTTCACTGACTCTCCATGCTGTGTCCTTTGGCCCAAGCTCCCCTTTCCCGTCCTCCGGAAGCAGCTGCTCCTTCCAAGACTCCGGCAGTTGGTCCTTGCCGTAACCACATGCAACTACCTGGGTGCCACCTGTGAGCTCACTGCCAGCTGGTCTCTGACAGGTTTCCCATCAAGAGCGGCCGCATCTGCGAGGAACACCATTTAGGTGTAAGCATGAATGAACACTTCTTTTGATAGGAAAGACAGAATTTAGCATTTGTCTCATGGACTTATGAGGCCTTGTTGTAGCTCAGTCTCACCAGCCTTGAAGAAGCGAGCTGGAATTCAGATAACTGGGGCTGCAGCCTCTGGTCCATCGCAGGCTGTGAATGAGAAGAGGCTGAAGAAGAGTAGCAGAAATGGCATTTGCTTCTGTGATGATAGATGAGAATTTGGTTGCAGAGAGTTAATATTTTTTCCAGGCATCTTCATCCTTTCTGAATCAGCTCTCCGCTCAAATGCTAAAAAAGCCAATGCACAAACAGTTTCCACCTGAGAAATAGTCAGCTGTATGAAGACTTAAGCTTTTCATTTCCCACAATGATAATCCTTCATGAAAATGAAACAAGGATTTCTACAAAGTTCACAGAGGCTGTTGGCATAATAATGTCCAGCCTTATCCTGCCACAGGACTGCAACGAAAGTTCTGCCAGGTTTTGCCAAGAAAACTTTGTCTGAGTCCTTTCCTTGCAGGTTACTGTAATTAGAGCTGATTTTATAGGAAGAAAGTGTTGCCAACGTGCACATTAAAATGTGCAATGCTCCTGCCCAAAGCCTGGGGTAACATTTTCAGTAAGCGACTCTTTCTATCTATATTAAGAAATGTTCAAGCAGCAAGAGGACAAGAGTGCTCCCATTTTTGATTAATTACAGGTATCCTTCTGTCCTTTTCCTGAGCAAAACTCAGATTATAATTGATTCTCACCTAGCACAGTTACTCTACACTTCTTTGACCTCCCCACAGGCTTATCACACATCCCAGAAGACTAACACAGATGAAAAAGGAGCATCTCTGCTTGTGCACATGCCTTAAAATTTATCCAGTGGCTAAAGAGACCATGCTGCCTTATTTATCATCGTTACTAGTACATGTATTGCAAAGATAATTTGCGTTCTTCTGATCCATTTAGTGATTACCGGCCAAAAAAAAAAAAAAAAAAAAAGAAGTAATTGGATTTTGTACACTCTCACCCAAATGCCTTGGAACAGGATTATGTACTTTGATTGACACATTCCTAGGGGTGAATTATTACATTACAGACATGTATGCAACTCTGGCATACACTCAGTCACATAACTTTTGCCTAGAACTTGGCTGCGTAGTTCTAGTCCTCACTGGGGACTGAGCAGCTTAGACTAAAGTCTAGCTACAGCTGGCAAGAATTGGGCGCTTCTATGCAGTGGCTTAAGTGCAGTGCAGGAAATAAGCTGTTATCTACTGAAAGGCTCTAAATTATTGCGGCTGTATTGAGGCTAATTTAATAAAGTGGCATTACTTCATTTAAACCCACCCACATAGGTCTTTGTGGTGCAGTCAGATCTCTTTTTTCGGTTCTCAGATCTGTCTTTTTGGTCCTGCAGCTTCACAGGAGCAGACCGCGATTCCGGCCAGCTCAGCAGATCAGCTGTGTTTGGCAGGACTGGGGCACCTCAGTTTATTCTAAAGCTAAACAAAATTTAAAAGCCCAAAACTATTTCACCCTGGCACAATTAGGGAGCAGAACTTCTGCTATAAGTGAAGACCGATTTACAGCTCACTTCAACATCTGCCTGAGCGCAGGCACAGGTGGGTTCTCCGGTCATGGGGTAATTGGATATTTGCCAGCTAACTGGGATATAAACTACATGATGCAGGAGCTTTTAGCTATGGCCGCTCGCTGACCTGTGCCACTGCACAGCGGGGCACATTCGGCTGCGATGGGCCCCGAGGAGGGAGCTGGGGGCTCGGCGCGAGCCGCTGCAAAGGCTGACAGGCACCTCGCGGGTCCCTTGCACGCCGGGAAACGCGGGGCTCGGCACCGTCCTCCTGCCGGCTGGCGAGGCCCTCAGCGCGGCACCGTCCGAGCAGGCTTCAGACCGCCGCGCGCACAGCTGCCCCTCGGAAACCCCGCCGGAGGCTGAGCTTTCAGCAAAACGCAGGTACTAGTCAGACAAATTATACCCCCCGTGAGGATGATGATCGCCGTCAGCTCAGCGAAGAAAACGACTAGGGAGCTTGCTTTGACCGCAAACTGTGGCAACCCACAAAAGAAAATGCGCTTGTGTCAGGCCCCGGGAACCGGGCCGTGAGTCGGCTGAAGGGCAGTTACGTATTTCAGAAGCCTGTCTGTTCAGACTGCTTCCCATGTATGTAATTTATATACAAAAGACAATATTATTGTCTTCAAAGTGCAGAAATGTCCACTGAAATTTCTGAGCGATGTTATTTTTAAAATGGGAGAGGCATAAAACTGCAAACTCATGAGCACTGTAAACCTTATTCTGAACCAGCCCTTAACTCCAAAAATAAAATGCGGCAGAAAACAGCCTCTAGTTTGATGGTGAGAACAGGAATGAGGAATGGCAAAGCTCTCAGCAGTGCTGGATTACACATACCCCTTCACCCGTGAAACCTTTTATAACTAACCTTATAAAAGGACGTCTCCTGCGCTGGTCAAGCAAGGTCTCTAACATAGCTTTTGACCAGGCCTGTTTTGCAGCACATGGCATCACTGCACACAGCCAGCTAATCCTGGAGAGGAAAGTGAGACCTGTCCCGCAGGCGGCCCTGCCACAGCAGCCTTGAACATTGCTGGTGAGGAGGGCAGAGCAGGGAGACACCAAGTGGCAGCACTGGCCATGGATACAAGTACATATAGCTATGGATGTTCAAATAAATATATGTGGATATATAAGCAAAAGATGTCAGTAACAGAGTGAGTCTCCCTGCTACCTTTCCTAGGAACTGTTTTAAAGGGAAAGAAAATAACCTAGAAACAGTATGATCAGAAACTTTTATTTGCTGAGATGTTTTAGCTTTACATAAATACTGAATTGAAGAAGAAAGCATTTCGTGTTTTTAATTTGCAGGCAAAATACAGAAACACAGAAAACATTAGTCTGCATTAACAGTCAGAAAATGAATCAATAGATCTGCTATGGAAGGAAGTTTACACACTTGAGAATTTTTGTAAAAACTAATAAATCAGTTCTTTTTAAAATTATATTTTATTCTATGTGCACAGATGTGCATTTTCTGTTGGTTCTCATTTTTACATTTAGTACAAACGTAGGGTATAGGCAAGGTTTTGTATTTAAAAAGGTAAGAATCAGACAATAGTTCTGAAGTAAAGGCCATACCAAGTATCTTTTGAAGTCAAATAGATTTTTTCCATTACCTTCAAGAAAAGCAAGGTCATTCTCAAACTACAAAAATCCTACAGATCTATGATGAGAAAGCAATTTTAATTCCAGGGGTTTATTTTCAATAAGCTACTATAAAATCCTATATTAGCAGTTAGACATCTATAGTAACCCATAGGTATAGTAGTAGATAGATAGAAATCTGTATTTAATAATAATCTGTAAGAAAACAACCACAATACTTTGTTTACCTAAACTGTAAAAAAAAAAATCCCCAAATGCCAACTAAATGAAACATACTAAGAACAGGACAAAACTTCAGAGTATCCCTTCTGTACACTTTATACACCTCTCTAATTAGTCATTGTTTTTCTCTCTCCTTCGTTATATGGATGTAGTTCAGAACCTCTAGGGTCGTACTGTCAGCCAGACTGAGATACTCAGCTTCAGAAGAAAATGCTGCTATTCCTGCTGCGCTGCCTGTGCCTGCAGGCTGGAAAGCTGCATGTCCTGGCATTTTGTGCCCTCCAGCGGTGCCTGCGGTACTGAGGGGAGGGAGCACCTCGGCGCTGCGGGCACAGGGGCAGGAGCTCCTGCAGCTGCATGTCTGCAAGGTGTCACACTGGGTAGCGACATCCACTTTTCTTGCTTCTGTAACAGAGCTTTCTGTCTGCGACCAAACATCAGCCCTTGTACTGTGAGCGACCTGCTCTCTTTTCAGGGCTTGTTGTAATGAGCTGCTCTCAGGTGGAGCAGGGTGTTCCTTATTTTCCTCCTCTGTGGCTGGTGAAATAGAGTGTTTATGTTGAAGATGGTTGGATTCTTCCATGGTCAAACTCCTGCTGAGATGGAGCGGCACTGCTCCAATCCGAGAGGTCTTGAGGGGCTCTGTGCTTGCTGAGGCTGAGGTTAGATTGGCCTCACCTATCTGGAAGGATTGTTCATTGAGAAATTCCTTCTTGTTAGCTGTGTCTTCCTCTTCAGACTGTTTGAACAGAATTGTGTTAATGCAACTGTTAAAATAATTCAATAACTAAGTTCTTTCCCTAAGGATGTGCTCCTGGCTTTGTTGAAGAGAAGGTGGGTAAGGTGGACCCATACTTCATGTTCTTAAGTTGTGGCATTTATGTCTTCAAAAATGGCTAAAAATATGCAGCATGTCAGATTCTCCTCCCTATACATCATGGAAGAGAGCAGAGGCTTGCTTAGCATCTTCTGACGTGCATCTTATTGTAATTCTGCAAGGGCTGCTATTAGCAAGACACTGGACCACATCCCCGTTAAACCACAGTCAGTTACAGTTAATTGTTTCTTGTTTTCCTCGCACATGACACTGCCTTGTACAAAACTATACAAAGCTATAAGTAAGATTCCAACTTCATCCATCTTAGATGCACTCAGGCATACAGATAACATTTGAATGAACCCTTGCAAGCCCAGGAAGAACTCACCATGTCAGGACTAGAGCTGAAACAGCTGTCCGTCTGCCTAGGAGAGTAACTGGGAGACTGACTGCTCAGTGATGACTCGATGTCTGAAAAAAAGAGCTCATACTGAAAGAAAAGTTATTCACCAAAAATCCCTGAAACATCCAACTCTCTCAAACAGAGCATGCAGAATTAAACACTGTGACCACTTCCAAAGTAGTTTTAAGGCAGCATTTAGAGAATGAAGTGTTAGTGATGTTGTTCTAGGCCCTGGCAATAGCCAATTCTGCTCCTCTCTGAACCTCATATCCTAGCAGAATACACGAGGTGGGTGTCTCAAGGCTTCACCTATGCCAGTGATCAATAGCCTGCACTGGCAGCACACCTGCACTACCCATGGGAAGGAAGGGTTCTGTAGAGCTGGGGAAGTGACAACACAGCAAATTCCCTGCACACATTGGCCAACAAGTTACGTGGACTGTGGCCATGTTTTTCCCTTGGGGAACCCCTTGGGAATCTTCTGCTCTGAAATGCAGCCAGTGCAGCTGACCCTTACACTACTAAGAGAGCAAAGAGGATGTGGGATCTCCCTGCTGACTCTCCTCACTCCATGCACATATGGGACTGACACACATAATCTAGTGGAAGAGAATACAGACTAGCAAAGTCTAGACCAGTAAAATGATATCTGTCAAATATGTAAGGAAGAATTAATACAAAAACAATGCCCAAGATATTTTCCAGCCAAAGGAGGTCTGCAGGCTATAGAAAGAAAGAAAATGACTGGCATTTGTCTGGCACTATTATCATGTGTTAGTGTTTGTGAGCTTGACTTACGTTGATCGGATTAATGCTTTTGACTTCCCTAGTGGATTTTTTTTAGCAGTTACCCCTACTTTCAGAGCTAGCTTTTAGTTTAGAGGATGGCCTTGGGGGCAATGAGAAAATGACGAATATGTGGATAACACTCATCAGAAAGGCTAACCTGAATTTATGGTTTCAAAGAAAAGCAAATACAGATAGTTCTTAGCTATCTAGTAATGCTAGTCTTCCTTATACAGCACTGCACATATCAAAAATTCAAGCACTCATCAAATGTAACATCCTAAAAAGATGAAAACACTTCACCCTGGCTTTAAAAGTAACTGTTTCAGTTCTTTGTGTGGAGAAAAAAAAAATCTGATTTTTGACTTAATAAAGTATAGGTGGTACTAACCCTTCTCCAGCTCATGAAGATTTGGACGCACTCCAAACTTATATTCTTTTTCTGGTGCTGTTGCAAACTTTTAAGAATAAGTAAAAATGTTAATAGTGAAGGTTCAACTGGATCAGCAGGTCACATTAAGTGAGGAACATTCAGTTTCTCTATCACATAAATGAAGTGACTGCACTGTACAGCAAAACCCATGAACAATACTGTATGTTTAACTGGGTCACTTCTTCCGGCAAACTAGCTGAGGAAGTATTTACATGTATACAAGTGTAAAGCTCCCTTATAATAGTCAAGAACCCTGTAAACAGTGTCTGGACACTGCCTGTTGAGACCACAATGCAAAATCTGACTTTAAGGGTAAAGGGTAACTTACTTACATAACATATTTTAGGCATCAACTTCAGTGTGAATAAAAGCACGTAAATAAAGGACCTGTAAGTGCTATTTGAACTACTTAACTAGAAGTTGTTCTTCATGGTCTCCCTGTAAAAACAGTGAAGAAAGAGAAGGTTCCACAGAAATTAACTCAGAGAAGCTAAATTTGGTTTGTAACTGGTGTGAATATCCTTCCTCCACTCCAAATGAATAGTGCAGACATTTGGTATTAGTTAACACAAAAAATATGTCTCTTAAAAAAGTTACCTCTTCAAAGCCAAAGAGCTGGTCCTGTCTCCAAGCTGATTCTTTCCCATTTGAGCTGTCACTAAGAAAGGCAAACATACAGTTCTTCAGTAAATAGCTTATACAGTATTTTTATTTGCTTTCTGAACTAAATTCATTACTGCTGCTTATCTTGCAACACATCTTCGGTATTGTATTAAATCATAAAGTAATGTTATTTGCAGGCTTAATTTTTGTTTTCTGTAATTACAAAATGCTTTCCACTATTGAGATCATCAGACTCTTTTCTGAATCCTGCGACATAACACCACAAATCTGTTTCTTTTAACAAACTTTACTACTTCTACAAACTTCTACTTACTGTAGAAATATATAATGTAATGTGAGATGATTGAAAATAGTGCCACTTTGTAAAATGGAAAGAGTTATGGATCAGCAACTTTAACAAAACTGTCTTGATGTAAAGTATAGGGCACTCACATATGCTAACTTTAGTCCAGGGAAGGCAGCTACTGCAGACTTCCTCTGCAGTCAGTGGAAGGGGACAGGTTCTTTTAAAGGGCAAATCAGAGCAAGAGCTTAACTTCAGGGTCTCAAAATAGTCCCATGAGGGAGTCTTTCTCTTTACTGATCGTAGAGAGAAGAACAATGGTACACAGGACTTACCTGTGCATAAGTTTATGCATACTATTATTCGCACTAGATAATATTATTTAGAATTTTGCCTTCATGTTCTCTTGGCTATGATTTTTCCCATTCAGCAAAGTCTCTGCAGTTATTGCTAGTTAATAGATTGACAGTTTTTATGACACTCACCTCTTTTTTCTTGAGTGGTTCTGCACATTTTCCTTTAAGTTAATCTGCTGATCATGGTGATAAGTAAATGCCTCTAAAACCAAAAAGTAAATCTTGATTTTAAAATGCAACAGCTGTTAAAAATAAATGTTTCTATCAACTTTTTATTAATTGGTTCTCACATTAAATTACTGCATTGCCAAGATTCATGACACTTTTCAGGTCAGAGTAGACGTATCTCTGGTTACAAAAAACATCAGTCTTTAGAAGGAGGAGACAATACACAATTTTTATGTCCTTAATCTAGTGTCACTCACCATTTTTTTCAAATTTTGCAGGTTTTTCTTTGTTTTCACAGGGTACAAAGTAGTATTGTCTCTTGTGATAGTTCTGCAGGTAGCTTTTCTGAGGTTCTCTGGTTTCCTCATAGCCTGCTCTTGAGACATTGTTACTTTTCAATAAAACTTGTTCTGGGGCTGTGAAAATGCCTTTAAGGTGTCTGTCTACAGAACCCCTTTTTGCACTAATTGCAGGATGTACCTCTCCAGTATCATAAGTAAAACTTCTGTTGGTCGTTTGATTTCTGTCATCAGGATTAATGAAAAAATTGGCAGGACTACTTTGAATAACAAAAGGATTAAAATGCTTTGTGGAGAGACTATTATGGACTGGCTGGCTCTCATCTTCAAACATTGCCAGAAAGGAACAATCATGCTCATCTTGGGTATGCGTCAGTTCTGCAGTTTCTTTCACAACACCAAAAAATGGCTCATTTATTCTTTTGTTACTTTCTGGTTCTTTATTGGTCATTATCACTGGATTTTTGCTGGCAGAATTCATATAGTCTGGCCTTTATTAGGAGAAAAGTAAAGGAAAAACAGCTTGCTCAGTACATAAATAAGCAAAATACTAATTACTAATGCAATAGATGATCAATTTGATTTTAAAATATCAAAGACTTCCCTTTTACTGCATGTCACACTAGCTTTTGTCCCAAATGTGTGTTATTTTGGCTGAAAAACTTTACTGTATTTTATTTCCATTTTATAAGAAGGCTGCTTTAAAAAGGCTGTTTTATAATATCTCTGAAATACCAAGGCATGGAGCACTTCCTCTTGAGTAAGGAACTGTGATTTATAAAATCAGCCACAGCATGTCACTGCTGCTCCACTCAGCTGACCAAAAAAGTCCCCTTTGGGGGAAAAAAAAAAGAGAGAGAGAGAGAGAGAGAGAGAGAGAGCGCTAGGGAGCGAGAGCAAAGAGCAAGACAGCTTCTTCTGTTTATAACAAGTTAGTCTGCAGTTCACTCCTGTACTGAAAGCCCATAGTAAGATCTATATATTGTTTAATTTGTGTTCTCTTCAGCAAAGTGTCTTCCATTTGTATCTGAGGTCAGTAATTTTAATTTGTCATAGAATTTTTCTATTTTACAATGAGGGGACCAGTCACACACTTTCTTTTGCCCATACTTCTCTCCCTCATTTATGGTAGCAGTGGTTTTAGAGATGCCATCATTAAGTTAGCATTATCAAAATTATCTTCCTTTCACTTACTTGGATCTTATTATAACTTTTCACTCCTTCTTTTTACACTTCATCTGCAAACTGACATTTCAGAAAATCTGAGCAAAAGGTCTCAGAAGTTTCTGAGGCACAGAGAACTGGTAGAGATGATCATTCAAAGCATGCCTTTTCTTTAAAAAAATTTGAGCTATAAGCAATGGACCTTGAAACTTGAAATGTAGTATGGGAAACCTTTTACTAAAGAAAAATTCTGCAATGTTTTGATCAGCAAATACTTAAAGCCAGGTAAAGAGCCTAGAGAACTTAAAGAGCAAGTAGTTTCCTCTACTTACAAAAAACTCTATAAAACAGTTTTAGAAGACTAAACATGCTAGAGTTCTTTTTTGGAGAAACTTTGGACACGTTATCTAAGTTAGGAAGGTAAACTTCCTAACTTAGTGAAGCATTTCAGAGGCTCTTTCTTCAGTCCGGAAGAACATTTTGCAATGCTAAGTAAAAATGAATAGTAAATGAGGAAATAATAACTTAAGCACTATTCAGAGTGAAAAATATCTGCTATTTTTAAATGACATCTAAAATTTTTGGTTAATATCTAATAAACTTGAAGGGCCACAGCTCTCAGATATATATATACATTCATTACAAAATCATCTTTATGTTACAATTACATTAAATTATTATATAAATACATACTTTAATTTTCCCATACAGTGAAAGAAACTACCTTCCTAGGAGAACTGACAGCTACGGAGGTAAAAGAATTTGTGGGGATAATTGGTAGAAACAAAACAAGAAAGATCCACAGAAATGGATCTGAAGAACAGTTGAAAAGGAGAAGAGCTGTTGTTGGTGAGCCATGAATGAGCAGAAGACGTAAGGGAGCTCCAACTAGCAGAAGAGTGCAGGCCTGGAGGGCTATGGAGAGAGGAAGGGGAGTGGTAGGTGAGATAAGACTATGTATGGCTTTGATGTACAGACATTCTTCATGAGTTTATCCACATACACAGCAAGGTGAATGTTATCCTCATTTTAAATTTTGCTGGAGAAAGCTAGGAGAAATTAGAAGAAGACAGAAAGAGAAACTCAAAGTGTCTGAGATGGGAAGCTGATGTTTCCATTCAGTTATCATGTGGTCAATGCAACATGAGATAATCAGTCTCTTGACTTCCCAGGCAAATAGGCTTCAAGTACTTCAGGAATAGCAAAATAATACATGAACTTTGTATAGTGATATCCAGCCAAAGCTAGAAACTGATATGAACTTTCAACCAGAAGGCGAGTTTAGAGAATAAATACAACGGAGGAAAATTAGCTCTGTACGATTCCAAGATCTGAGACAAGAACCTCTGGAAAAAAAATGAAATGTTCACTATAAATGTGTTTGGCTGTAACCCTCCCCATTGATTAAAACTATTTTTAATTAGCACATACAAAAAGAAAATAATTCTAGATTTCAGTTTCTCCTTTTAAAAATAAAAGCATATGTTCTCATAAAAGTGTTATTGATCCAAATTTTTTAAAAGCTGTGGTAGAATCATTTATATAAAGAAGAGAAGTAAATGCTTTGTTCCTGGAACCCCAAATTTAAACAATGTAGGCAAAAAAAAACCCACAAAAAAACAAAAAAAAACCCCACATTCAGTCGTTGCAGCATCAAGGTCATCAGAAAAGCATTTGCAATAGTGAGCAGAACTAGTGAGAGCAGGGGCAGCTCCCCTTGGCTTCTCAGTAAATCAAACTTTTCTCGGTGAGTGAATTCAATAACACCATCTTGCTCCTGACACTGCAAAAAATGGATCTTGATTCCAAGTGCCTATCTAAAATCGCATTTTGCTACCTTTCAGGAAATTTATATAGTTTGATATGTTCAGTCCTTCCATTTAGTCTCTATTTCCATTTGAAAAGCACTTAACAATAGTGAAAAAATGCTAAGTTTCAAGTGATCTTAGTATTTTTCTTATTTAAATGGAACTTTTTTCTCTCACTAATGTGAAATCACTGCCTACCTATTCAATGGCTTAAACAGTTCCTGAGGCACTGTATCAGACTTCCTGAAAATGCACTGGCTTGGGGGTTTTGAAATCCAAGGGCCTTGATCAGAAATATTTCCTGCCTGAGAAAATGGTTCAAGCTGTCAAACTGTGCATATATGCAATACTTAGTGTTTTAACCACTAAAATATCATTTGCAAACAAGACAGTTTTAAAATATTTTTGCTTCTTCTGTATAGTAAAGGCTAAAATCTGCCTATAGCTCAGCTGTGCTCAGTGAACCTCAAACTTTTGCACGCTTGCATATCACCATCAGTATGCAAAATACTTACTTAGCATCACATATTTCTACAATAAAAATGAACTTGACAAACTTGCTGAAGTTGCACTAAAGATCATAGAATAATTTTGTGTGGAAGGGAGATCTCTGATACAATGTCCTGCTCAAAGCAGAGCTAGCTGCCAAGTTACACCAGGTCTGGGCCTTGCCCACCTGAGTTTGAAGATTTCCAAGGATTGAGATTCCACCGTCTCTTTGGATGACCTCTCCTGGTACATAATCACTTTTGTGGCAGTATCTTTTTTTCTATAGAAACAGAATTGCTGTTGTTGAAACTTTTGGCTTTTACCTCTAGCCCCTTCAGTGTACACCTCTGGGATGTCTGGCTTTGTCCTGTCTACAACCCTGTTAGATTGTGGAAGGTAGTAGTTAGTTCCCCCTTCCCTTAGCATGCTCTTTCCCAGGCTTTTCAAACCTCCTCCCTCAGCCTCTCCATATTCACCATGTGCTCAAGTCCCCTAGCAATTTTTGTGGTGCTCTGCTGGTTCTGCTCCAATTTGTTGATATCTCTTTTGTATTTGAGGTCTCAAAACTGGACACGATATTTCAGATTGGTCTCAAACAGGCTGATCAGAGGGCAGCAATTACTTGTCTATGAGGGCTGAATACACTCTTTCTAGAGCAGCCCAGAATGCAGCTCGCCTTCATTGCTTCAAGAGCGCTCTGCTGACTGGTGTACAACTTTTTGTCCACCAGCACCCCCATGTCCTTTCCTGCAAAGCTGCTGCCTGCTCAGGCAGTCCCCCACTGCACTGATACTTGAAGTTATTTTGTCCTATATGCTGGACTTTGCATGTCTCTGTTTATGAGGTTCCTGCTGGTCTTCAGCTTGTTGAGATCCCTATGAGTAGCAGCCCTTCTCTTCACTGTAACGATTGCTCTGCCAGTTTTGTGTCATACAAGAACCTGCAAAAATGCCAAGGGTACGTTCTGTCCCACTGCCCATCTCACTGACAAAGATGTATTGGCCTTGGCATTAATCCCCAATGAATGCTATTGCTGACCACTCATTAGTTAGCCTTCAAACCACTGACTATTACTCTGAGCATGATGGTACAGTCAGTCTTTCAATTATCTTATTGTCTACCAGTCTAGCTGATATCTTCTCACTTTGACCACTATAATCCCATGGGAAACAATGTCAAATTCAAGGTAAATAATAAATGTTACTTTCCCTTATCTATAGTAACTTAATTGAAAAAGGCAATGTGATTGGTCAAGTTTGATTTGGCCTTCCATGCTGGCTGTTTCCAATGACCTTCCTGTCCTTCATGTGTCTAGAAATGGCCTCCAGGAAGTCAGGTTCCACAGCTCCCCAAGGACTGAGCTAGGCTGACCAGCTTATAGTTCCCTAGGTCAGGCTTGCCTTATTTGCAGTTGGGCATAACATTTACATTTTTCACGTCATCAGGAAGCTCTCCTCAACCCAACAACATTTCAAAGATGATAGACATTTGTCCTACAGTGACATAAGTCAACTCCCTCAGCACATACAGACACACCCTGTCCAGTCCTGTAGGCTTGTGTGTTGCTGGTTTACTAAGGCTTCTCTAACTTGATCCTTCACTACTGTGTGTCATACCTCTCTCTCCCAAGCTCTCTACAGACCTCAAAGACATGCGAGAGCTGAACTTACCAGAAAAGCCTGAAGCAAAGAAGGCCTTAAGTACCTCAGATTTTTTCATGTCCATTGTCAGGAGGTCACCCACCTGATTCAGTAGTAGGCCAGGATTTTCCTTTTGCTGATGATGACATGCTATAGAAGTTTTTCTTGCTGCTTTTCCCACCCCTTGCCAGTTCCAGCTCTGGCCATGCTAATACAGCCCCTGCAAGCCCTGGTGATGCTTCTCTTTTCCTCCTGGCTTGCCTGTCCCTGCTTCCATACTTTCATCTTGCATTTGTGCCCAGTGAGGAGTTCCCCATGCAGCTAGGCATGTGTCTCCTGTGCCTGCTCATTTTCCTTTACATTGAAGTGGGTTGTTCTTGTGTTCTGAAAACATTGTGCTTGAAGAACAACCATCTTTCTTGGGCTCCTTTTTCCTTCAGGTCAGGTTCCTGTGTGTTCCTGCCTACAAATTCCCTGAACAGGCCAACATCTGCTCTCCTGAAGCTCTGAAGTACTCTTGCCTCACTTCTCTCAAGATCTTAAAATAGTACTAGTAATACCTATAGATTTTTTTTAATTATTTACATGCAAATAATATATTTTCTAAAGAAAGTCTACCAGGAGAATCCTTTTATATTTGCTATTTTTCTAATGCTGATTCTTTTAAGAACCCTGAAATTAACAAAAAGAAAAGAAGAAAATATGCCTTAGAACAAATAACTTTCATTAATTTCTTAAATTAGACATTGCACGATTATAAATTAGGTCACAGTGATGACCTGCTTGCTACCTCAAGCAGGTCAGAGCACAGGAAAAATAGGGAGGCAAAATAAAGGAAATGTCATTGCATCCACAGATACACAGAAGCAGTGCCAGTAATCCAGCAAATCCAGTCAAAGCATACAACACCCAATTAATTGTATATGCAAGAAAGCTGTATTTAGAACTGCAATATATATCAGCTATAACATATATCAGCTTTCTTTATCTGAATTTACAAGCCAGAAACAGAAGAAAGTCAGCAATATGTGACAAACCATCTTCCCGCAAATATCAATGACACTGAGAGCTTGTGAACAAAGGTTCAGGGTAAACCTATTTCATACAACAAAAGAAGAAATATCTGTATTTCATTGCCACCAGCCTACAAGAGATGTTGACCATTTATAATCATCTTCACCATTATATTAGTTCTACAGCCCAAATAAATAGAAGTTATTTTAAACTAATTCTGCTGAAATGAAAAAATATTATCAAACCTGTTTTTCCTGCTTCTCTTCATAGGACTGTTCCCAAGGGTTCCACATTAAATTTGTGTTGAAATTTTCTTTTGAAGATTGTGTACAGTTAGAAGACCAAAAAACTGAAGAGGATGATGGACAGGCACTAAAGGCTGTTGCAGAGTTATCTTCATGTTCCATACTAGAGTCAGCATAGGTTAATTCTGTAACTTGTGAAAACTACATAAAATACAGCAAAGTGATATTTATCCAAAACTATTCTGATGCAAGTATAAAGTTCAGTCAGACCTTTCTGTGTCGTTTAGATCTCTTTGCAAATATACCAGACCAAAAAAAAAAAAAAAAAAAAAAAAAAAAAAAAAAAAACTGATATGATTTTTTCACTAAAAATGTGTGGTAGCAATGGCCCATTTCAGGGAGACACATAAGTAACTACTTTTGTCTAAGCATGAATACAAATGCTACCCTGAGGAGAGAAGGGTATAAAAATATTTTTAGTTTTAGGCATGCAGGCAAATGATTTGCTGAACTGGTTCTTAAGTAGCAAAATGAAAAATATTTTACTATAGTGTGGAGAAAACTCTGGCATGTTTTGAGGACAACATTGCTACCTCAGGCAGGTCAGAGCTCAGGAAAAATAAGGAGGCAAAATAAAGGAAATGTCATTGCATCCGCAGCTACATAAAAGCAGTGCCAGCAATCCAGCAAATCCTGTCAAAGGAGCACAAACTACAGTTGCAGTGCCTTGTACATAAATTGTACAAAATCTTTGTGCTACCAACCTACAAGTTTCCAGAAAGCTGAAGATTTTTAATTTTCTAGTCAGATCTTTCTGCTTAATAAAGTAGGTATAATTATTTGAAGCTGATACACTTAACCTCGTTAAAATTTAAATATAGTTCTTTGGCATATACTGGCCTTAGACTTTATATCTTTTGATCCACGTTAAGACAGCAATATCATTTAAATCCGTTCATGCAAGCGGAGGTTGGAGACAAACTTAGTTGTCATCTTGATACAGTTTTTCTGGCCATGCTAAATCTGAAACATTGTCTCTATACCTTCAACCAATGGGGGGAAAAGAGTAATAAAGGAAAACTGACTGAATGCAATATCCAGAAAAGTAGTGGCAGCTCATGGTGATCTTGGCTAAAACATATTAGCTAGTCAAACTTTTCAGTACAAAGTAATTCTTCCTCACTGGAATGAAAGGATCTTCTAATACAAGAAACATCTACCTTCCTTACTCTAGCAAACATCATTCGACAACATGATTGGGTCAGGAACATACAGAACAATGCTGATTTAATTTCTTTTGCAAGCATCATCTCCTGAGGATCCTCTCTCATACAGGTGGCAGAAGCAATAGAGCTGTATAAAGAAAGTCTGAATAATTTAAACTGAATGCCTTTCTAACGGATTTACTAACTTGGGTATTTTTCTAATACAATTGTGGAATGTGTCATAAAGCCTAAATTCCACCTACAGAAAAATTCCTTTTACAGAATGCTTTTTGCTGTTACCGCAATTCATGTATGAACTTCCCAGTGGTATCCATTAAGTCTTGTCCATATTAAGTCCCTCTCAGAGACTCATTTTCTGTCTATGCCACTCACATTTCATCAAACTGTTATGCATATTGTTTTCAGTTTGCCTACTGTTGGCCTCAGTCTCTTTCCCATAATCTCTGCCCACTGTGACCAGCTTAGAGCACAGATACTCTTAAGTATTTTGGAAAATGCCTAAAACAAGGCAAGCCTTTCAAGAAATAAGTAAGAAATATCAGTAACAAGTGCAAAACACGACCAGAAAATAACATCTGAATATAGTCTTAAATAGGAAAACTTCATGTGTTTCAATACACATGAGATTTAATCATTCTGTGAAAAATCACTTTAAAATACAGACATTGTTATGTATTTTTAGCTTGAAATCAGTGAGAGCAATAAACTTACATTATGCTGGTATTTCACTTTCTCTGAAAGATGTTGTCTTCTGCTGTCCAATACTTGTTTTTGTAACCTTGGAAAATGAATTTAAAAAGTCTATGAAATTTAAGATATAAGACTTTTATAAAATAAAAAAATCTAAATAGAATATTAATTTCAAATAGCTTGGCAGTATTTTTTTCAGGCATTTTTTAAAAAGGCCTTGCTCTTGAGAGGTTCTGGGTAGTCAGTCTAGGAATCAGTCACTTAAGGGTATCTAAATTTGGGTGGGAAAACTGTGAAAAGGGCAAACGCTGTTTGAATAGCCTACTCTGTGAGAGCAAGTTAGCACATGTAGGACCTGACGTGACTAAAGAAATACAAATTTTAAAAGTCTCTGAGTTTAATGTGTAGTTTTTTATTTAAATTGTTTTTGTTTAGCCTCTTTGGTAAGAATATCACTGGAATATCAGGAATGGTTGTGAAACTTTTTATCTTAGAATAGTCTATTTTTGTTTATTCACTATCCAAATTATGTTTCTCAGTCCTTTCAAGGCAAGACACACATAAGCACATGCAAAAAAACACAGTTTGCATACCCACTTCATCCTGTGTGCAACCCAAGGCAGGTAATCGACTTCAAATGAGTCATTCTGCCCATATTCCTGTGCTATAGCGTTAGTCCGTACCCCTTTTTCCAGTTATTCAGTTCCCTCCAGAGTTAATAATCAAACATGAATTAAGTCCTTATTAGTTTTATTTGCCACAGTACTTCAGTAGTAACTCCTTTCAACTTTTTAGAAATCACATGAAAGAACATCATGAAACCTACTTTTCAGAACTTCATTATATCTATCTATCTATCTATTTGTATCTATCAAATATACATATGCTATCTATTTTATACACGTACCTGTTCTGGATGTCATCTAAATTTGATGTATATTGTACACGTGGCGGTGACATGGGAAGTTCTATGTTGTGTCTTCTAACAGGTATTTTTATGCCTCCAGTCATATCAATGTGGATTGGTTTCCTCACGCTCTCTATAATGAAAACATTTGGAATGTCAGCATTGGATTTGGAGAAAGGTTTGAGCTTCCTAAATTTTCATAAGAATGCAAAAGCTTTTGTAATCCATTTAGAGCCACATTTTTTCGCTTTCTTTGTTACTAGCAACGTAAGAGCCCTATTTTAAGTGGCATTATAGGATAAAATCATGTCTGTGCACAGATAAGGCTCTGTTGCATGGCACATTCACCTTCTATTCTTTCTGAGCATAGGACAGCAAGTTTGTCACAGTCTGTCTTATGACTGTGTCACAAAGGATAAGAGTTAGGACTCAGGCTGCCTAGAGTTTTTTTAATAGAGTATAATTAACTATTTCAAGAAAAATATTCTGGGTATGAGAACTGATAGACCACTCCAAATGCCAAAAAAGATATGAGACAAGAAGTAGAATGGAATATTTGAAAATAAAGGGAAAAAGAAATGGATATAGGGTAAAATGAAATAAGGAATGTGCATAAGTGAGCCAGGCTTTAAAAATGAAATAGGCAGTAGTCAATGTTATTTGGTTCTTTTTATGTTCTGAATTTTTTGCAGTCATTATTTTCACCTTTACTTACTATTTTTAAATAAAGATAAGTAAGATTATTTGAGTAATAATTTATAATACAATATAATATAATACAATGAAATAATATCAGTAATTTTTAAGAATAACTGATTCTGTAACTTGTGAAGTCAGACCATTTGTACACTAAACTCACCAGCATCGTCCTTTTTGGTTGATATCTGATTAACAACATATAGATTGAGGAGATCTAAACTCACTGCAGAACTTTTAGGAGATGATGATACTTCCAGAAGCTTCATCTTTGATTTAAGTTTCTTCTTTTCAAAGAATTCCTTTTATTTTCAAAAGAGAGAGTAAGTTTTTTGATAGAAGCCAAACAGCCCTTGAGCAGAATATGGATACTTTTAAAATGAGTATGTAAGAATTAGCAAACAATTCCTAATAATGAAAGCACATGGTTAAATCTCTCCAAATTCACATACCCTATTATTATTTTGTTTGTCTTGATTACCTTGAAAAAGACAGCACAGATATTATTCATTCATCTTTGAAATAAATCACTTTTCTCTTGATACCAAAAATTTGCAGAAGTAGATTAAAAATGTTTCTTTAAAATAAAAGACATGCCAAAATCCTTCAAGGAAAAAGTCTTTAAAAATTTAAACTTGAGCTTTTGAGGCAGCTTATAAGCCTCAAAATCAGCAAAAAAAGTGAAACAGCAAGATTACATACACATGGCCATCTATAATGACACAAAGAGTTAATTGTTCTCCAAACTTGTCTTCTTTGATGGAGAAAAGTCTTGTGACCAAAAAAAAAAAAAAAAAAAAAAAAAAAAAAAAAAAGTCTCTATTACTGAGACTTTGGAAAGGCCTTATGACAGACACTTTGAATATATCAAGCAAATAATTCTGTATAATCCTAAAATACCACTAGTAACCATGAAGGAAGAAAAATTTTCATTTTGCAGGAGGCTAGCATATGAACGAATCAAACCAATGTGACTTCTTCATCTTGTGGTTACAAGAGGACATGGAAAATTAAAGGCTATGCCAAAACAACAACAACAACAACAACAACAAAAAAACCCAAAAAACACACAAGCTTTTTTTCTGAGATTTAATTCCTCTCATGACAAGGCATTAATCTTGCAGCTTATGTATAGCTGATACACCCAACTATTTTCCAGTATAAACTATCAGATTACAGTCGTTAGCACTCTTGGACATTAATAGCTGGGGAAAAACATACTCTTAGTTAAGATGAATACATAGTTAATCTGCCGTAAGTAAAATTCAACCTATGTACAAATTAACACTTCAAAATCCATATTGCTTTGAAATCCACACCCTCTAAAAGGTATCTATGTTCTTTCAATGTCCCAGGTACTTTCTTCTCATCACCTCTAAATTACTAAACACAATCCTGTCTTGGATCTTTTCCTGTTTTCTCTCCTCCACTGACAAATTACATAGTTGTAATATAAATAATGTGGGTTAACTCGATGAATCTCTGAGAAAACAAGATATTTTGGTAACTCACGTGTGCCTGAAGGACTGGGAAACTGACAGGGACAACAAACCGCTTATTGCTCTCTCATTCTCTTAGGTAGATAACTTTCATTTCAGAGACTGGCTCTGTGCTGTCAGCTTGTTTTTCCCTCTGTAGATGCCAGTGCATCTGCCCTGGGCACTGGGTGGTAGCAGCCTTTATGGCTACACTCACATTGTCTTATTTTTTCCCAGATGCCAAGGACTTCCCCTACTAGTTATAACCATCTTCCCTTACTGGTTTCTCTCCTATTTGAAATGCCTTCTTCTATGCCAGGGATAAATTTGCTTCTATTAGTTCACTTTCAGATAAGTTTTGATTGTTTCATACAAATAAGTTGGTCTACTTGATTGAATGCCAAAATTAAGTATTCAAATGAACCTAACATTCCTTTATGTAGCCCTCAAAAAAGAGCTGCATATATGTATTATGCTGGCTGACCATATGTTTGTCACTGTGAGGCTTCAGGATATCCTTTGTGTATCACCACATATTGGCAAAATATAGTAACAAAAGATAATTCAGTAAAACTTAAATCGCCCACATTCATGCATTCATTCATGTCCTCTCCTACTCCCTCCTCTTCTTGCTGGAGTTCCACGTGGTAAACCTAGAAAAAGACTTCTGTCCTAAACATTACACACAGGCAGGCAAACACATTAAAGCCTTATACTACAGTGTTTGAACCTTGTGCCAACCGCTTGGAAAGATTTTCCATAGTGAATCAACTAAAGCTTTTATGTAACAATATAATATCCATGATGGCTAGATCTGTTTACCTTTTGCTTTCGCCTTTCCTGCTTCAGCATAATTCTGCTCCTGAAAGATGCAAACGATTACCGTTTTAATTTTAAAAGCATAATCTTGGGGAATGGTCTGAATTTCTTACCAGTGCTATTGAGCTTTGGTCCTGACTTGTTACATATCATGATGTTACAATGAATCAAGGCTTCAGGTAGGTAAGTCAGTGTAAATCTGTTGATGTCATTTCAGTCGATCCTCATTTCCTCAGCTGAGGATATGAGGATATCTCAGAGCTATCAAATACATTGCACATTTAGAAGTAAAAACTTTTAGGCAATTAACTTCCTATGCAACAAATTATCAATTCTTAAATTCTTAAAACTGTATAAGAAATGTTCATCAACGTATTTATTTCTGCTGATTTTCTTTGTTTGTCATGCTGTAACATAATTACAAAAATGTATTAGCAGAAGAAACAAAGCACAACTTTCTCCTTTCATAGAATCATAGAATTGGCAAGGTTGGAAGGGACCTCTGGAGATCATCTAGTCCAACCCTCAAACAAGTGGCCCGTACAGGGATTGAACCCGTGCAAGTTCTTAGCTTAGTTGGTTAGAGCATTGTGCTAATAATGCCAAGGTCGTGGGTCCAACCCCTGTATGGACTACTCGTTTGAGGGTTGGACTAGATGATCTCCAGAGGTCCCTTCCAACCTTACCAATTCTATGAACACTTTGAACATTCTGTAAAGAAGCAAAGAAAATTAGATTGTTTATTTGTAGTAAAACACTACAAATTTTATCAAGTTGTTGTTTGTGCTGTATACAAGACAGTTACAGCTTAACCTATGAATCTCCATTGTTAAAGATACTTTTAAATTAGTTATTTACAGGACACAGAGCACAAAACATCCATTTTTGATGGGGAAACTGATTCTTGGACTAGAAATCTGTATCACTGCTGTGAACAAGGTGAACATGACTATGATCTTTAGGGAGGTGGGATCAGAAAATGTTTTTGAGAATTAAAAATATGGAATAACCCCTTGGAACTACATTTTTTTAATTTTCATAGTGTGTCTAAAATTAGAACACACTTTCTGAACTTATGTACATAAAATTTGTACTTGAAACGTGTAGAAGCCCCGGTAATGGGTACTTTTTCTGACACCTAAAAACACAAATCCCAGATTTACCAGGGGAGTCCTGACAATCTGTCTGCCAAGTGCATGCAATGCTCCTATGTACTCCTTTTTCTGACAGACAGAAGAGTAGGAGAGACAGGCATTTAGGACAAAGTTTACTTCACACAGAAGCTCTTGCCCTCCTCCCCACTACCTCATGTGGGCAGCTATCAGAAACCTCCTTTTTTCTAGAAGGACTTCCAGATGATATGGGGTTATTTTAGTTCGATTCTGCGTTCACAGTTAGGATGATTATAAAATAGTGTTTAGCAAAGCTACTTTCGAATGCCTGACAAAATCCTGGGGGTTTTAAGTTCCTAATACATAAGCAGATGGTACAGCCCTAAAGAAAAGCAGCTGAATGTTATGCTTTTTATTTTAATGTTGGTGATTATTTTACTATTTCAGCAAACTTCAGTAACTATACATTTTCCCCCCCTCAGATAGTAATTGCAGTCACACAAATGTCTTCATTATTCAAAGAGGACTGGTGGATGTGTTTTTCTGTAGCTAATATATCAGATAAAGGGATCACGTGGGTATCGTTTTCATCGCTGCCCCTATATCCCTCACTGCCTTTGAGGAAAATAAATGCTCACTATTTCTTATAGTATCTTATTTGCAAACAGGAGGAATGCAGCACTATACTTCTTTTCCCACTTCCTTTATAGTGTTGTGTCTGTTAAGATCTATAGCTCTCAGACAGGGATTGTTTTCTACTGGCTTTTTGCAGAGTCAGGCATCTGAGGATCATCATTTCAGAAAGGGCCTCTAGATGCTGCTACAATACTAATACTCAATAAATAAAATAGTAATTTCAAATCATGCTCCTCAAGAGCTAAATCTTCCTACTTGTTAGGATGATTCTTTATTAACTTATGGAAAATATGCCAAGGATCTGGAAGTAAATGCTGATAAACATTTTTTTTTTTATGAATATGATTAATTCCTGATGGGGTGAGATAATAAGCAGTTTCTCAATTACATAAATAAAATTCTGTTGTGTCTTTTCATAGTGTGTTCCCTAAAGAGATCTTTTTAAGGTGAGGAAAAAAGTTACTTTGGTTGCTTTCACTAATTAACTGAAATGGCTCTGTATTTGGAGCTAATGAAGAAGAGGAACCGGGGGGGCCAGCAGAAAGAAATCAGCATGTTGCACCAAAACTGTAACCAGCTGGTCACAGCACGCGTCTTTCAACTATTTTCTGTGCTTTGTGTAATGTGATGTGTTGAATGACAGGGCTTCTAATTTTGTTCAATACGTATTATTTGGAAATCTACCTCTAATTAATCTTGCAATTCTTAAATCTTAGTAATTTTGTATGTCAAGATCCATGGCCTAGGGAAGAAGTATGAACAGTTTAAATTCCTCACTAGCAGCTACCATGATTAAGTTCTGTTTTGGTAAAACAGCATAAAAAAGAGCGTTCATAACCCACACCACATGGTATGGCCGGGCA